>NW_008796213.1:5751031-5911520 GCF_000699145.1 Aptenodytes forsteri | reverse complement strand
GTACTGTGCATCACTTGCTTTGTGTATTATTATTATTATCATATTATTATTATCATTTTATTTCAATTATTAAACTGTTTTTATCTCAACCCATGACTTTTTCTCACTTTTGCTCTTCCAATTCTCTCCCCCATCCCACCGGGTGGGGGGGACTGAGCGAGCGGCTGCGTGGTGCTTAGTTGCCGACTGAGATTAAACCATGACAGTCCTGAAAAAGTATACAGTTCTGAATGTGACTTATTGAAGAACAATTTTGAATTCATTCACTCAGACATTCATTGATCCATTTTTTGAAGCTTCTCAGACTATTCAGATTTTACTAATGGATTAAAGAGCTGTAAATTTTCACAGACATACTACATTGGTTTGTAAAAAAACAGATTGAATGAGTTTAAAACAGAATACAACCTTCTATCATTATGGTCACAAAAGCCTGGACCACCTTTTGAGTTTCTGAAACCACTTTAAATAATCTCCTAGGTGTCAGGAGAGACTACAGACTCATCTAGAGAAGATGAAGATAGTAGATTCAGAGCACTGTAGTTCATTAGGTGGCACTTATCCTTAAATATCCTTGCACTCCAATTTCAGTGGAGCTGAAGAAGATGGGTAGCAGGTTGTAAGGCTGTGATCACACTCAGAACCCTGACCTGTACAATCTACCACTGAGTTTGCCTGCCTGTGGAAAAGACTAAGACTAATAAGATCTGTAGGCACACATAAGAGTGGACCCTGAGCCCAGGGAACTGAGTATGAGTGTCTGTCTTCTGAGAATCTCAAATGCAAAAAGCACCTTTTTGCAATTCTGAGGGGCTGAGAAGGAGTCAGCTCTAGTGATGTTGTTGTGAATATTGTAAGACTTGTTCCTCACTCAAGGAGTTCAAGGAGGAGTCTGAAAACAAGAAGCCAAATGGTAGTGATGGAGGTTGCAGTGCTAATGAAGACCTGTGCAGTGTGTAGAAACAAGAGCCTAAGAATCTCTTTGGTTATGGTGAGAAGAGTGAAGAGAGGAATAAAATCTGATTCTGGCAAAAAGAAGGAGTTTTTCTGATCCTGTGAAATGAGTATGTGTCACTAGAAGAATAATTGCCAGTGGGTGAAACAATGTGGAGACCTGTCTCTGAATGACAATAGGTCTCTGTGCAGTCATGGAGTGACCAAAAGGGCAGTTGGATCAACAGTTCTCAGAAGATACGATTTTGATTTCAGTGGTTCAATACCAAAGGCTTCCTAGTGTTTCTGATACAAATCTTGATGATTTTGTATCATCACAGGAGCCCAGTGCCATATATCTGGATTGAATTATTGATACAAACACACTAGCAAATAAAACACCCCAGGGACCGTTCTCTGGTTTTTAGAACAAGTGGCATGTTCTCAGGAGCAAACTTGTACCCTCATAGCTACGTTCTACACCTACGCAAAATAAGGTGGTCTTATCCATATTGTTTTCTAGGAACACTCCGTGGCCCTTATCATCCCTTGAAACATAACTGAGTACTACTTTGGAGGGTACAAATTGGCATGCATCAAAACTGTGTAAAGGTGTGTGCTATCAGCTAAACACTGTGGATTGTAAGAGAATGGTAGTCAAATCCTAAATCATGGCCCTTTACAGTATACTCCTATAGTTGTAGCCTGTGGGACCACTAAGTTGTGGAAGTTAAAAAGCAAGGAAGAAACAAGAGACATTTATTTGAAGACTTTGGACTGAATTATCTTCCTTGAACTCCCCATGCACTCTATTGCACCAAAGAAAAACTACTCAGACATTAATTAGAAAAAAGACCTTCCAAGCATGGAGTCCTTGCCCTCTGAATTGTCCTGCTGGTGTCTGAAGTTGTCCTTGAGGATTTCCAATTAAGTTCAAGAGACTGCACTCAAGATCTTTTCTAGCTGAGGAAGTGAAGGACTTGGAGGTAGCAGAATCTCCAGAATAAGGGATTCTTTCTGACAGTAAGGAATTGTCTTCCTGACAATAAGGATTCTTCCTGACACGTGCCCTCAACAGATGGGATGGGAGGTGCAAGCGCGAAGACCTTGTCACAAAAAAGCCATGTGGGATAGGAGACTAAACTGTTCTGAGGCAGAGAACGAAAAGGCTATTGGAAGCCACGTGGCTTAACTCAAACTGAAAATCTCCTCTTTTCCCTGTTTGCCAAGAGGGAAGTTCTTGGCAACAAAAAAAGTCCACGAAAACAAAGAAAATTGCTAAGTAACTAATGAACAAACTAACAAGCAAAATGACAGAAAAATGATCACACGGCCAAAAACATTGCAGCCAGTGATGACAGCAGAGCTACACGTGAAGCCAAAGGCAGTTGAAGCAAACCAAGAAGAAAGAAGCTCGCACCACTCTCCATGATCTCAGTGCAGAGCACAAATCGAAATAGGGCATATATATGCTGTTTGGGCACTCCAAAGGCAAAAAGTACCTTGGCTTGAGAGCACAAGGCACTTCATCATCCCACAGTAGATACACACATGGACCAACACTGGAAGGAGCAATATGGTGTTTTACTATAATAGGAAAAGACTGAGTTTTCACTGTAAGTGTAAAATGGAATGCAACCTTAAATATGGCCTCACAGTGGCTCCACCATAATTGCTAGTTCCCTGCTGTGTTCCTTATACAGCAGGTCTAGTACTGACATCTGGTACTAATTTAGGGTTCATCCGCTCTACAAAAACAAACATATTGTGGGGCCTCGTTACAGCATGCTTGTCCCTCAACTTGGTTAAACCGTGTTCCATCTTGTAAAGTAGATGTGACATAACTGTTTGCATTTTGGCCCTGAACCACGCTACAGATGTTGCAATGTTCAAGAGCCTGAAGTGGCTTAAACTGCAATGCTGGGAATCTACTATGAAGCAGCAGCAATTCCAGCTCCTTAGAGAGAGTGGCATTAACCCCTTTCCCCCACTCCATGAGACTGCTCCTATCTTGTTAAATATACTGATCAGCATGAATCTAACATGAGGTGGCTTAATTTTGGCCATGTTCTCAGCTGTGGTTATTTGATATCAGGTCAGAAAGTTTTATGGGAAGTTATTTTGACCCTGCTCATAAATACATTTGCCATTTATATGTGAAAGGCTATACACAGAATTCTCAGGCAAGAGGGACATGGATATGGAGATCTTTCTCCATTTGTTCACACAGCCAGATATATACATTCATTTGCATTGAAACACAAAAGAAATGAGATTTGGGGCCAAATGAGGCGTTGCATGAAATAGGAAAAATTTCATACAAAGTACCTGAGGTGCACCCACCTGCCTTAACAAAGGATTTATCCCAAATGCCTTTTTGAGTACCAGAAAATTAATTAAGATTTCATTCTAGGATATTTCAGTGTGTACATTCCCACTTACTGCTCCAGGGACTGCATGCTGACAAAGCTGCTCCAGTTCCAGCTATTGCAGAAACTTCTCACGCTCTGCATGCTGTTCATTCTCATGTGGCATTCTCTTTCACTTTTTTGCTCCAGCTACTGTTTCTCTTGCCAATAAAGATTAGCTTAACCTTCAAGAAAATCTGGCAGAAGGTCATGGTCATTTCAGGGAGAAGTAAACAGAGTGAGAAAAGCATAGAACGGGATTACTAGAAGAGTGTAAGAACTCTTTGCCCACTATGTATAGGTCATGCTGTCAAGCAAAAATATATTGGTATTTAACTCAGTCAAAACTTACATAAACTCTGCTAGACATCTGAGAAGTTGCATGTGTCTGGAATTCAGAATTGCATTGGACCTTAAAAATATTCACAACCTACAGCCTCTTACTCAACACGGATTGTTTTTCCATTATTTGGGGGGTAAGCAGCAGAAGAAATAATTTGCAAATATTTGGAATGTTTCTATTTGTCATTTTAAAATCAATACATATATCTTGTTATTTTCCACAGGGTCTTTCTCTGCCTCTTATGTAACTGGTAAAGCAGATTTTTATTTTTCCTTTAAGAAAAAAGAAGTTGATCATATCAGTCCAGGACTTTTTCCAAAAAACCTGGAGGGAGTGAGGTTTCCATATACCAGGGCCAAAATACAGATGTTTGGCCTAAAATTGGTTTTATTATTTTTATTTTGGATTTTGGAAAAACAAGCACACAAGTCTCCACAAAAGAACACAAGTCTCCACAAAATAACACAAGTACATGTGTTCTCTCTATTACACTGGAAGAAAATGTAGCAACTGAAAAGGACAAAATGAGCAGGCCTGCTTTCTCTAAGCAGAGCTCTCAGAAATGGAAAAACCAAGCAGGCAAAAAACAAGTGTAATGAAGGGACTCTGACCCTGCAAGAATGTCCATTTTTTCCAAATGAACCAAACAATCTAATAAAGGATATTACCTTCCCTATAAATCTTGCCTCGCAGAAAACAAAGGCATAATGATTTCAAAATGCTTCCACAACAAGGAGCAGAACCAGGCTATAGAGCAGCCAGGGCTGCAAACAGGGAGAGACCAAAGGTGGAGTTTAAGCGGTATATCATCATGACAGGAAAGAGCTGAATATATGGCCCGGTAAAATCCTCCTGTTTGGATCTTTCATGAACAATTACAGGAATGTATCATTGATTTTCACGTGTACCACCTGAGGTGTGTGATCTTCATCTGGTGTTTGAACTTTGCTGACAATTCTTGACACAGGATGGGACTGACTTAAACGATGAATAAAAGCTAGCTAATACAGACACTGTGAAGTATAAATAGAGGAGTTAGCAGCAGTTTCCATCAGAATTTGCAGAGTAGTGTTTATAAGCTTTGCTGTATACATGTGGTTTTGCTATAGCAACAAAGATGAACAGTCATCATCTTCTATGACCAACACCAAATCCAGTATTATCTGTATCTTGCCTTGTGAAGAGAAATGATTTAACCTCTACACGGGGTTCAGTCTGGTAGCCAAAATGGGGAAGAAGTCCGTGATACTGAAGTTCATATACTGTGCATATACGGGATTTCCCAGTGGACCAGCTGGGTCAGTATCACAGATCTTCCAGTCTTCCAATGACAAGTAACTAAGTCAAGTGAGAAAATAGAAAGATTAGTCTCTTCTCACTGCCAATTTTAGGAGTCCCTAGAGCCTACTGTTCCAGCTGGAAGTATCAAATAACTACCTGATACTGAGTAAGACATCAGAAAAGAACAGCCTGTAAGAACTAATCTATTAGTTTAGCAGAGGAAAATTCAGAGATGATGTTCAGCTCAAACCAGGGTACTCAGAAATGCCCCAGAAGCATCCTGGGCATGTGCCTAAGCTATATTCCACAATACACCAGAGGTGGCAGGATGATTTCTCCCATCCAACATGAAACACTAAAGGCAATTAAAAAGCTTTGAAGCTAGGAGTTTTTATTTATTTCAGGTCATTTTCAGCCACTAACAACATTCATCAACCAGGGAGCTGAGAAAAGCTGAAAAAAGCTAACCCAGATGATACTTTAGAAATGTTAAGCTGTTTTTCAAGTAAGGTTAAAAAGCAGGCAGAAGATAATGGAGTTCAATAATAGGGGTGGTAGGTGAAGTAAGGGAAGATTTTGGTTCAATAAAACAGCAAGGTAACCTCTAAGGAAATAAAAGATCACATGTTTTTATGGCCTTCATCTCAGCAAAATATGTACCAATCTTCTGATTGACAGATGAAGTAGTCAGGAAGACTTAATTTACTCAAACTACATGAAAGAAAAGAATCATGATGACAGAATAAGACATACATATCCAAGCACACAAGCCAACTAAAAGCATCATTTTTGATGACAAACCAAAAAGCAAATAAGTATGCTGAGAGGTATTATGAATACTGTTGTGTGGAGTCTGGAGAGTCAATAAGAGTAGTTGGAAGTGGTCACACAGGAGAAAAGAAATTATGTGATTAGTAATAGAGAAACTTGATGGGGTATGTCCTATGGGTTTTGGAGGATTGCATTTCATGTCTAATGTGTTCCATAAAAGCTACAGTGGAAAACCAGGTCAGATGGTGGTGATATTTTGCACCCAATATCCTGTTACATGATTAGAAATTCACAGATGACTGAATGGACTCCCCAGTGTTTGTGGTTAAAGTATTAATTAGTTAAACAAACAAAATCAAACTAGGAGGTATCTATAACAGACTACCACATTTCACAAAAATATATGACAAGCTTCCCCTCAAAAAACACGGCTGTTAAGAGCAGAAAGGAAAACTCTGTTACCGTAAGTGTCTTTCATCCTGCAGATCATTTTCTCGGTCTACACAACCAGTAACACAACTTCAGAAAGTTCTAAAAATAATGGATTTTTTTCTTAACACAGAAATCCTACATGGGATATCAAGTAACTCAGTAATGTCCATTATCAATTACTCACCATAATGGACCTCATTATAATAAATAAGGAACAGTTAATGGCTTTTATAAAAATTGAAAAATTGAAAAATTGCCTAATGAAATGAGATTTGATTTATTTAATGCAAACAGGATATGTGACCAACCTGAAATATCTCTTGTTGGATCTTTTAAAACCTGCAGTTTTTGAAACTTAGAGGAACAGCTGAGATAAGAGTTGGGAACATGCATTTAACTGAAGAAGTGTTAAAACAACTGGGAATTTTTCAGGAACATCTTGCTAAGCCAAGATTCCTCAGATACAAAAAAAGATACTTGAGCCAAAAAGATATCTTTCTTGGTGAAAGCAATGGCAGAAATTCTGTATTTACACCTATATACATACACAAGCATATAGTACGTGTGCATGCATACATGTATGTGCATGTATATATGGAGAGGGAATTAAAAACCAATGAAATGAGAATGATTATAAACTACAAATAGAAACAAGTGGGCAATGAAGTCAGTAAGTCAAATGAATGAATGAGTTATCATAAATCAGCAAATTTTAAATAGTAAGGCATTTAAAAAACATATCAGAAACAATAAACTCAGTGAATTAATTATAAGTCAACAGCTAGATTCAGACAGCAAGGTGGTGAAGTGTGATCAAGGAAAAGCATAAATGTTCACTAGGTATTGCCATGGCATTTGGAATGAATCAAGTTATATATCTACTTCTTAAGGTATTACTGATAGATCAAAAAATTAGCCATGAGTAACAAAGGAGGATGTGAGACAGTCTCTGTGACAATTAAACATTTACAAAACCACAGACTCAGATATCTTAGGTTCAAGAGTCTTAAATAAATTAGCTGAGGAAACCTCTAAATTACTAATATAATTTTCTGGCAAACATTGAAGAGCACTAGAAAAATTCCAGAAGATTGGAAAATTGTCAACGTAATCATAGAGAGAATTTTGTAGTAAATCTTCATCATCCCAAACAAAAAAATGAAATTTACTAAGGCAAAATTCTGACTATTTTGAAGGTCATCTAAGATGCAAAATGTGAACAGCAGACACCTGAATAGTGGTACTAAAGAAATTAATAACTTGGCCTAAGAAGACAAAATCAGATGAAAAAGAAAACAACCCAGAAAGAATCTCATTGATAAAGTGTTACAAAGATAAGCAAAATGATCATATAACGTTTACAACGGTGCTGATGAAAATAGCTTCATTAAAACAAAAATCTGAAATTCACATCTTAGTATCATATAGTAGTCAAAGACAATTAGCTTGAATTTGAAAAAAGAAACTGAGACTTTCAGAAAGAAATTGCGACTCAAATAATTACATAATATAAGCATAGGTATTTGTCATTAATTAATCCAATAAGCTGTTCTGTTTCCTTCCACCATTGCCTCTTAGAAAATTTAATGGTAAGTTTCAATAATCTAAGCAACATCCACCTGAAAGGGAAGATAAAAACTGATAGTAAATGAGGCCAAACAACAGGCCTTGGGGACAGACAGAAAAGTAACTTGTATACATCTGCATTAGAGTTCTAGTGCAGCATTTGAAACAAGTACCCCACTCGTCCCTGCTTACCAGGTATCGGTTCAGATTGTGGAGCCAAGTCAGAAACTCTGGTCCAGGTGACTACCCACCAATGCACAACAACTGCTGATGAGGAGACTGCATTATTGTAAAGTCTTCTAGATTATATCAACCACACATACAATAACACAATTCTCTCGTACTGTTGAGATCTAACACTCTGGAGCACTTCTTATACAATATAAAAAACCAAAATATGTCTGTGCCTTTATGTGGCTACTGTACTCCAGCTCTCAGGACTCTGCAATTGCACTTCTTCATCTATCCAACCGTTGTCCTGCCTCAATATACCTTCTTTTTTACCTGACCTTGCTATTTTCATTTCTGTACTCAGAGTCTTTTTATTAGCTTCTCTTTCCCTCCCACCACATTTTCAAATGCTGTTTTCCCTAATGGCAAGGGGAAGCTTCTCAGAAGACCCTTCAAGGTGTCACCTAAGCCTCCAAGGACATGACACCTGTCAGCCTGCACTGGGAGAGGTCCAAATATTTCTCCAGCAGCAGGATTACCCAGTAGAAGCATCATGGCTAACTGTACAACTGCTGCTGGGTCTGAGAGAACTGGTGATTGATGCTCAATAAAGTTCATGAAGAAGACTGGCATTTTCCTGAAGGCAGGAGTAACAAAGAGATCCTGGAGATGGTACAACAACATTCCACTGTTATGGAAAATCTTGACCTCTTCTGGTTGGAAGCACGCCACTGAACCTGACATCTAGTTGGACATCTCCTACCCTGTCTCACAACATCTTCACATTGGAGACTTCTGATAACAATGCAGCCTTTCACACTGGTCCAGGAGCCCCACCACCAGACCCTGAAAAACAGCCCTGCAAAGAAAGATCAGCATCTGGGAAAGCCTGCTCCTTGCCACAGCCAGCATCGATAACACCCTGTGCCTGTGGCCAGGATTTCAGTCTGGGTAAGGGTACAGCTTCTTCACACATGTTCCTGCAGTGGAAGGAAACGATCCTAAGAGGTTTCTGGTAGAACTAAGGCATTGGTCTTAGATCAGTAATGGAGATTAAAACCCTGAGGTTGATCTCATAGCTGACCCTGCTTTGAGCAGGAGGCTGAACTGGATAACCTCCTGAGGTCCCCACCAACCCGAATTATCATATGATTTTTGATTTCTCTGCAGGGGCTTTAATGCCTTTGCATACAGTTCAATTAGAGCTGTGAGAGTAATCTTGCATTCAGCAACTAGCCATGTCAGCAGCCATTCCTCACCCTGTATGAGTGCCTTTTTTCTGTCTCAGTGACTGAAAAAGTCACACATAGAACATGCCATGCTAATGCAGTGCCCAAGATGTCTGTCCAAAGACCATTATCCTTCCTAAAAACAGCAGGGCATGAGCTTTAGAACCTGCTACTGGTGTAGGGAAGGGCTATAGGCAACAGAGAGCTGTGCTGTATCTTCACATGGAATCAAGGACTAACAGACTTGCTTTCCTTAGTGCCTCAGACTCCACTGCTGAAGAAGATCTCCTACTGGCAGCCCCATCTCCTCCCCTGGTGCCTTACCTCCTCACTGGTACAGGCAGGAGGCAGTCCCAGAAGTTTAGCCTCAGGGCCCTGATGCAGTGCTTAAGACCTGCGGGTGCTGAGAATGGTGGGAATAAGAGATAGGAGCAGCAGACACCACAGCGGTTCTTGGGCCACCTAGAGAACAGATTGCAGCACACTTGCCCATAGGCTTGAGAGCAGGAAGCTCTGGAGAAATTGTGTGAGCAGTGGCTCCTGTGACACCTTTGGTCTCCCTCCAAAACCCTGCTCCCTGGCTACAACGAGTGAGCCAGCTGCAGGAGGCACCAGAGGAGAAAGGTCAGCTGAACCCTGATATGGGATCTGCATCCCCCCAGAATGAATGCTATCCATCCTCAGTACTCAGAAACACACCTTAGGCATCCAAATTGGCCCAGGGAAGCAAGGCATGACAGCAGGCTTCACACAGCAGGGCATCTGCTGGGGCCTTTCTAGTCCTCCCAATAATAATGGGTGTGTAAGAACTGCTACATTGGCATTTTGGCGGTATTTTTAGTCCTTAGTGGGCCATGTTATCTTGCTAAGGAATTTCTGAGTGGTGGGCATATTGGCTCCCCCATTTCCTTTTCTGTCTTTTTCCTATTCACTCCCTCCCCCCAAATCTCCCTCCCTTTTCATCTCCTGACAAGTTATGGGTCATGTTGGCCCTCTCAGGGAATAAAAATTTGTTGTTGTTTGAACACTTTTGCTGACCCATTTCTATTGAGCTGCAGGTGTTCCTCCCACTCAGATTTTTGGCTGTTGCTTAAAGCTACATGCCTGGGCCATGGGCTGTTGAACAGTGGTCCCTCTCTGACTTTGCAGGGGAATAGGCATGCAGAGAGCTTGGCTGCTGAATGTATTGTGAGTGGGAGGATGGAGGTAGTTGCTGGGACTGAGGAGGTCCAGCTGTGAGGACCTTTAAGGCAGGGTATGCAAGCCATGGGGTGTTAATGGCCCATCATTAGGCTGGAAGGGCGTAGCAGCTCTAGGAATAGGTGCTTCAGCCAAAAGCATAAGCACAGGACAGATTAATCATTTCTCTGACTGAAGTACTGAAAAAAAGGGGAACAGAAGGAGAGAGGCTCTTGTTTCAGTAGGGGCAAAAGATTTCCTTTTTGAGGGTACCTTTCCACCCCACAGGGAGTAATCAGATGGCTCTGTGTAGCTATCTTTTATGAAGTCTCACACGAAGTCATGCAAAACCAATACTAGCTTTATCCCACTTCCCTGCCCTCACACTGTCTTCTCCCCTGCCCTGTGCCAGTGAAATAAAGGGCAAGCAGTGCCCTCCCCTTATCTCTTGCTTTCTTGGTAAGAAAGCACCACTTTGTGTGCTGCAGCTTTTCAACTCCTTTTTTCCCCCCAGTAAATATTCAGGCCATTGCAGTTTTGTATAACCTTAGCTGTCCTGGGCTGGGCACTAGGTTGGAATGTGTATCCTGTCAATGCCGTCCATACAGTGCAGGAACGGATAGATAGTGAAGGTCTAGTCTTTCAGATTGCTGTTTTTCAGATTACATGGGTTTGGTCCAGGGAACCTTATTAAGTCTTGTCCAAAGTGAGATCTTGGAAATGTGGATAGTATATATGTTGGGTCCTCAGCACCAAGTGCTTTGCTTTGCTAATCTGTTTGTATAGCAATGCATACTTGCTAAAACAGATAGCTTATGCAGTCTGCAATCTACTAGCTTCTGGATTTGCTACACTCTCTACTTTCTATAGTTGTAAACCAGAATGACAGTTTTTGTCTAGTTCTCTAGTTCTCATAGCTAGCAAAATAGGCATGTAAAATGCCTATTATATTATTTTTCTTCTGGAGGATAAGATGACTGTGAAGCAATAGCTCTGAAAAGTATGGGTTGTCCTGTTCATTTTAAGAAATTGACACTGAAACTGGAAGGTGATCATTTGAATGGCAATATAAAGAATTATTTTCCTGTTATTTGTCAGACATAGAAAAGTAATGTGCTCATCACAAAAATCTAAATTGCTTCTTCTTTGGGTACACAGAACCTGATGTTGTTTAATCCATCCTTTCTAGCAGTCAAAATATCCAGCTTTTGTCCTACCATTTATTGACAACTTTGCCTCATTAGTGGAGCAAAGAAAAGTGTTTAGCATTCAAAAGCACAGTTAAAAGCATCATTGTAATACATACACACAGGTCTACTGGAAAAAGAACAAATATCTTCAATTTTGGCACAGCTTTGAAGTACTTGACTTTGCAACTTTAAATCTCTTGCAGTGTTTTTGGTGTAATTTCCTGAAATTTATCTTAAAAACTAGGCATCTGACCTGAAGTAGTCTATTGGTCCTCATCTGAATCACAACTTTTAGAATCACAACACAGTCCTTTACAACCTGAGCTAACATAATAAATGGCAGGAGTAGAAACAGAATCATAGAATGGTTTGGGTTGGAAAGGACCTTTAAAGATCATCTAGTCCAATCCTCCAGGGACATCTTTCACTATCAGTTTGCTCAAAGCCCCATCCAACCTGACCTTGAACACTTCCAGTGATGGGGCACCCACAGCTTCTCTGGGCAAACTGTTCCAGTGTCTCATTACCTTCATTGTAAAAAATTTCTTCCTTGTGTCCAATCTAAATCTATCAGTTTAAAACCATTGCCCCTTGTCCTGTCACTACAGACCTTGGTAAAAAGTCTCTCTCCGTCTTTTTTATAAGCCCCCTTTATATATTGAAAGGATGCAGTACGGTCTCCCTGGAGCCTCCTCTTCTCCAGGCTGAACAACCCCAATTCTCTCAGCCTTTCTTCATAGGAGAGGTGCTCCAGCCCTCTAACCAGTTTTGTGGCCCTCCTTTGGACCTGCTCTAACAGGTCCATGTCTTTCTTGTACAGGGGACTCCAGAGCTGGATGCAGTACTCTAGGTGGAGTCTCACAAGAGCATAGTAGAGGGGGGAAATCCCCCCCTTGACCTGCTGGCCACGTTTCTTTTGATGCAGCCTAGGATACAATCAGCCTTCTGGGCTGCAAACTTCATAGGAGAGGTGCTCCAGCCCTCTAACCAGTTTTGTGGCCCTCCTTTGGACCTGCTCTAACAGGTCCATGTCTTTCTTGTACAGGGGACTCCAGAGCTGGATGCAGTACTCTAGGTGGAGTCTCACAAGAGCATAGTAGAGGGGGAAAATCCCCCCCTTGACCTGCTGGCCACGTTTCTTTTGATGCAGCCTAGGATACAATCAGCCTTCTGGGCTGCAAATGCACATTGCCGGCTCATGTCCAATTTTTCATCTACTAGTAGACCCAAGTCCTTCTCGGCAGGGCTGCTTTCAATCCCCTCATCCCCCAGTCTGTACTGATACTGGGGATTGCCCCAACCCAGGTGCTGGACCTTGCGCTTGGCCTTGTTGACCCTCATGAGGTTCACACGGACCTACTCCTCAAGCCTGTGAGGTTCCCCTGGATGGCATCCTTTTCCTTTAGTGAATCAACTGCACCACTCAGCTTGGTGTCGTCTGCAAACTTGCTGAGGGTGCATTCAATCCCACTGTCTATGTCATTGATGAAGATATTAAATAGTATTGGCCCCCGTACGGATCCTTGAGGGACACCACTTGTTACTGGTTTCCACTTGGACACTGAGCCATTGAATATAAATCTTTGGACATGGCCATCCAGCCAATTCTAACAGTCTATCCATCAAACCCATATCTCGCCAATTTAGCAGCAAGAATGTTGTTATGGACCATATCAAAGGCCTTACAGAGGTCTAGGTAGATGACATCTGTAGCTCTTACCTTGTCCACTGATGCAGTTGCTCTATTTTAGAAGGCTTATCACTCCCTGTCTGAGCCTGACATTGATGAATGTCAAGAGATACAATCTGCTAAGGGTTTCCATACCTACTTAACAGACAACACAGGAATGCAAGGACTAGAGTGTCTAAGATGTTTGCTCTTCTGTTTGCAGGCCCTCCTCTACCAATCTCCAGAGCCTTCCCTGCTCAGCACACCTCCATGCTCTCCCTGTGTACTGCTCTGCTCTCTCCACCTGCAGGATTCTGACTGTACACCCCTAGCCTCCTATCTTCTTTCTTGTACACCCTTCCTCCTCTCTCCCTTCTCCATGATGCTTCACGAGCAAGAGCAAGATTATGGAGAATACAGATAGGCTGTGGATATAATTACGGCAGGTAAAGGAGGAAAATGCAGATACCTAAACTGTAACTACCTAAGCCGGGACCAGAAGCAGTGCAGGACAGCCCTATGTAGAGGCAAGAATAGCCATATTTGCCCTGTGCAATACAGATATAGCCAGTCATTTCAAGCTAGCATGGAAACCACTAAAATTTTGCATGGTGTGGACACTGTTCTTCATGCAGTGTCCTGGAAACAACTGCATAAGGAATCAATTTGAATGAGTTCCTCAGTGAGACTGAAGATGTTTCAAACAGTTTTAATTGTCCATTGGCTCTCTGAGCAGACAAGGCGTGCCTAAGACATAGGGAATATTCATAAAATGTGTGTGAAAATTTGTTAACAAAACTGTACTGAGGATGTGTAAATTAAGACTATTCAAAGAATTACAAGTTGGCCAAAACTGGACAAATTTTCAAGGGCAAGTAAACGATCCACCCCTAAAACTCAAACAGTTCTTGCACAGAAGAAGTCCCTGCTCCAAAGTACAGACTCGTGATCACTGTCACGGCAACAAGTGTAAGACAATGTGTAAAACTTATCTTTTGAGAAACTGAAACTTAAAATGAACAAAACCAGCCCCAGTCAGACAAGGAAATTCCAGCCCAAGCAGTTTAATTTTAGCAAAATTATAAACAATTTTAAAAACCATCTTATAATGAAAATGTCAGAATTTTCTTGCATATAATGCCTCTAATATGTCAAAAGATCTTAAGCTATCTGTACTTCCAATTTCTGCAGCACATGACTAAGTGACAATAATTTCTTTGATGCTGTACAAAACACAAATAATTTTCCTTCCACATCTCGAATCACAGTGCAGAATTTAACATTGCATTATTTGATATTTATTACATCTCCTTGTTTGTAGTATTTTGGGTATAAATTTGGGTCAAAGAGAATCACTGACTCCAAAAGGATAGATAGTGTTTGTAGCTTTTGTGGCAGAAAAGAGTAATAAAGGTGAAAGCAAGGTGAAATTAGAATGAAAAAAACCTGGCCAGTTGAATTAGAATGACATGTACACCTAAGGGACAACACAGCAGATGAAAATATGAGAGATAAGAAGGTAAGATAATTTAGTTTGGAGTATTTCACCTTTCTTCTGCACATATCAAAGGATTTTATTAAAAAAAAAACCAACAAAAAAACCCCAAAAAATGAGGATTAGCTGATGTTACCACTTTTACATCCTGGAATATTTTCACCAATTTGTATCTGTTCAGAGACATATTTAAAATAGCAGAGGATTGGGGATATAATTACGGCAGGTAAAGGAGGAAAATGCAGATACCTAAACTGTAACTACCTAAGCCGGGACCAGAAGCAGTGCAGGACAGCCCTATGTAGAGGCAAGAATAGCCATATTTGCCCTGTGCAATACAGATATAGCCAGTCATTTCAAGCTAGCATGGAAACCACTAAAATTTTGCATGGTGTGGACACTGTTCTTCATGCAGTGTCCTGGAAACAACTGCATAAGGAATCAATTTGAATGAGTTCCTCAGTGAGACTGAAGATGTTTCAAACAGTTTTAATTGTCCATTGGCTCTCTGAGCAGACAAGGCATGCCTAAGACATAGGGAATATTCATAAAATGTGTGTGAAAATTTGTTAACAAAACTGTACTGAGGATGTGTAAATTAAGACTATTCAAAGAATTACAAGTTGGCCAAAACTGGACAAATTTTCAAGGGCAAGTAAACGATCCACCCCTAAAACTCAAACAGTTCTTGCACAGAAGAAGTCCCTGCTCCAAAGTACAGACTCGTGATCACTGTCACGGCAACAAGTGTAAGACAATGTGTAAAACTTATCTTTTGAGAAACTGAAACTTAAAATGAACAAAACCAGCCCCAGTCAGACAAGGAAATTCCAGCCCAAGCAGTTTAATTTTAGCAAAATTATAAACAATTTTAAAAACCATCTTATAATGAAAATGTCAGAATTTTCTTGCATATAATGCCTCTAATATGTCAAAAGATCTTAAGCTATCTGTACTTCCAATTTCTGCAGCACATGACTAAGTGACAATAATTTCTTTGATGCTGTACAAAACACAAATAATTTTCCTTCCACATCTCGAATCACAGTGCAGAATTTAACATTGCATTATTTGATATTTATTACATCTCCTTGTTTGTAGTATTTTGGGTATAAATTTGGGTCAAAGAGAATCACTGACTCCAAAAGGATAGATAGTGTTTGTAGCTTTTGTGGCAGAAAAGAGTAATAAAGGTGAAAGCAAGGTGAAATTAGAATGAAAAAAACCTGGCCAGTTGAATTAGAATGACATGTACACCTAAGGGACAACACAGCAGATGAAAATATGAGAGATAAGAAGGTAAGATAATTTAGTTTGGAGTATTTCACCTTTCTTCTGCACATATCAAAGGATTTTATTAAAAAAAAAACCAACAAAAAAACCCCAAAAAATGAGGATTAGCTGATGTTACCACTTTTACATCCTGGAATATTTTCACCAATTTGTATCTGTTCAGAGACATATTTAAAATAGCAGAGGATCACATCATACACTCTTAAGTCCTATATTTAGTTGCACTCTGCTACTTGCAACCTGTGTATTTATCTGAGTTAAAGGTCTCCTCCAGCATATTCATTATGTTATAAAGTTTCTCTTTTTTAAAAAACAACACAAATTACACAGAGGAATTTGCATCAAAGTCACCCAACTTGAATCAGTTTAAATTAACAGTAATGAAAAAGAACTCATCAAAAATGTGAAATTAACACTTAAATTCAGCTTTTAGTAAGGCACTTGTGTCATTTTATCTTTCTATGCATTGAAGTAATCTTCAGGAGCTATAGAATAATTCTTCGACCATTATTTTGTAACTGACTGAAGAGCTTTTTCTGAGAGAGAATAGAAATTACACAGCAATTTTCCCTGGGGATATGCTAACTTCAAAATTGATATAATGTTCTTTTTTGAATAGAGGGGGAAGGGCTGAGAGTTCTTCTGCCACTAATTTCCCCTACAGTTTTTGCTTTGTGAACATACAGAACAATTTAATTATGAAGTAGTATCAGATTATTATAGAATTAATCAATTAATAAATAAAAAGGACTCTTTTTATGGTATCCATCAAGCCTTGCAGCTCAGCAAATTTAAAGAAGTAAAATTAGCATCCTAAATAATTATAAACAAGTCACATAAATCAAATAAGCTTCTAGTGTGGTTTTAGTAAATGGAGCCATGTCACACTCATAAATACCAGCATGAGAAGCTTCACAGCCAAAGTACACTGTAGCAAAAATATCTGAGCATAGAAGCCTTGAATCATTAAATCAGATTCTAGAGGGTGGATGCTTCTCTGACAATCAGTTTGAAACCTGAAATAATACGAGAACAGATTGCTAACCTGAAGTCAGATTTCATACTTTCCCTTTAGTGTCTTATGGACTGGTGTTACCTTGAATACAGTGAAGCTCAGTTGATCTGCATCATATAAACATGTGTTTAGAGCTTAAGAAAATGAGCAATCTTCACCAAAAGTGAACAAAAGTATGAATAACAGATGGTTCTCTGGTGTAGAAGACCAGTGCAAGGAAAAAAAATCTAAATTCTACGTCAAAGATCAAGTAGGATTTTTTTTTTTTTCCAAAATTAGTCACTAAATAATCAATTTTGAAGGCAGGAATCAACTTCTTAATTCTAGATTATATCTAAACCAGAAATATTCTGTTTGAAGTGCAAAGCTGGCTATAATTCACATGATTTAAACATTTACATGTAGAAGGTAGTCAACATTGGCTTGGACATCATGTGGTAATGATATTGTCAGTTAATTAGTATTTCAGTTGAGAATTTTCAGTTAATATTCTAGCATGTATCTGAAGGTTTTCAATTCAGAAAACATGACAATATCCAGCCTTGGCTCTCTATCAAGACAGAGATAGAAATGGGCATTTTGAAAATAAGCTTGAGCTTAACTAGGTCTTAGCAACATAATATGCATAATCTAATACTAGCTGTTAAGAAATGAGAAACAAAGGTATACATCTGTCTCTTAAGCAGTACTTTTCAAGCTATATAATGGATCTACGGTGACAGAAAATACTGGCAGAAATCTTTTTCAAAAAGTATCTGAAAATCTCACCAGTGCCAAGTGAAATGTATAAATTTAAGACTACTAGCAGTGAAACTAATCTTACACACTTTTTTTCATATCAATGCTATGACCAGAACTAATACCATAGCTAAACGGAAACATATTCTCAAGGGCTTTAGGAGATAAATGGTAGCTTACTGTCTGTAGCTTGAGAGAGCAAGTGAAACCCTTTCATTTAGCTGTTTCTAAAGCCTACTGAGTAAGTAATTTTGCAAAAGATGCTCTGGAGATAGTTTTGAAAAATCAGTGTAGTGCATTGGTAATGGTTCCAGGATGATTTTTATGGAACCTAAGGGTGAAATGCTGGTCCCACTGACATCAGCAGCAAAATGTGTATTTAATTCTAAAGGACCTTCAGCTTTAGCTGAAGACTTCTTCCTCCACAGCACGGCTACAATACGAGCAGTAAAAATGTACATCTCACTCCCATCTATATCAAACATGAGACCTCAAAACAGTGCAGATAGAACTATACTTTAGAGGAAAAGATAATTGTTTCTCCTTGATTTCTGGTGAACTTGCCAATTAAGGTTAATTCTAATGGCTCTTTGTACTGTGTTCAAGTTGTGGGCAAAGTTCTCACGCAGTAAATGAAACTTCTGATTTCTTTAACTGCTCTCCAGATAACAAAGCATTTTTGTTGCTACAGAAAATTCAGTCAGCAACTCAGAGCTGAAAGACTCATTATACAGTAATAAAACCCATGAGATGATTCTTTAAGAAGTTCTAATATCCAGACTTTTAGAAATCTAGGAAACAGCAAACCAACTGCAGGTTTGACACTTGGTGTATGGCATCTAAGTAATAGACTAGGTCCAAGAGTTCTAAAAAGGCACTACTATATTTCAAATCTAAAAAGTATAAAATTTACCTCAAAGTGTCATTTGAAATGTTCTGCTAAAATGTACTGCTATAACTACAGTACTATGGCATTTAACTGAATTATGGAATTAATGTATTCTGCACATTCATGGTATTCTCTTTTTCAAATTAAAAAAAAAAAAAAGACATCATACTTTCAGGTTTTTGAGGTAGAGTTAATTTCTGAAGAATTTGCCAAGATGTTCTGCAGATTTTTGCTGGTGCTGCACTTTAGCAGCACAAGCAAAAAAAGATTTTTCAACAGTTTAGTGGAAAATCAATTATAAATTATGTGAGGTACCTCCAAAATTTTCCACAGAAATGGGAACACATCCATTCATTTTCTGTAAAACAAAATGGCAAAGTTCCCTGCAAATTTCTTCCAATTTTTCACCTCAATTTTTAACTAGACTCAAAGATATTCTTGTTTCATTTGGGCTTAAGACATCTTTTTACAGGACTGTTTTGTTTGTTTTTCATGTGATGTTTTCCCATTTCACTTAGGTGGTAATTTTACTTAAGTAATGCCTATGAAATCTATTAACTCCAGTCTTTCTGAAATTGGGTTAACCTTTGCAGTGAATACCACAAGGAGATTTTGGATATCTGGACAACACAGCTTGTTTGAATATTCATTCGAAAAGGAAAAAAAACCTTAGACTTCATGTAGTTTTTGTTGGTTTTTTTATCACAGTGTGGTGGAAGCCAGTAAGTTTGAAAGAGGCAGATGAGAACTTTGTATTTCAAATTGCCAGAGAAATAGAAAAATATCTGGAAATGTGGAATACATTATTTGCCTCGTCTGCCTGAAGAAATTATATTCATTCAGGTAATCTACATATCCTGCTAACATTGATAGCCCTTTTTCAAACAAATAAAAATCCATTTTAATTGTAATTGGAGTCCATATAAGCAAAATAAAAAATAATCTGCAAATGCAAATCAATACCTCATATGCATAGACCTGGTGTTGAAGAAATTGAAGTATCTGGCTCTATCAGCCTAGAACCACCTCTGCTTGTATTGGTGGGGTAATTTTAGAGCAGAAAAAGTTCCACTTGAGAAGAAATCATAACACCCAGTTGCAAGATACATGGATGTACACTAAATATATTTGTAGTATGAATGCAAACTAGATGTATTCCTTGTATGGAAGCATTCTAGAAATACCTCCATAAGGGATACAGCAACTATATCTTCAGTCTGGTAAGTGCGCCACTGTTGACGGTATGCTTACCATCAGTTTTTTTGAGAAGACAGAACAGTCACCCAAAATTAAAACAAAAAGAAAAGAAGGAAGCTATCTGAAGATCTTCAGGAAAGGATAGCTTATCTTGGAATCAAGTTTCAAAGAAATGAGAGGATAACTCAACTGATTACTTCCTGCTTAAAATTAAGTTTCTATTTTGATCATTTACCAAAAAAAAAAAAAAAAGTTATTATTAAAAGCCCTGCTCTTTTCACACAGAAATATAAGAGAGCATTTAAAATACAAAACATGAGCAAATTAGAGGCCTTTCTCCCCCTCTCTCTATCACACACAGTTTCAGGCTTTGTATGTCACAGACATGAAACAAATGAAAATCCACATAGTTCATATGCCAAATGACTTCATATTTTGAAAATGAAACATTTACATTGACAGATTATTAGCTTCCAGTGTCACTGAAAGCAAGGAATTGCCCTGGTGCTTTACAAAATTGATTGATTTAAAAGCAATTCTTCAAATCGTAGGAAAATAAGTCTGCATACTGGGCCATGAACACAGCATAATCTTCATGGGTGGTAGCCTACTCTTACAGCTCCAAGTCTTCAGGGACTGAAGAGAATATGAACTGTCACATTCAGTCCATTCCCTCTACTAGCAAAAGTTAACAGGATCTTCTGACTGAGGTTTTATTTACTGCACCCATTCCTTGTCTAGTGTAAACACTGATGTTTTCATTGCCATCTTCAAAGTTCATTGTTGTTTGAATACTCACACTTTGGGTGACTTCTTTTCAGTAATATTCCTCCAACACATCTATCTTAATTCTGTTCTGAAGAGAACAAAAGTCATGGATCTGCCTTTCTTCAAAAAAAAAAAGGAAAGAAGTTCTTATTAACTCCAGACAGAATGAAAACAACGTTTTTGCCTAGACGTCTCAAAATGATGCTATGCCTAAAAGTTCCTTCTCCAGATCATCTTTCATATTCCACCTTTTCTATCCTTCCATATTGCTAAATCCTTGATCCAGGCCCTCATCATCTCAAATGGGTATTCACTTCATCCAACTATGGCTTGCTAAAAATTTACCTAATTCAAACTACTTGCTTTTGTTGTCTATATATAGTTAGGGTACACAGACAGGCATGTTCAGATACAGATTCATCCCAGCACAGAACGAAGGTCTCAGATGGCAAAGACACATGCAGAGCCTGGACGTGAAGATCTGGAATAAAGCCCAACCCAAAGGTTATGCCTGGGTTCTGGGACTGAGTAAACAGATTAGCATTACTCATACTGATTAGAAAGAAGGTAAAAGGGATTAACAGGGAAAAGATTAAGAGTCTTCGTTTATCCATATCAGATTTGAGGTAACATCTGGAAATTGGTAGAAAGATCTTAAAGAGACAGTAGTTAAAGTCAGTAAAGTGAAGCATGTTTTAAAATATCTAGCTGGAGCGTGACCTTAATGCTCTGGCACTATTTTTCAGATTCAATATTTATTTTCATATAAAAAGTATTTGGGGATATTATAATAATTATCATCACCATCCAAAATACAAATACTACAAATCACCTCTCTCTTCCAGTTCCTTTCTACTGATGTCCAATGCACCGCCATTTTTAAGACCTGGAAAATAAGTTCATGTGGCTTTCAGAAAAAAATATTTTGGTTCTCTGCTAGGCAACAATATATATAGTTTCTCTTAATGTTTTTACTTAATCACTGTAATTGGCACATCTCCTGTGTCCTACCACTGAAACTGTGTCATTAATCTGGAAAAGGTCAACCACAAAGTAAAATTTTAAATTGAGTTAAGCACAGTTCAGTTATATTATTCTATAAAAACTGTGAGGCACATTCAGCACACTGAAGATCCGTCTAACCTTTCTTTTATCTTTCCTCTCCACAAAATCCTCATGGATTGGTGTGTCCCAGAGTGTCTCTGTTACAGTTTCTGAGTTTAATGCACCTCTAATACATTGTGTCTCTTTCAGTGGTCCTATTTAAGTCTTAAAACCTTGAAATGACACAATTTTTTGGTATGGAGCCCTTTAGTTTCCTTCTATCCAGGAGGAGATTGAGGCTGTTGGTGTTTGTGATGATGTCTGCAAGTCTGACTTCAGGGAGGAACTTCTATCCATGTCCTCACTGGGACAATGTCAGGACTAAAAAGTCCAGAGTATTCTGTAACAGTGCTAGTTATCATCTACTTAGAACAATAAAAGCTTCAGAGAAAACAATTCATAAAGCAATGAAGAACAACTATGCAGATCTAGTTTATCAGGCAGGCAATCATCCTCTACATGAGGAACCCATATAGAAGTATTGGAGAACCTGATTAAATTACTTCAGGTCTTTTCACCCATCTCTTTGTCTAATACAGACCCTTGTCCTATTCTGGAATATAAGATGTCAACTTTTCATGCATAAGGGTTGGTACAGACAGTTTTAAGATCATGATCTGCCAGACCTCTTTAATCTAATCAAATCAGTATGGGTTATTTCTCAGAGAAAAAAGACTATGAATCACCCTTGGCAACTGAGGTTAATCACCCTGACAGCCTCCCTGAGTCCATGGACTTTCCCCTTTCCCCAGTAACCTTAGTACTAGCAGAAAATGTTCCTTTACCACCTTTTTTACACAGGAAAATAGTTCCTGGAAATCTCTTAGAGGTATTTGATAAGTTTTACAGCATTAATATGATGCTGTACACATGCCATGTTTCCAAAGTATTCCAAAATATGTTTTTTGGCTTCATTCTTCAATATGCCAAGCTCCATGAACTACAAGACAATGTCATATTCTACAATATCTTCATTACTAGAAGAATTTTAGTAAAATTACTTTAGTAATAATCTAAATTACAGTAGTATTAATAATTTATTTTAATATATGCTTGCATTTTTTTCCCAGCAAAATATGCATCAGCTTTAATCTGGAAAGTTTAGAATGTTGCAGAAGGTGTTAATTCCTGATTGTTCATAGGCTCTGTATCAGACTTACATACCTCTGTCTGAATTTATCCCTAGAAAAGCAGATGGGAAGGCTGAAGGCTTAAGATCTATGCATTCCGTTATGCAGAGCATTTCCATTGAAATCAAGAGAGTTTTGTGTGAGGACTGAGTTACTAATTTATTTCTAAAACTCAGGAATACACTTCTTCCATTTTCAAGTCGAATGCATAGTACGGATGGCATTTGACCATCCTGCATCAGGCTAACGCTGTTTCAGCTTCTTGAAGTGGGAGAAGAGCTAGCCTTCCATTTATGTGACACTGATGATTATTGCTCAATTATCCAGTTTATAAAAAAATATTTGCAGCCAGCCTTAAAAGAGGCATATCCTAGCACATCTCCAAATTACACAGCACAATGCCCATCGTCGCAAATGATATCCTATCAATGTTTGCGTGAAATAGAAACCAAGTCTAATGGTATTCTTCTGGCAAAACAAGTAGGCAGAGATGCTTCCAAGTATTGCTTGGAATTCCACTACTTACATGTTCTTTTAAATCTTCCATGGGTTAGCTACCAGGCCCAAGCTGAAGACAGTTTTGTTCTGAATTAAGTATCAAAATCAGAAGTGGTTCCAAGCTAGATCTGTCTCCTGTTCCTACTGCCTCTTCTCCCAGGTACTATAGTATTGACACTTGGTTCACCGAGCAGCTCCGTTCTCTTCCTCTGTTCCTGTCACCTCAGACTTGTTACCTGAAGGCCACTATTTCTTCCATGTGAGGAAATGCCCAATCCTCACCCTCACATCCCCATCTCTTCTGGCACCACTCAATATTGTTTTGAGAGCAACCATGCTAAAATTTGGTTCATAAATTTTATCTTGTGAATGATTCAGCTGTTTGTATCCTGTATAACTACAAAAGGAATGATGGGGAGAGGAAGGATACTAGGTGAATCCTTTAATAAGGTTTCAAATCATTACAGTCCCAAAGCAAACACTAATTGTCTTTAATCAGCTTCCAAGAAGCATTATAGAACACTTCTAGCCATTAAGCATACTTCTATTCCAGATACAAGAACTGGTATCTTAACATAGTCTGATACAATGTGAAATAAGCCTTCTCCATAAAACATTTAATAAGTCTACAAAAGTAGAATAGCAGATAATGGGCTACCCCAGTAAATCCATGAAAAGTAGGATTTAGTCATAGATTTCATAGTCATTAGATTTCATTGTTTTTTGACTCCCCAAACAGATTATCCAAACAACATAGCCTACTGCACGTCAGAAAAAATAACCACATCCTAAAACTGAGATGGAAAAATACGTGGGGATGTCATTCCAATAAGATATTCATTGGATTTTTTTATTATTTTGCAAAAATAGATTAGCTCCATCACCATCGAAATGAACAGGTTTCAGGTCTCACTGAAACTTCTGAAAGGTCTATGTGGATAAAGAAAGAATTACTGTGGTTTTAAGTACCAGTATAGTATTAAAATATTGCCTATATTACTTAATTCAAGAAGGATAAATGTGTATTATATGTAAAAATCTCTCCCATATAAGCTAGATATTGCAAAAATTCTTGCTCTGGGTAGATATACTCTCTAAGGCAACTTTTGCTTATTTTACTCATCTCAAAGCAAGAAACATGATAAAAGTTCCAGTATTCTATATAATGACACTTGTATAAATCAGGCTGGATTTGTCCTTGAAGTTAAAATGAAATAACTCCCAGAAGGACAAAGAAAAATAATTTACTATAGAACAATCCATCAATCAATAGTGAAAAATCTCCTTAGTTTCCAAAGTCTACCTCAGAAGCTATGGATATTAGTTGGTTTCTCCTCATAAAGCTAGATATTTCTCTTAAATTCAATAAGAATTGTGAATTTCCTAAAAATACTTATATAACGTACAAGAAAGGGTTGAGGAAAAAGTAAAATCCCTGTGAGCTGAAACTTAATAGATTGCAGTTGGTTGCTCCAAACAGCTTGTGGTTAAAAGCATTTTAAAAGCACAGTGTTATTACACTATGAGTAAGTCAGGTTTTCTTTCTTTTTTTGTTTTTCCTCTCCAGTGTAATTTTTTACCAGGAATTGTCACCTTGAGCAGATCTTACATTAAGCCAAATGTTAATTTCCCTAAACTGTTTTTGTGTGACTGCCTTTCCTGAAGTATCGTGGAATCCATAAGCCCAGTTTCAGGGGTACTGAGCACCCAAAGCTCCAGTTAAATTAGTGGTGGCTGTGGATACTGGGCGGCCTTTAAAAACAAGTTATAAGGCAATGCTGCTGACACAGAGAAAGTAGCACTGGAAGCTCCTAGCACGGAGAACACCCATTGACTCATCTGGTATTTCCATACATAAAAGCTTGGAAAACTGCTTTCTGTTCTCAAATCTTAGGAGGCACTGGGACTTCATTCAGTCTTATTATGGATTTTCTTAGTTTCCATCTCACAAACACGCTTATGCATTTTAAAGTAAATTAAAACTAACCTCTGTGTTTGTGTGCATTTATGTGTGGTTGTATGTGTGTACATACATACACATTTTCCTCTATATTGTATTTTGAGGTAGCAAACATAAACTCCTTTTGTTACTTAGAGTTCAGCCCAAAAGAGTGGAAACAAGGTGCATGCATATATTTAATAACTTTGGCAATAATAAAGAGATGATCTGTCTCCTGGAGAAGCAGCAAGACAACACCTTACTACTATTCATCTGGCACAGTATCACCACTGTCATTTTGATGAGGTCTTCCAACTTTGAGAATCTGGGCAGATGTCCCCTTTACTGGGATGTCACCTTATTTTTGGCAAATTCAGAGTCTGGTGAACTTTTGCTGTTCTCAGAAAACCGTACGGAAGAAACATTTAAGTTTAATGTAGCTTGCACCAATGTTACTAGGAAGCTATTTTCTCAGTCTGGGATTGCCAGAGCCCCATACACACTTCTGCTAGCCACCAAAAGGGAAGAAAGGTGGAAAAAATAGGTCTGGTAACATGTGGTTCACTATGACAGCTTTATACGCATTTGGAATTCCCCCACATTAAACAAAACAGCTTGACTTCTTTGCATTGTCAGAAAAGTACAAGTAAGTAATAAAAGGGGTAAGTACATGGACCTCCGAATAGTTGAGAAAAACTGGCATCCAATAAGATGACAAAAAATTAACACTTAACCTGCCAAATGCCTACTATCATATTTCACAACTCTGACTTCCAAGAGCAAAAAGGCATTGTTTCTCCCCCTTATTACAGATGTCCTGCAAAGTGAAAGCTACATCAAAAAACAAAGAAAAAGGGGGTTTGTAGTGGTTTATTTTAATGGAGAAAAAAACTTAAGACAGCTGCAAAAATAAAACTTTCTTAAGCGCTCCTTAATTAAAATTAGACAGTATTGAGCTGAGACCCAAATCTGTGTAAAAGGGATTTCTCCTGCAAATATAGCCCTTACACAGTGTTCTGAGCAATCCCTTTTAGCCAGTGGCTGGCACAGGGGTAAGGTCTTTCAGATCTTTTGAGAACAGGCCTGAAAATCACAGCTTCTAAAATCTCTTGTCTCAATCTGCTTTGAAATGCTGACTTACACCTTTATGAAAAGATAAGGAACCAACAGATTTGCCAACAACATTTGCCTTTCCAAAAATAAGTCAATGTTTATTGACTCTGGATATACAACAAAAGCTTTTGAGTTACAAATGTCACTTCAGCAAAGTTTTTTGGTCAGACAGAGAGCAGATTAGCTGTTCAAGATTTTTTCTGATCTCTCTGTCTCTGGAATACTTTCTTTTATCCAGCTTCTCTCTGTGGCTATATGCATGTTGTATGAATGAATGCTGTATGAATGCGAATGTTACAGTTCATTCAGTGGTAAAGTAAAATTACAACGTTCCTGTCCACTCCCCCCTCATTCTTATCTCAACTGTTTATGGTGCTGCACTGTAAACAGATTATTGAAACAAACAAAAAAAGGCCACCCATATAGCTATATCAGCGCAACGGAGAGTGAAGTTCCATGGTTTTTTAGTCCAACTCGTATGCAAGTTGGCATGGGAAAAGATAGCGAAAAGGGTAGCAAAAAAGGGTCCATCTGCAGCCAGATCAATTCACTGAGCTGACTTACTGAACAAATGGTCTCTCCCTAACATCTGTAAAAGGGAGGTGGCAGGACAGAAACACGGAGTCAGAAAGCTGGGAAGGGAGAGACTGCTGTTTCAGTGACAGCCCTCACTCATGTTGCATTGAAGTGACCATAAAATCACTCCCTGAGAGGAAAACAGTGTATGGCATAGTGGTGGGTTGAAGCTTGGGTTTGGAACTTCCTGTTCTCTGCTTGTACAGGGACACAAGTAGTACCCATGGACTCTTCAAGATCTTTTTCTTCTCCAATTGTCCTTCCCCTGTTCCCCTCATTCATTTTCTCCCACAGATGTCTCCATTCCTTTGGTTCTCATCAAACTGGGTTCTATCCATACAGGAAAAGATCCGGCGTCTTCCTCCTCAAGGAAGAAGCGTATGGGTTTGGTACATATTTTGTCCTGCAGGCAGTCAATCCTACACAGGATTGGTGTGGCAAGAAGAGGAATTTTTTTTTCAAAATTAAAAAACTCATGTACATATGTGGGAGGAAGAGCATTCTGCTGGAAGTGATTTGACTTCCAGCAATAGAGTTCAGGTCTGTGACCCGAGCAGACATTAGGAGGCAGGACTTCAACAAAGGATTTATGTCAACATTCACATGTAAACATGAACTTATTTTGCTATGTGATGTAATGTTACTCAGACAACTAAGGGCTACGGTTTTAATATGAAGACATATTAGACAGTACTTATAGGTAGAGATAGGCAGACTTTTGTCAACATGAACGCAGCCTGTCACATTAAAATATTTGAACATAGAATAGAGCAACTATGGAATCAACCAAGGAAAATCAAATTAAAAGACAAGAAAAGAATTTCTAGTGTAAAAAAACAACCTTTTTTTCATTAAAACCAGGTCTTTTCATATGAATAGAAAAGAAAGGAGAAAAAGTACAAAGAGATTTTTGTTCATTTGTTCACCTTTAACATTCAGGAGGACAAATAGTCTACAAGTTGGATGTGGTATTGACATAAGAGGTATCATTCTAATTAATACAGAACACTGAACTTCTATTGGAGAACAAGAGCAATGAGTGCAGAATGGTGACTTTCTGTTTAAAATATTTGGAAGACAGGCTCACACTATGACCTGCTTCCAGTTTCCAGTGGTATTAGGGATGAAGCCAGTATAAATCCAGTTGTCACAAAAGAACAAGTTATAGTATATATTAAACCACAAAAAAATACTTTCAAATAACATTAAGGGTATGACTTAAGCCCACAAAAGCTAGGAAATTCAGAGTTAGGGCTGCAACTCTGTCCTCAATTCACCCCATTTTGTTTAGGTATTATAGCAGATACGAAGAGAGCTACATGAAACATGATGGTTTTGGTTTACAAGGGTTAGCACAAAATTTGGCATTCATCTGTGCTGGGTAGGGTTTGCCAGTTAAGCTAGAGCTGACAAAGCCTTCTCATAGAGTGGAAGATTATATGATGAATAAACCAGATCTCTGCATTAAATGTTAATAATAGAATGCATGCCTCCTTTTACCTGATAAACTTCGTGATCCATGTTCCCGGACTTCAGATAGTTAATTTCTTTTCGAGACATTTGCTGGGAGTTATACGATTAGTGGGCTAACCTGTGTCACATATACAGGTCTGGACTGAGTGAGCAGGTGATCACAGTGACTGATATTTGAATATGCTGAAGATAGCGGCCAAAACACAAATGCAGCAAAGTGGGTTGATAACTAGTAATTAACCTCTAATGGAGAATATGTGATCATTTGATGAAAGTGATGAGATTCAACAAAAAGGACACTTAAGAAGTAATAACAGGTTAAGACATGAGCTCAAGAAGCAACTAAAAGCAGAAAATTAGCTACAGAAGTGAGTTGAAAGAGGTTTTTCTCTGATACCCAAGCAGAGTATGACTTGCATCAGTTTGAGTTGAAGTTGTGAGGAAAGAGAAACAGAGAAACATATGCACATGTTTTATTTAGCTCTACCTATGTCTTATGCTTGCTAAAGTGAAGAGTGACTACTTTCTGGAACCCTCAAAGCTTTTGTATGTTTGCTATCCTGAGTTGAAAAATATTCAGGATTTCCACTTAGGTTTGACCAGCCTTTAAATAATTCTAGCAAATATTATGAGTAATTCCCACATCCCTGCAAATAATCCATACTTCGTTAGTTTGCCTATGAGATGTATTACACTCTGAGGTGTATTTACACAAATAAACATACCTTTTTGCTGACATACGGGTATCTACACAAGGGTTTTCATAAGTATTGCTAAATCAGGTAACTTAATTTTTCCACATTCCCAATAATGCAACAAGAAAAATTTACACAGGGCCTTGGCTTCATGTTCTACATTATTTTTAAGGAACTCAATAACAGCTGGCTTGGGTCCATTAGATACCCTGGTGCTGTCAGCCCTTCCACTGGATTTCACAGGAGCACATTAGTGACTTCATCATAGCAGAATCATTTGGTGACTGACCCCCAAAGTTCATTCAGGTATTGATTCATGCTTCCCAGAAATTCAGACCAGGAGTTACTTTAAGGTTTCCCAAACATTTCAGAGAGCTGGAATGGGTCTTGAATTTGCAATGAATTTCACAACTTGCTGAGTTTTAAGTAATTCCGTGTTTCTTGGTGTGAGCTTCATTGCTCTTCATAAAATACAGTAACCTGTGGTTCTGTGCTTCTTTGCAATAGCTATGCATGAGGATCTGAATAATAGCTCCATACTTCTTGGGCTGAAATTTGTATTTTAATTTCAAGACATAGCAAATAGATTTAACAAAACTAACTGATGTACGTGGGATTCAGTTTTTTAAATCCCTCAGTGCTACTTTGAAATTGTGGTCATTACTATCAGCTCAAAGTGCATTTCTAAGGTTTGATTTCCTTACTCCTTAAAGAAACTGAATTCTTATAAACATACTGCCGTCTATTTATAAAAATAACATAAATGAACTGACAGCTTTATTTTAGCTGTCCCTCTGTCTTCCATGCTCAGAGTGAAGATGACGAAAGTACGAAGTTTTCATCATTCTCCCCATTCACATTTAGAGATAAAGTATGGAACCTACTCTTCTTATGAAGTCCAGTCTCATTCAGGTTTCAGAGCTAGACTGAACAGTTGCCAAAGAAAAGTTTTTTCCTTTTCAATTAAGCCTATAGGTTTGCATCAGATCAAAAGCAAAAATTAGTTGAAAACAGGCAGGCTTTATAGTTCCGCTCCAGAGAATAAATTACCCCATATTTGCTGGAAATCCAGCCTATTTCACCAAAAGGTTTGCAGTCTTTGTTAAATTCCATGTAAGACTTAGGGTTCATTTACCAAAAGTTTCATACTACTAAACAGATACCACAAGACAGATACTTTTTAACAGCAATCTACATTACAGGCATATAGCCAATCAAGTTACCATGCACCAGTTGAAATTCTGCGACGTTTTATGTTTGTCTTCTTAGCCTCCTTCATATGCGAGGCAATATAACCTTTTACCTTGAGACTTAGGGTAGGTTTTATTAATATATGACTGACTGGCTGAGAGGATACACAATTTCAGCTACCAAGACTGAACAAAGCTTCTATAATTTAACCATGTGCCCGAACATTCATGTTGGATGACCTTATATTTGCTTTGAGCCGAAAACATCCTCCCATGCTGTAACTGTTGCTCTGCTGATTAATGATTTCTTGTTAAATTAATGTGACTCTGTTGTGAGTCCTCAGCCTGAACCCAATTTGTATAAGGCAGTGTTTTGAGGAAATCACAATCACAAATGTTATTGAAAAACAGACCTCAGTTTAATTCCCTACGGAGTCATTTTCACATCAGTAAACAATTTAAATGAACTACATTCAATCTGCCACTTACCTTCCAAATACGAAAATATTTTAACTTTTAGCTTCAGTCAGTAACTCACCAGAAGAAAATGAACAGGAATTAACGTACAGTAGCATATTCCAAAACATTAAAAAGCATAGTCATTTAACTCAGGACAATGTTCACACCTGCCACCCGAAACTGTTAAATTCAGAATTCATTACAAGCCCTAAGTACAACCAATGTTCCTTGAAAGGGCTGCAAATATTCTGAACAAGCCATGACCCAGTTTTCAGCACAGTTGCGCCAAACTATTTTTGTGTTTCAATAAAAATAACAAAAATGCACATTTTTGCATAGTTTCAACACAAAATTGAGGGGGCAGAAGGGGAAGAACTGTGGGCTGAGATGAGTTTCACTTTACAGTTTTGGAACAACCAAAACTCAAAGTAAAATGAACATGGTGAGTGCATAGAACCACAGGAACCAACACTGAAGAAAAGGTTGGAATGGAATGTTATTACAGCTTTTATATCTATCAGGGTAGCTAGGTACTATCTGGCCCCTATTGCAATAGTATTTGAATAATGCATTTTGTAGCAATTTTTACATGTGATTCTCACCAGTGAGGCCATTACTGGAATAGCGGGTGTAATTCTGATGCCCACACTTAAAAAAAGATATTAAAAGATCATGTAGGGCTCAGGAAAGCAAAATAAGAATGAATCATGGTGTGGAAAATCAGTCTTAGAATGACAGAACAGAAAAGCTCAGTCTAGTTAATTTATCCAAGAGAAGCTAACTAGATGACCTCATTATAGTTTATTAGTGATTAAATGAGAAGACTTTTGATAGTGGTTTTGTTGATTTTTTTAATTAAAAAAATTACAGCTTTTATATCTATCAGGGTAGCTAGGTACTATCTGGCCCCTATTGCAATAGTATTTGAATAATGCATTTTGTAGCAATTTTTACATGTGATTCTCACCAGTGAGGCCATTACTGGAATAGCGGGTGTAATTCTGATGCCCACACTTAAAAAAAGATATTAAAAGATCATGTAGGGCTCAGGAGCAAAATAAAAGAATGAATCATGGTGTGGAAAATCAGTCTTAGAATGACAGAACAGAAAAGCTCAGTCTAGTTAATTTATCCAAGAGAAGCTAACTAGATGACCTCATTATAGTTTATTAGTGATTAAATGAGAAGACTTTTGATAGTGGTTTTGTTGATTTTTTTAATTAAAAAAGATAAATATCAAGAACCAATAGCTAGAAATTGAAGCTTAACAAATTGAGAATAAAAATAAGGTGCATCTTTTGGATTATCAAGACAATAACAAATAACTTACAAGTGTTATAGCGAAATTATTCACCACTTTAAGTCTTTGAATGAAAAAGAAATGTCTTAAACCATTTTTCCTAAATCCATCAAAAGGGGCTTAACACTAAGGTTATTAAGAAAAGATTTAGAATAAGATTGTGATAACCTCAGTCACAATGCAATGAAAAACAGAATGGAAAAATTCCCATAAATGTCAGTATATGAGACCAACAGGTGACAAGACAAAGCAAGTTGAAATTTTCTATTTCTCTAAAATTTCTAATGATTTTTTTCTTTCTGGGCTAAATTCCATCAAAGTTAATACAATTTTTCCTGCTGACTGAGAAAGACGTAATGTAGAGTAAATCTGAGGACTTCTGAAAATCTTACCCTTACTGTCAGAAAAGCTGACATTTGACAAGGAGCCGGCTGGTTTTCTCCTTTACATTCTTTTAATAATAAGTTTCTTAAGCAATAAAAATGCTAATAATAGTTCTCCCATGAGGTACTTTTGCTTTGAGAACAAAGTAACAATGCATGCAGCCAGATTAGAAACCTTAGAAAACAGTCTTTAAAGCTGTATTTCTTGCAGCATTATTCCTTTCTTCCAGAAGTATTCCAGATCATATTGCTTACTGACTGTCATAAACAGAAGTGGAGGGAGAAACCCTGCTTTATCCATCAGTGAAATGCAACCATCCTCAAGTGCAGCACAACAAAATTTCCCAGTGCTTTGCTCATCCCAAATTACAGAGAATTTGTGGTAGTTAGCCGGATTAGCAAAAGCAATCATCTTGAAGAATATGCAAGTAATTTCCAACTAGATTTTGTTTTTACTGAAAAACAATCAAGGATTTTACTCTTGCTCTCCCAGAATGCAGCAGTAGTAACTCAAAAACAAACCCTCAGCTGCTGTAAAAGAGGTACTCTGTATCACCAGCAGTTGAAAATATTAAATCAAGCTGAAGCTAGGACATAAAAGCTCTTTTAGAAGAGTGCTGTAGTGACTCATTTTTAGACTCAGCTCCTCAGGATTAAGATGGCTTTCCCTGTGTATCTTGCAATGAGACTAACTAAGCTACCAGAGGTTAACATGGGACAATGATTCAAGTTATGCAGTCAACTGAACAAAAGTTCCTCTCAAATTAGTGGGTGTTCTGCTCAGTTGAAGGACTCAGAATTTGGCCCACTAATAGAAGGCCCTACTCTAATTAAGTTATTCATTTTTAGCCCTGAGCATTCCTCTTCCTCAGTGGAGTGTGCCAAGAAAACTGAAAAACTGAGCAGCACAGAAGTAGTATTAAACTTTAACAATGCTTTGCACTGACACAAGGAGGAATCTCAGAGCTATTTAGAAACAATGGCATGATCTGCAGCTGGAGCCAGGGAATTCACAGTATACGAAACTTACAGATGTGCTTTTCATTGGAACCATCCCCTGCTCTCATATGCTGAAGTTGTTCTCATGCCTTATGCTCCTATGCATTGTGCTTACCTAACACACTTAAATCTCACTGAAGTTACTGTTAGTTACATGCCAAAGGTTGTAAATGCCCAGATGGAAAGTTAGCAGTTTATTTCTTACATTTTACTCAGTTGCAGTTAATATATTTCTACTTTTTATATTTAAAACATAATTTAATTGAACTGTATGTTAACATTACTGCTTTGGCCGCAGTTCAACAAATACTTAAAATTTGTCTAATTTTTATTATGTAGATAGATCTCCGATTCAGTTGGTCCATAATACATAACACCAAACAAAGCATGACAATATTATCGTATACAGTTAGATGTCAGATTTAGTTTAAAAACAAAAATACTTATAAAGCTTTTAGAAACAGTTATTTACATTTTGCAAGGATTATTTTTTTCTAAAGTCTTGTTTTTTTCTAAAAAATATTTTCTACTTGTTTAAATCCTTTCAAGTTATTTGCATGTAGCAGTACAACAGCATGCTTGACTGACTTACATGTTCTTCCTTCTTTGGTTTTTCCTCCTCTTGGAATGGGGGGAGAAGTTACTGATTTCGTTCTTCCAGGAATATCTGGTTTTGTTTTTTTACATAGGCATGTACAACATTTAAATTCAGGGAAATATGCTGATCTTGAATAGGAACAGTGTAAACTCCCACCTGAGATCTCCATCTCCTGGAGAGTCTGATCATCCCAGATGATGATCCTTTACGGATGAACTTAATGGCAATTCTCATTTTTGAGTGCTTGACTTTGAATAAATGCCTATGTTTTTAAAACAGCAAAGTATGGAATTGGCAACATCCATCAAGATGAACTATTTTGATACCCACGAGTCATGAGTAGGGCTGACATATCTTGCTGCATAGCACAGACCACTATCATTTAGAAGAGGAAGGGAGCTGGTAGTTGATTGTTCTTACTGGTTGTTCTTGCTTTCAGCCCCATTTATTCCCAGCTGCATCATGAATTTGCCAACCAATTCCAGTCTCTCTCTGACCAAATCTCCTTGCCTAACCAGTCCTTGAGTTTACCAGGTTAGATGGTTAGGCTTTTTGATTGGCTTCGTCTCATATAACAGTGTATATGTTGCCATGTGACTACTCATCTGCAGAGGATTAATTTTTTATTTACTCAGTAGAGCAAGGTAAGCATTTCTAGAGCATGATTAACCCTTCTAAAGACAGATTATTGAAACAGGTCCCAACCTAGAAATCCCAATAACATTTCATTGATGATTAAAGGGAACCTAGGAGGTCAGCTCAGTTTTCAATGTTTACATTACAGACATCTAAAGTTACGCAAAATGAATTCCATCTTTCATGGCCAAATTATATGTGCAAATCAGGTGGTCTGTAATTCAATAAAGGAAGTACAGGCATACAACAAAATCCCTATGACTACCCCTAATAATTTTCAAGTAGCAGATAAGGTTCACTAGTGGCATATTTGAAAGTTGTTGATGTTTACCAGCCATGTCTTATCAACTAATCTCTATACTAATGGACTATTGACTGAATTCAAAGATTATATATAGTCAACGGAAAGCTGAGGAGGACATGACTGCTAGTAATTATTAGTTTAAGATAATTTCAGCTGCTGACTATATGAGCTAGCATTCCCTGTCCCTGTCATAGGCAAGCAGTCTTACTCCCACTCCTGTGCTAACATCTGCATGGCTACAGTGTCAGCAAACTAATTCAGCCAAAAAGTTAGCAGTCTTTATCTGGATTAGTTCTCTAAAACTCAAGAAGCAGGAATATGCCACCATTGTCTGGGGATAGGTGAGGTCACCACTTTTGGCAGAAGCATCTACTTAGATCATCTTCAAGTGATTGTGAAAGCACAACCTTAGCTACATGCAGAGAGCTAATTCTCATTATCTTCTGCATTGCCACAGCATGTAACCACTCATTCTCAGATTCCTGCTAAAATGCAATGTAAAATGCAACACTGAGTGTCATTTGTTAGTGTCTGAGAAATCATCTGATAAATGGGGAAGGACAAAAAGAGCACTGAAGAGGTAAAAACCTTGGTGTTCAAGAGTAAACAGAATCAGATCAATGGAAAGCTTCGTTTTTAAGTGGGAAGAAGTGAAGAAAAACTGCTGCCAGAACAACTCATAGCATCCTGAAATTTTTGTTCAAAACAGGAAGAAAACAGACATCCAACATAAAGATCACCTTTTGACAAATTCTGTATCTCTGCTCCAAAACACAAGGCTTCAAATCTTCTGACTAAAATAGTTGCAATTTTTTTTCTTGGTTTCTTAGAAATAACCAGACTATTCAGAGTAAAATTTGCTCAAGAAAATCCTGTCTGAGGTAATACATATCACTGAAAAGTTTCCCTAATAGTTAAAGTTTAGCTACTGAAAACAAGATTTTATAATGAGACACATCTGAAAACTTTACTACTAGGCAGTGTTTCCAGTCCCAATAATAATGCTTTTAGTGTAAAAACCTGTGTATGAAAATTCTGGTGTTGAAGTAAAAACTGAGCTGTGCAGTAAATATTGACTATTTAAGTGTTCTTTCTATAGACACTACGTGAGCATCTATAGTAATATATATACTGAGTGTTATGCAATAATAATTACAATAATAAGCATATCCCATGTAATACTTTTCATCCTTGGAAATATATATGGGATACAGAACAACTGATACTCACAAACAGCCCTGTGGACTAAGCATATAGAACTATTACGGTGCAACTGCTTATGAACAAGTGAAGCTACACCTCAGAAATAACTTCTAATTTTAGCTCTCATGTCCAACACATAAATATTAATTATTATTAATTTATATCACAGTACTGTTTAGAGTGTCCAGTAAGGCACTGTATGGACATATTGAAAACACAGCCCCTGCCTTCAAGAGCTTACAGGATTAAGTCTGACCTATTTATCATAAAGATGCTGATCCAGATATTCATAGGGATTTGCTTGAAGTAGTGTTTTGATTGCACATTTCTCAAGAACACACATCACTTCAAGATCTTCTAGGTAATATACTGGTAAAAGGAAATTTAACACACACACCCCTCTAAGCCTGATGAGGGCCCAAGGGCTAATCAAAACCACTACAGGCCTTTTAGCAATGAGTCTGAATTAATCAAATCATCCCTGCTGTTTTTTGTTAATGTTTGGACAATGTAGCTTTTCTGCAGTATGCTCTTGCCGTCTGAGTAGAGGACAGGCAGCCAGAAACTCCTTGAGTTTTAATCCTGGCTCTGACACTGATTCTCTCTGTGGCTTTGGGCAAGGAGTCATTGTTCTATAGTAAAATGCTTGTATTGGCAAGATGATGAACTACTGTAGATGATCTAATAAAATTTTTCCATCTTTAATTTCTATGATTCTGTAATGCTAACAACCTAAGTTTCAGCCTCTCATCTGAAGAGACGAGATAAGTACTTACCCAGTTTGCCTGCATGTGAAGAAGGATTAAAGTTATAGGACACAGGACTTCACAGGACTGAAGCTACAATGCATAATTAGTATCTTTTTTAGTATCTTGTTAATCAACAACACCTATAGGGACTGCATAACACAAGGCCAGATTGAATAGCCTCCTTTCCTCTCTACTAATTATTGTCCTAGCTGGAGTTTGTTGGAAAATTCTGCCTGTAGCAATTTGGGGACCCTTCTGTTTTGTTTAGGCCTTGCTTCACTAGAATGTTTCAGAAGAGTAAAGCAAGCACCAAGCTAGCCAATGGTGGATTTTTTTTTCTTCTGGGAAAGGTAAGGGAAGAGGGTAAGCGCAATAGGGCAAAGTTCCTAGAGTGATGCTTATGCCAATGCATACAATGACACAGTCATTGTACGAATGCCTGCATTCCCCAGCTGTTACAACCAGCTCAGTTACACCCACTGGTTGCTGACTGAAGATGGAGATTCTTATGGGTGACTCTAACTTGACCTAGGGAACGCACTGAAGAATACTAGCTCCAAGTTTAGGATAACCCCCCAAAAGCCCAATAATAACAATATGCATCTGAAAAATGTTATTAAAATTTCTAGGTCTAGAAAGACAGAAGACATGCAGTAAAATTAATGCTTCACGTTAGCTTAGCTGCTTCATTCACTGTCCAAAGAACCCCAGCCATAGCAAACATCGTAGTCTACTGCTATGGACCCCATTCTGCCCTTTCAATGTATGTGCAAAAGAGTGAAAGGTGGGACTGCTGCTGATAATACATAATAAATCTTGCTTATCAGCTATACAACACTGGATGTATCACATGGAAGGAGACAGCAGAAAAGAGTAACAAGAATATGTTTCAGTGAAGGACAGCTACAAGCAGATCTACCTAAGGACATTCTCATTGTCGAACCACAGTGAAAACTGGCTTTCTCACAACAGGCAATGCACAGAGGCAACTACTTATGGAACTGGTTGCTGATGAGTTATGTCAATGTCTGGCAGGCATTTCCCTCTCATTGTTTTAGCAAGCTACATTGTTGTTTCCACAACTGAATTTTTTTTCTTAACCTACTTTCTGTGATAAATGATGTCACCTTGGTTCTTGGCTCCATTGCTACACATTATACCAAGGTAGATAAAGCAGAAAGAAGCATGATCCTTTCTTGAACAGTGGCAATCTCTTTGCAGGGCCAACTAGTAGTCAGACTGTCTTTATTCTCCACGTGGAAAACAGGAGAGAGCAATATAGAGAATGTAGAGTTATATAGAGATAGCTTGCAATCGTTGCAGGAGGATACGGTGATCTGCAAGATGAATGCTGCAAGACAGCATTCCATCAAACTAGCAGGGGTAAATAGGGAGACAAAGATGATTAATGTCTTTCTGCAAGTTACAGTGCATTTTGGGGTTCTTAATGGTATGCCAACTGCCAGAGAATTAGCATATGCAATCACATGACTATCCTGACATGAAGATACCAACAATGATGATACATTGCTCTTACAAACTGAAATTCTGCCAAATTAACTTTCAGTCCAGAAGAGATCTCTTTGCCATACTATTTTAATAGATTTATATGACTTGTGTCAATAGACACTTGCTGCCTTACATTAGTCTGTAGCAAGATGACAATATAATGAAAAATAAATATAATTACTGTTATTTACAGCAAATATTGGTGGAGTTGTTAGGTTAAGCAATCAGGCCAACTACAGAGGAATGGTTGGTTAACCAGTTATCACATTTTCTTAGAAATAAATGCATAAACCTCAAGACATACCACAGTTAAAAGCTATTTCAGTCACTGGAAAACAACTGAAAGACATCTAGAAACCTCTGGAAAAGGATACCCATCCCCCCTGAAAAAATTTACTTCATGCAAGTCACAAGAAAGTTATTATCCGAGCTAGGTCACTGACAAGAGATGTTATTAATGATCCCATTGAAATTATTAATGCATTTAACAATCACTTTGCAAACTATAATATTATATCCTGGGAGAATACTGAATCATGCTGGTTACTTGGATGAAGATCAAATAAGCTTAGGATGAAAAGATCAGACTCTGAGAAAGTTTAGAGTACTTTGTGATTAATAAAAATTAAATGCCAGAACTACTTGATTTGCATTTAAATCCACAAAGGAGTGTTGACTGGACTTTACCACATGATTCAGAATCACACAATAACTAACCACACCTCTGCACGCACAAAATATTAACATTAATACAATATAAGGATGAGTCTACTGCTATAGTTATATGCAAATATGATACAGGAATATTGCATGCAGGTGATGCATAACTGAAACCTCTCTTCAGTTCACAAAATGGACCTTACTGTAACACTTTGGTAATACATAACTGTTATAACACTTTGCAGACAAGAATTTCTTGATCTCTCTGTTTACTTCCCAAGTAGTTCAATGACGAATAGCCTAAGTTTCCTATCTGATCATGTGATAATAAAATACTGTATGCATACAGATTTTATATGGTATCTTACAGCATATGGTAAGACTTTCAGCCTGTTATTCTGTAACAATCCTAATTAAAGATCTCATTACATTTTAGATATGATATGGACAAGGAATAAGAATTTTTGCTGTGAAATAAAAATGTAATCGGTGTAAAAGAGGTAAATATTTGGAACTATTCTGTCAAGAATAATTTGGGGATGGTAAAACCTGCTGAGGAAATGAATACTGAACTAAAATGGAGTTTTTCTCAACCCTCTTTAGTTCATGTCTCACTTCCATTAAAAAAATTCCTTTGTACCTAATCACAGCATGGCTCCAAAACAAGCAATCACGAGGCTGCTTCATGTTTCATCTGCCATTCAGAGCACCTCCAAGATGGCATGTGCTTCCTGGTTGCACAGGGCATGGCTAGATGCTCTCCTGAAGTCTCTTCCAACTGATTTTCTAGAACATCCAAGTCCAGGAGTCATGTGCCTCCTGTTTTCTTTCTTCTTATTCTTTCTACTTTGTCACCTGTGCTACTTGTGCTAGCTCAGCTGAGCTACTGCCAATATGGTAGCACATTCTGTTACTTCTTCATGTATGAAAAGAGAAATTTTCCCTATACCATGCTCTTCTCTTACTCCTTTACTTTCCCTTTAGGCCTTGCATCATACTTCCTGGAACCCTAACAAATTACATCCATCAAACTGGAAACTTCCTCCTCTGTTGAAATGAACTTTCATTGCTACTCACAGTCTTATTACCTGTCCATTTATCTCTTAAATCTGACCACAGTTCTAATCCAGATTAGGTAGGTGGTGACAGAAATATATTATTCACCAAATAGCATCCCATGAGCATCTCACTTCCCTTTATCAAATAAGTTAGCGAATGTCTGTCAAATACTTGTTGTCATAAGTACTATGGGTCAACAACCACCACCATGAGCGGAACCCGTTCCAGTAGAAAATTCACAGAATGGCTGTACCTTGACCAGTTCTCTCAGTTCTCTTTCCTCTAAGTGGCCACTCAGGCAAAAAGGAGGTACTTTGGCATGAAAGAGTGTGAGAATTTCGTATTGCTGTTGCCTGTCGTGAACCTGTTTAGGCAGTGAATGGATTATTTCTGTCTGGAATACAAAAGAAAACTGGGAAATATAATTATTTAATTCTGCTCATAAAATATATTTTAAAAACCAACAAAATAAGTTTTCATGTTGACCATATCTGTGAAAGTGCCAGTGGGAACAGAGTACTGTTCAAAGGGAAAGAGCCTGTTGCAAGGAAAAAGTACTATTCAGCAGTTGGTGAAACATACAGTTAAATGTACTGTTGAACAGAGGTACTACTTAACCACATACTCATTTTCTTTGCTGAAATGAGTGCTGAATTAATACTGTGAACCCCCCTAAAACTCACATATAAAAGAGAAAAGGTAAAAACTCAGTGCTACAGGTATTTCCTTCCTTCATGCATACATTTTCTACTCATTATCCATTCTTAAATCTTAAAGAATAATCAGAGATAATTATCACATTTCTGTAATGACAGAGAACCTGCATATGCTAAGATAGTAGCAAAATTTGATATTTATGAAATGCTTCTTTATTTATGAAGCATCTGTCTAGAAATTTAATTCCCCCCACTTCAGCATTTCATTACAATTCTAACACAGATGAATAATGAACAAGATTCCTATCGAGGCTATTAAAATTTGAAAAACGAATACCCTTTGATGAATCCAAACCACCACCTCACCCAGCTACTGTATGAAGTTCTTAGTTTATTTTTCTGTTTCCTATTTCAGTCAGAGAGGTTAAAATAGGAAAGCCAAAAGCTGGAAAAGAAACAAAATGAAAGAGGGACAAGGGAATGGGTGTGTGAAACGTTAGGGAGGTTAAATAGCAAAAGGTTCAGATTACAGTGCATAAAGAGGCCAGAGAAATATTAAAAAAATATGAAGTTTATAATATTGGACAGAGAATTAAAAAAAACTAGAGAAGCAGCATAAGAATAGATAGACGACAGCTGTGGGTGGGTGAAGAGAGAGAAAGAATAGGAAAGGCCAGATCTCGTTCCCACGGAAGTCAATGGCAAAGAACTCGTTGACTTCAGTGGGAACTGGAGAGGCCCACAGTGAATGAAATACATTGCCACGAGGGAGGGAAAGGGAGGAGAACTGGCATTAATAGAAGAATGAACAGGGGTAGGGAAAATAAAAATTGAGAGAAGTAATTGAGGCCCGAGGTGACACAGTCAGAAGAGCATCCATAGCCAAGGCTGTTAGGGAGCTGAAGGCTCTCAGCACATCACAGGACTGAGGGCCTGGCTGAGACCCAAACTCAAAAGCTCTCCCAACTTTGGCAATCAAAGATCCCAGAACAGGGATCTTCACATCATTAGTGATTTTGGAAAGATTTTTACTAAATGTCAGGTCCTGTCACCTTTGCTTCGCAGTAATTTAATGTAGAAACCACTGGGACTGTTTGTCAGGTAAGCTGCTTTTGACTGTAGTTAATGGAGTAAGGGTAGCACCAGGAGGCTTTGAGCCATTGTATGAAGCACAGGAACTGATGTCTATGGTGGAGGCTGCTCAGCACTTTTGAACTGATGACCCTGCTTTCGGTCAGCAAGTATGTTACTAAATTTCACCTACTCAGACACTTCTACTGTGCATCTTGTAATACTTGGTGTTTTTCTTAAAGTCCTACTTTTTCAATTTTTTTTTCCTCTTAGTTGCAGAAAAAAGTTTGACCTGAGCATATCCCAAAGCTCTCAGAAATCCAGAGACAGATAAAAGGAAACTAGGCGTCATTCTTGGGGTGTGTTTCTATTTTTAGACTATGACTTTCTTAATTTTTGCCTTAGGACACCAGTTAACCTACTACCCCCAAGCCTCATAATTTCTTCATGAGCTAGCAAAGATTTGTTAAACTCACCAGCAAAGTATGTGTATCCATTCCCCCCTAGTGGAAGACAAAAGCCTTCTGCTACTACAAATTACTTTGTTAGCTCAAGTGCTAAACAGCTGTGTTACACATTTCAAGAACCCAGACCCACTGATGACCCACGTGAGGATGCACAATATTTTGCAGAATTGAAAGTTCAGTTGTTTTTTAGTCTAATTTTTGTTCCTGTGTTGCTACTGCAATGTAAATTACTTTATGAAGTTGTGATGTGCCTCTCTTGTGCGTATGTATATGGATATAATCAAAATCCATGACAACACGGTTCTTCCAAGTGAAGCCAGGCCTTGTTCAGTGCGTTGTGCTCAAGGCTGTCTGCTGAATGAGGAGGGCTACCAGAGTCTTGCCATAAAGCATAACATTGAGACTGGAACGTGCAGGAGGCAGAGGGATATCCTCAAGGCTAAGGAAGTTAAAGCTTCTCTGGGTAAATGGATTCTGTCTCAGCTGCTCTTCCAGCTCTTAGGTGCTGCTGGGAAAGTAAAATAATCTGACATTTTCTGAAGTGGACAAGGTAGTTGCTTTTTGTTTGTTGTGCAGTGTGAAACCACACAGCAAGTGTGCTGACCTCTTACTGCTGTAACTGAGGTCAGTGAGACCAAAGAGGTCTTAAGATGAGCTCTACTCTTCACTTAGACTGTTCTTATAATGCCAACTCGTCTATGTCAGACTGGCCACCTTACGTTCTTTCACAGTTTTACCTATAGTCTGTCATAGTTCTGTGATGATAATGGTCTCTACTGGACAGGACTGTCGCTAAAATAAAATCATAAGTGCTATGGACAGATTGAAAGGACTAAAACAATGACAGTAGGTCTTCATGTAAATTTAAACCAGAGCCTACTTTTAATTCTGAGATCTCCAACACTCTGTTGGATCCTCCAACATGTTTTACACAAGTGGAACTTTTGGATAGTGCAAGAAACATACACAGCTGTCTAACACATGAAACAGGTTTGGATCCTCCAACACTCTGTTTCTGTTTCCACCCAATCTTGGAAACCCCTCATCTCCATAAGAGTCTCAATTACCTCACAGTGTAACAAGTATCTAAAATTCTGCTTCTGCATATTCACAGAGAGGTATGTCACTGTACATAGGGCTTGTTTCAATATACATGCTTTCCTCAGCTTGATTTGAATCTAGAAACTCCCATCTATGTCTATTAAAAGGCTTACTCCCATTGATTTATGTTAAAACCCAACTGGCCAAGAAGGTGGTGCCTCCTGTTAGGTAATAGTCTAGTCAGTATAGTATTTCTCAGGGATGTAGGAGGTACAGGCTCAATTTCCCCCTTCTTCTGAGGTGAGTCATTCTCAGAGCTTCTACACAATAGACTTTTGGGGAATGTGAGGAAGGGAGGGCAGAAATGCTGGTTCCTTTTGAAACTGTGCCACAACATGAAAGGACGATGCGTATAAACTTTCTGGACAAGTTGTTAGGCTCCAGGCAACAGCAGGGCTGGATTAGAAGGCCCTGTACTCCATTGTAGGTTTTTTTGTATTTTTAAAGGATTCCTTATTAGGAAAAAAGCAAAATAGATATTCCCTATCTTAGGCAGCAGCTGCTCACTCATTTCCTCCCTCATTCTCAACTGCATGTTCTAGCCATTAAATTAAGGAATTACAGTTCACCTCGTCCTCTTTCTTGCCTGATCAAGTAAAACTTGAATGCTTTTTTGTACAGTGGAATGACTGTTGAGTACACATTTGATTCCTCTGTCAGAGAGAGACGGAAGTTAACTAAACCTGGATTTCTAAAATGTCAAGTGAATGCTTAACTAGTAAACTATTGCATCACCAACATCACTGCAACAGTACCATCAACTCCTCTGCTGCCCCCTCCTCTAGTCAAATAATTAAGTTCCCTGCTCTTTACTGAAAGCAAGAACTTAGATACCTCACCAAAGGTGAGGGATAGGGCTTTTGTCCAGAGTGCAAGGATGTGCCTTCCTGTACCCTTGAGTAAGATTCTTAAATTTCCACGGTGGAAAGACTTAAACTGCACTTTTGTTTTCAATAATCCTCTATGTGCCATCCCTGGACAGCAGACTACTCAACTTGATAGACAATCCGCATAGCTTTCTGAAATATCTTTACTCTCCCTTCACATCACGTACAGAGTCTGGTCACATAACTCCAGGGTTCTGGAGTCCCGTCTAAGGTCACATATTCCTTTTGAACTTATCCATTGCTCCTAATGCAAGAGTCCAGTAGAAATATTTCTGTACACAGCAAAAGTTCTATATTCAGGACAGGGTTTGGATGGCTCATGATAAATAATGCATACGGTTATATATTGAAAAATGAGACTGTGAAGAACTACTGAATAAAGACCAATCTTCAATGGGCACCATTTGTCATAGCCATTAATGAGATTGGAGTTCTGTAGGAAAAGTGGGATGTGGCTGTTTAATTAAAAGTGCTATGTAATTGAAACTGGTATCATATCACATGTATGTACAGAGAGACAATTTATGTTGAAGCAGCAACTTCACTGTTTGCAGTTCCTATTTTCTTAATATCCTTTTGTAAGGTTTTTTTTTAGATATCAGTTTAGAGAAAGAAAGAAAATTCTTGAAGGTTGATATAAGGTTAACATGCAGAAAGAGAACATCTCTGTATGTCTGCTGAGTAAGAAATAGGTAACACAGTGCACTGCCTGCAGGTCTTTAGAAGCTGTCTTGGATTTTTTTTTTCCTTCCAATGATTCAGAAACACATAAGATGACCCATTTGTTACAATTAATACACTGTGATAGGGTGTTGTACTACACTGATAATCTCACCCATTTTACAGAGCTTTCATGAAGCTTAATGAATTTATTGGCCTGGCCTTGCTTTATTTGTGCACTTTCAAGACCGGTTTTTACACAAGTGGAACTTTTGGATAGTGCAAGAAACATACACACCTGAAATTAACACATGAAACGGATTTTGAAGTCTTCCCATAAAATTATTTTGAGAAGTAAACTACAACACTGCATACATTGTGATTTTAGTTTAAACCTCAGTACAATACTCTTATTGCCATTGCTTATGCATTTTATCCTAGTCCTGTCGCTCCCCAGGCTGTCATTTTCAAATCAATTGTCAATGATACCCAGTGGTCTTTATTAACTCTTTTTTTGTTGAAAGACCAAAGATTAAAGCTGAGCCCATGGGGTATTATCAGATGGGAAATATTAATTTACTAAAGCATCTGAACATTTGGAGTAAATTTGAAAACAGAACCATCTGTTATATAAACTAATCCAATAGACTCCACACTCTGTATAGCCAGCCGCTGTCAAGTAACAGATTATGAAACCAAGTAATAAATCTTAATTCAAAAAATGTTTCTCCATTTGAAAGGTTTGAGAATTTATTTTTCCTTTCTTGTTTTAATGTAAACTTGATGCAAGTTGGCAGAACTCTCTGACCTGTAGGGGGTCTAGTATTCACTCAGATCCCTATGGGAGGCTGTGGATGAAGTATCACAGAGGTCAATTGCAAGGCAAGCCTTGTGATACGTGCCTATCTTGTGCATCACTTACTCTCATGCACACCACGCATAAGTTGCTGGGTCTGGCTTTGAGATGGGTACCCCAAGGCACTGAAATTCAAAACAAGGATTGTACCCATCTTTTCTGAGACTGGTCAAAATAATGAAAAAAATCTTTCCTGCAGCCAAGATTTAAATTAATAGTTCAGGACTCCATTCATCCTGGGTTGCGATCCCTGCTAAAGACAAACACCCTTTACAACATTCAGCATTTAAATGGACTCCAAACAGACAAAGTCTCCCTCTTTTTGATATGGAGGTTATGGCCTCATGTACCAGCCACCAGCAGGTTTCTTACAAGATGCCAGAAATCACTCTGTTCGTGGCAGCTGGTTCAACACATGTAACCTGACAATTCCTGCATCTAATGCATCTAAGTCTGCCCTTTCCTCCACTCAATGACATGGCAGAGAACCCTTCTCCTTCCAGTTTTTCGGTATGGTTTGTCCTCTCTACACACATCACATCAAACTAAAAGAAGTTGTGCAACCCTCCCCCTTCTTCTTTTTATACTAATTTATGTGTGTATGTGTCAGTGTAACACTCAAAGAGGGAAAGAAATTTTTATATATATATATGTGTGTGTATATTTTTACTGAACAAAACAGAATGAGACAACATGGTTAGGAAGGATCCCAAACAGGGTGTGTTTCCTAAGTACAAGAAGGATTTTAATCTTTGATTCCTAATATCCCTGTCCAAAATATAACAACAATTGTCACATCATATTTGAAGAAAAATTGTATTTTGTAGTTGCTGTGAAGACATTTTGCTTTCCTCACTTTTGTCTTCAGAATATATGAGCTATAGATTCACCAACAGGTACAAACAACATTCTTATGTAGTTAGCTAACTATGAAACCTGTGAAAAAAATGTGGGTATTAGTAGATGAGATCCTGCAGATTCATTGGGGTTTAGGTTGCTTTGGCTTAGTGCAGGTTGCAGCATGGTGATGTAAGCCAACAATCAGATTAAACAAGGGGGGAAACTTTTCAAAGCACTGTGCTGATACACAGTGAAAAAAAGGAAAATTATGAAAGAAGTTTTTATACATATTATTTCCTCCTCATCTTTATATGAAGAACAGTACGTTACTTCTCAAGGCTTTCTGCTGCTTTCAGGTATCCCACCTGAAGAGTGACATATTAGTTGTTACGAGCAAAGGAAGCAGACTCTTTTCCTAATGTGATATATCTAATTGAATATGTATAATTGGACAAATTCTACAAAACTTTATAGCTTTCAATGGAAGAACTATACTGTTAGCAGAACTCCTTTTCTTTTTTCACAACTTCTTTACTTCTCTGAACACACCATAATCAAAGACTGATTAATCTATTCCAGTATTTGCCGAATCCATTAATCACTCAGACTGCTTAATTCACTGTCCAAGATAGTCTTTGGGAATACAGTGTGCAATTGTTTTTCACGTAGGGGAGCACTTTCTGTTGGAGTAAAATCATTGACAATCTGACCATGTTAGTGATTAAGTGATTCAGAGTTATATCATCTAGCCATTTATCAGCCTTCTATATTTCACAATTAGGTATGAATTTCTGCGTTTCTAGCCTGCATGAATTAGGCACATTCTATGTGGACTTTTCCAAAAGTTTGCATGTTCTTAAAAATTCTAAATAGCAAGAAAAAATTGTCAATGGAAAACTACTTGGAGACATCTGTTCTCCCATCGATTTATTCAACAATTTCCCATTAGCATGTACACTGAAGGGAGAATAGGCTCTGCAGAATGCAATAAAAATGTGTTTCACTAACTAAATAAATTCCTTTATATATTGTGGCAAGACAAATAAATAAACCCAGAGATTTACAGACAGCCACCTTGGCTGACATTTCAGAGAGTTGGAGCCTTTAGCAATATTTTTTGCTTAACTCCATCCTAGCAAAGCCCTATCTTTTCTCCCAAAACATCATTTCTCAACTCTCCCCTGCTCTCCTCTTTCAGGCCCACTTCCCAGTTTCTTTCTCTTTTTCCTTCCAAGGTGTGATTGCTCTCTTTGCTCCCCAACGTCTCCTTCTTGATTGTTTTGCTCTGCTTTAATGAGTCCAAGGCTTCGCTCTACTCCAGAAATTGCATTTACCCTTTTTGTTCCCAAGCACATCTGTCTCCTCCAAGCTTTCTCTCCTGTTCTGACCTTCCTGCACTTCAAGATTTTTTTGCCAAGTTTATTTCCCCTCTGTCTTTCTAGTCTCTTTTTACTTCTCTACTCTTTTTCTACTCTCAGTGCACTAAAATCATGCCACTTTTTCTTTTTTTTTTCCTTTAGCAGTGACAAGCTAAAATTTGAGAATTCAGATTTGTGAGCACAATAAAATAGCAGTCATTGTCACTTTTTTTTTCACCCTAGTGTGTACAGGAAAGAGGGAGGCTTTTAAAAACTGGCCCGATCTAGACACCACTAAAAACAATAGAAACTTTCAAACCTCATCTGTGACATCTTATCCATAGTCAGAAATTCATATGGAAATGCCATTTGATTTTAATCTTACAATTTCTAATTCAATAATTCAAAGATGAATGTAATAATACCTATTTATATAATTTACCTATTTATATAATTCAGACTTGATAATGTGGTATCATTTGTATGCTAATTCTTACAAGTCTCTTGTCCTATAGATTTGCTATTTCTTTCACGTGTACTGTGGCATATGATAAAAATTTAAATTTCTTCTGCCTCTAAAATAAATAACATTCCTACTTTGTCCTTCACTAACGGACATTACTAAAAAAAGTCTGTTAAAGCTTTTACTATTTTGAGCAAACATGACAAGTTATAGGCTATTTGGAGACTACCTTACATTTTACTTTGCTGCTAACAAAGGAATTAATTTGTATCAGAGGAGAGGGGGTTCTTCCCTGTCACCAGTGATGCTAATAAATATTTTGCTTTTTAATTCGCTAGAGGCAGGATTAGAATGTAGGCCAACACAACAGATATTTCTTATTTAAATTCATTACTTTCCTAGTGCTCTGTGCTACATTCCTTAGCCAAGCAATACTTCTACTGACTTCCTGTATTAGGTCCATCTTTATTATTTAGCAGATTGACAGAACCAGAGTGGTACCATCTATTACTACTGGCAAATAACATTTGAATTCATCTTCCCCTTATTCACAGGATGACTCATTCTGTGTCGTACACACTTCATTTTTGATTTATGTAAGATGTACATTTTAACATCCTTTCTGAGACTCACAATTATTTAATCTATTTTTGTCATTCTATTCATTTGCTTATTCAAGTCATTTTGCATTAATAATCAGTCTCCATTCTTCTTCATTATTTAGTATTATTTGGTATAATGGAGTGTGTGCCAACTACGACTTCTGGATGAAGCTTCTGGGTGAGTGACACATTTACTGCTGAAAGTTAAAACATATAAAACTTCAGACAGTGAAAAAAGCAAGATATTTGTAGAAGTACTGTCTAGTTTTGAACATCATAATTGTGACTTGAGCCAAGTTAGTAATAACAGTATGCTTTTCCCAGCTATTTGTATCCATACAAGAAATAAATGTGTTCTCCCAACAAGTCAATACTGAGATCTAGAAATGTAGCTCTTCTCAATTTTTGAAATACCTTGTTAGGTATGTCACAGGGGATGGGAGATGTTACTTTAGCAGAAATCTTATCTATGAAGAGACAAATATTAAACATCTAACTTATTAATTAGTCATTATATGTGGTCTACTTTGCCTGTAGGACTGTGGGCTCATGAAAACTGAAGAATGCTCAAGGGTTTCAGACTTTTGCTTTACTGTATAATGTTGTTTCCTGTATATTGTTTCCTATAAACAACTGAATGCCAAGACAACTGCCAAAACCTTCTCATGGGCTAGAAAAGGAAACAAAATAGGCTTCTTCCAACCAGCTACCCTAACCATACTTCTCTGCTACCTGTATACCCAACCAATACCTCACAACCCCAGGAAAAAGGTCAAGGCTAAATTCTCATGCACTGTAGTTCACAAAACAACATTTTGCCTTGTCAGACACATTTTCTGATTGTTTCAGTCATGTAAGTCATGACGTTTTATGCAGACATACTAGTCTACATAGTGTGTAGACAGTGTGTGGAAGGTGTAGTTCTTGAAAGTCATTTCACAGAATCACAGAATCGTTGGGGTTGGAAGGGACCTCTGGACATTGTCTATCAATCCTCTAACAATATCAGCTGCTCTCCCCTCATCCACCACCCTTCTGGTCTGAGCAGGGTCAACTGAAGCAGGTTGCTCAGTAATATATCCATTCAGGTTTTGAATATCTCCAAGGATGGAGACTCCGCAATCTCTGCGGGCAACCTTTGAACACTCACTACAAAAACCTTTTTTCTTATGTTTAATCTGAATATACTGTGTTTCAGTTTGTTTCCATTGCCTCTTATCCTTTCACAGGATATCACTGAGAAGAATCTAGCTTCACCTTCTTTACTCCCTCTCCCCCTTACCACTTTGACAAGATCCCCTTAAGCCTTCTTTTCTCCAGGCTTAACGATCGAGCTCTCTGACTCTCATGCATGTTAGATGCTCCAGTCCCTAAATCATCTTCATGCCCTTCACTGGACTCACTCCAATATGTCAGTGTCCTTTTTGTATATGGGGGAGTCCAGGACTGGAGTGGAAAAAGGGAAAGGGTCACCTCCCTCCACCTGCTGGCAATGCTTTGCCTAATACAGCCCAGGACACTATAGGCCTTCTTTGCCACAAGGGCACATTCTTAGCTCATGGTCCACTTGTCCACCAGGATCCCCAGGTCACCAGGTCTTCTCTGCAAAGCTGACTTCCAGCTGGTTGGTCTCCAGCTTGTGCTGGTGAATGGCATTATTCCTTCCCAGATGCAGGACTTTACATTTCCCTTTGTTAGAAATCATGAGATTCCTGTTGACCCATTTCTCCCGCCTGTCAAGGTCTCTCTGAAAGGCAGCACAACCATTTAGTGTATCAACAATTCTAATTTTTCATCATCCACAAACTTGCTGTGTTTCCACTCTGATCATAAGTGAAGTATGATCATAAGTGGATTATACTTTATCCAGATCATAAGTGAAGTATCAGCTCCAGTATCCAGTCCTGGAGCACACAAAGTGTGACTACCCTCTAGCAGGACTTCATGCTGCTACCCTTTGATCCCAGCAGTTCAGCCAGTCTTCAATCCACCTCACTGTCTGTTTATGTTGTCCAAACTTCATCAGTTTGTCTATGCAGATATTATGGGATACAGTGTTGAAAGCCTTGCTTAAGTCAAAATAAACAATATCAGTTGCTCTTTCTTTTTGTCTTTCTTGAAAACAGGAGTGTCTTTGCTGTCTGCCAGTCCTTAGGAATCTTGCCCAACCGGCATGACTTTTCAAAGATTTTTTAGAGCAGCCTTGCAACGACATTGGCCAGCTACCTCAGCACTCTTAAATGATAATTTCCTCAGCAGTGTTACAACACATTTAGAAAACACTATCAAAGCATTCCTGTAGCTGATTTCCAGGTATACATGGAAAACAAATCTTGAATTGCGTGACGGATGTGTTTTCTGATTTATGTTGCACAGGTAAAGAATTTAAATCTACTTCAGGTGATTCTTTCACTAGTCGTTCTCAGCAAAGCTAGTAATTACTTATTCTTCCTATTCTTCCCAAGATGATGAGAGTATCACCTGAGTTCAAATAAATCATGAAACAAAAGCAGAAGGAAGTTCATTTCACTAAATAGGTGTCATTTTTTTTAAAGTGTCCATGGTAGGAAAGGATTAGCTGTGTAAACGGTCAACAAGGGATAAGGCCAGCTTGACTGCTGCAGGTTAAATGTTAGGAAGGTAAGTGAATAATTGAATATCATATTAGCAGACTTTCACTTCTCATCCAGAAAGAGTATAGTTGGAAGCAGTAACTACTCAAATCTGTGATCCTCATTATGACAATGCTGGCCACTATTGGAGATTGCCATTTGGCATTAAAAAGATAGTTTTCTCATACACTCTAAATTATCTATAACAAGGTGTCAAATTCCCAAACCAAAAGAATATAATTCTTTTTTGACACAAACCTGCATGATTAGCTACCTAGAAGAGGGTTGCTAATCCTTCATCATTAGGCTAATACAGACATCTCAAAGATATATGTACTGTAAGCAAAGCCAAACATTTTTCTAAGGTATTAACAGTAATATCTTCAGCATAACTGATTTCTAGTTCCTGCATATTTAACCCATGTCACTGTTTCCCATACCTCTATATCTGTTCATTTTCTGGCTGCTTCCGTAATTGGAGTTCAAAAACCATTAACCACTTTGGTGACACCAAGGAAACCAACAATGATGCTCATAGTCTTTTAGGGAGATATATATTCTTTTTCCTGTTTAAATTCTGTGATTCCAGTAATCCAGTAAAATGTCCCACCGTTAAGAACATGGGCCTGGTTTTGTTGATTATTGTATTTGCATATAAATCAGTTTGCTTTGTAAGTTCTACCAGGCAGAAAGTTTTAAAAAATATTTAGGTTATCTTTTAATAAGGACTCAGACACACCATCAAGTTGCTTGACAAATTGTCATACGACACATGATCTTCGTTTGCCAGTTCGCTCTTAGCCAGAAACAAAAGGCAAGTACTGTGACTTAGCTCAGTCCACAAAGAAAACAACTTAAACTGAGACTCATTTTTGCTCATGCTACAGGCTAAGAAGACCCACTTACATTTGCCACAGTTCAGCTGGCAGACAATAGCATGTTAACACAACATAACCTGATCTGAAATCGAGGGTGATAGAGTAACACTAACAATATTGGACTTTCAGCTGTGCAGAAGATAAGGGCTTTCACTGCTGTTTGAACGCTCTGCTTATTTTTGTCTCCTCTGGAATATTTTGTGGGGGAGGAGATGTCACCCAAGAACTTTAATTAGCTAAAAGTTAGTAACTAAACTAGTAGCCTGGGTTACCTTCTGTAGCACAGAAGAGTAAGATTGAGAGTACCAATACTCATTTTTTTAATATATATATATACAGTCATCTTAGAAATGTACAGTGGCTATTTTTTGAATGGAGATAAAATACAGCTCCTGAAAACATTCACTCTTTCCCAGTTCCTTTTTCTCCAGATAGTCAACACAAGTCTTTATGTCAAGGTATTATTGAAGTATAGTATCTCTGTGATCTTTCTGGATAACACTATGTGTAAAGAATTCCCCACAATGAAGAATGTTCCGTACATGATCAGGATGTTACTAGCACAATGTAAGCTAACAAACACATAATAATATATTAAAATGTTTTAAAGTGAGAAATTGTTATATGTTTCAAGATCATTGAACCAGTTCAATTAATTTTGAATATTCCTCTACTAATTTGAGGGGATTCTAACAGTATTAAAGCTCTTAAGTTCTGTTTGGCTAAAATTTCACACAGTGGTAGGTTAAACCTTTGCAATGATCTCAGGATTAGCCTTAGCTTTCAAAGCTCATACAAAGGAAAGTTCTATAGTCCTTTCATCTGAGATCTTATTTTCTTTAGGATTATAATAATGCATCTCTTTGCAATGATCTCAGGATTAGCCTTAGCTTTCAAAGCTCATACAAAGGAAAGTTCTATAGTCCTTTCATCTGAGATCTTATTTTCTTTAGGATTATAAGATAATGCATCTGGAACAACATTCATTCATCCAGGTTTGTGGTTTAGCTGAAAGTCAGTCCAAATTCCTGTAATCACAAATGACATCTGGCTAAACATGCACTTGGGTCAAGTTTAGACTTCAGCCACTATAAAGGGCTGTGGTTAGATAGCATGCTCAACTTGACACCTCCCAAACAGAGAAATACATGCTCAGTCCACACCAACACAACAAGTTAAAGTTACACATTTTTTTCTTTTTGTTCCCTGTGGCTCAACATTTTCTTTCAGCAGCCTTCAAGATTTATTGTCAAAAGCTTTTGTAGTGTTTGTATGGTCCTTTCCACAAGAACTTACGCTAAAAAAATGCTTAAACCTATACCTGATGCCTCCTAGTGTCGTTCAAATCATAAATCAGAATTCCAGAGCATTAACCAGTAGTTCCAAAGGTAAAAAGCATGTTGCACAGTCTGAACAGGCAATCAATTTATGAAAGAGAAAAAAAAATGAACTAGTTTGACAGTAGATAACATATCAGAAAGTCTGTAAATTCAAAATCAGCTAAAATTCAGCTGTACTTTAGTCAAGCTGTAACAAAACTAGGGAGCTACAGGTCTGCTTGCATCAGGTGTTTCAGATAAGACTTCTTACTGACAGGTCTTAGCCTCTTTCATTCTCATTACCCATTTTCATGTATGAATGCATATTGACCTTCTCTAATCATTATTTTCTTTGGATCTGAATGAGAGACTGAATTTCATCTCATAGTTCCTCCAGGGCCTGGAACTGGTCAGTCTTGCTTACATTTTTAAGGGTTCATACAGAAAAATTACTCTTTCTGAATCAGCAAAACTGATGAATCTCTTTCTGCATCTTACATCACTGCAGAACTGGACTAATATATGAATGGAAACTGAAAGAGGATCAATTCCAGTCCTCCCAGCTATTTAATGATACTGACTATAACGCTATTCTGTTGAGTAAAGACCATGAGACATGTGGAAGGGATGACTTTGTCCAAAATGCAGATGTTAGACTACCAGTGAATGCCTATGCTGTTACATGAAGTACTATTCTTAATTTGTTTGCTGGGTATTTTTCTTTCATGTTAGTTTTGATTGATACTTCAGCAAGACCTTGAAGATACACTATAATATTTTAAAGCAACATAAAACTACAGTCCTTGCTGTCATTCCTCCTAGGCTAATTACACCACTGATCCTACATCTCAGTATTTCCCCTTTATCTCACAAGATTTCATCTATCACTTCTTCAGTGGTCATACCACACAAATCTGTCTCCCATCAGGCTTTGGGCTTCAGAGTCTTAATATTAACTGAATACTTTTGCTGGCACAAGTTATCACCCATGGCATTCAATGACTGGACTTCCCTCATAGCAAAAAATATTGTTTAACTAGAAGCAAAGCTTTTCCAAGAAAAATCTCTTGTATACCACCTTCCACCTGAAGTTCACTATCCCAAATGTTCAACATGGCTGCAGTTAGTAAATAGATAGCAGTGAAAAGGAGTATTTATGCTAAAGGAGGCAGACAACCCATGGAAGTACACACTGATAAAAGTGAAGAAGAGCATATAACACAGGAGAACTACAAAATACTTGCTACACTGCAAAATACATAGAAGGAGAAAACAGAAAATTATATAGCAAGAGAAAAAAGGTGCCATAAGCCCACTATAGCAAAAGTAGAAGAGAAAATTCGGTAAGCATTTTATTTAGGTTTTGTGGGGTTTTTTTGTAACATCTGATTCAGCTTGACTTTGGACAATGCTCAAGCTATTTCTACACTTTTCTGCTTCTAAAAATGTGCTTTTCTTTTGAACGTGTATATTTTCTATTCCTTGTATGCTCTCTACTTACTCCTAGGACTTCTTTTATGGTGGCCTTTTACGTTATTATATTTACAGCTCTTTCCTATTCCTTCTCCCCAGAGCATGTTTTTAACTGCCTCCTTTTCCCTTTGGCTCCAAACTGAAAGTAACACCTACACTGTTGATGGCTTGGTCATGGTCTTATAATTACCCCCAGCTGTTTGACCAGGAGGCTTTCTTTCTAGAACTTTGTTTGTTCTTTTTTCTATTGGTCAGATGTGGAAAAGCCTGTAATTCCAAATAACTGTACAGTAATTCATCTGCTAACCAGATCACCTTCTGTTTGCATATGTTTTTCACTTAGCATTCTCTTATGTTCTTAAAGAACAACTTCAAGTTCAGCGCTTTTTTTCATTACGCATTTCCTATAGGTTTTTCAGAGAGTTGGTTCAGTACCCATTTATAACAGATTTCAGTACATTAATGTTTGGTAATACTGCAAATAGAGTTTCATGTGGAATAAAGACTGCCCAGACAGTGTCACTGAGAATCAGGACTTTTTTTCCCCCCTAAATTTCTGTTTGAGTTCCTTGTGTTGCTGATGCAAAACAAGTGTCACTGAGAATCAGGACTTTTTTTCCCCCCTAAATTTCTGTTTGAGTTCCTTGTGTTGCTGGATGCAAAACAAACTAATTTCTGAATGAACCATTTCTAGAAATTTATCTAATAGCCTTTGGAATGAAAAAAGATCCAGTCTACCATATGGGGAAAATGTATAGAGGTATATGGGGTAGAGTAATTTAAACTGAAATGATACAGAATTCTGTATCTTCAGTGAGATAAAACTCTTCCCTGTAAAAATCAGTAGCTTACACAGAGTTAAATACCAGCCATCCAATATTAAGGCTATGAAAACATTCTTTAGCTCAAATTCTCTATCTTTTCTTGTCAGTATGATTAAGGGCTCAGATTCAATGTAACTGATGTCTAAGGAACTTTAATTTTCCTTTGATAAACTGACAAAAAATCGTTTCTTTAATGTTAATCCAAAGGGCACAGTGTTACAATGGACTCCTTGTGATACACTAAAACATGTGAAAATCTGTTCTTATCTTCAGAGCCCTTTGCTAGCAGCCACTACAATACCCTGCCAGATACAAGGGTACATGCAGTGCATTAGTCTGGAGCAATTAGCTATCAACACTTGGTAGTTGTTGCTATGGTGGGGCGAGAGGCATATATAATTTCCCATAATGATGACAATAAAATAATAATTGGTTCAGAATCAATCCAGGTAGAACAGGGAGCATATCAAAGTAAGTAGGAGAACCCAAGGCCCTGCACATTGAGGATATCTTCTCCTAACCGGTGTTGGCTACATGTGAGGGAGTAGGTGGTGGTGTTTGATTTCTGGGTTCTACCAAATTCACTGCTTTTGTCTCACTGTTCTGTCACAATTGTCTGGACAGATGCACGTGCAGCCTTAAAACCTTTGTGCAGAGTAGGGCTATACTACTGCAATCATTATAAGGGAACTACAGGACATGAAGCCTTTAGCAGAAGTGAAAAATGGAGTGTTGTCTTCATGATTCTAGGCCAGTGCTATAATGTAGGACCACCTTTCTACCCCCTCTCTGCCTCTTCTCCATAAATACATACATATTTCAGACATGTACATGCCTACATTTCCTGTGGATATGTACATGGCACACGTAACTTTTATCTCTATTTTAATTTGTTTCCTCTGATATTTTGTGCCTTGCTTCATTTAAGAAGAAATATAACATGACAGAAGTTGGGCTCAAAGGAATTCATCATGTCCGTATCGTCACTGGAATGAAATGTCTCTTTCTCCTATCCCTTGTTTCCATTTTCATTCAAATTGGACGGAAGAAACAGCCCTAGCAGATTCAGCTCGTCAGCTATATTGCTGGTAAAAATCTGTTTGGAAACCAGATTCCTCCCCATGAAAATGTGTGTGTTAATTAGCCCCTTTTGTGTCAGCCTGTTTCTGAGCCAAGTCTGAAGAGTCATTTGAGGGCAACGAATGTCTGTTCTGAAGAGAGGCTTACGTGATTGAGAGTGTCATGACCACTTGAAAAACTTTCTTCAAGGATGAGAACTTTTTTGTTGGCAACATGTTATCAGGAACATCTAGTCCAGCACCATCAAGGATTTTTCTGTTTATTTTAAAAACATGCAGACACTACAGCTCCTTTTGGTTGTAGTGATACAGGGAATTGAGGGCAGAAGAAAAAATGCTCAGAGAGAGATTGATTTAATGAACTAAATGCATTTTATCATTAATAAGTGCCTGGATTTAAGTGCCACAAGTTTACCTATCAACTCCTGCTCCATTTGTAATGCTTTTAAGCACAGACCAAAGCCAAGAAATACAGCTATGGCTTATGAATTTCAATCCCTATTAAGAAGACTGGCAATGATCAACTGAGGGGTGTTGGTCAACCTATTACCAGCAGAAAGAATAAAGTCCAGGGGTATCTGCATGATATGTGCCTATTTTTATTAAAAGGATGGACTTAAATACCTTCCCTTTTTGGCTTTTGTGGCCGATAAGGACAACATATTCCAAACCATTCTGACTTCATTGGCTCATATAGGGCCCCAATCCTCTGGATTGAACTGGAGTGAGCAAGGAAAAACTAACCAATTTCCCAACAAAACCAGCAAGTTTCTTCATTCCCTTCCCCCACACTAAGTCCACGAACTCGCTCTATCTTTCCCACAACTCTTGTCTCAAAGAGGCACAAGGGTTATTTTTTCTCATAACCACCCCAAACTGCATTTCTGAGAGGACACTACTTCCTTCCATTCTCAGCAATTTCAGAGGCTGCCAGAGGCTGCCCCTCTTCCCAGAAGTCACTCACAAAGTCAACAAGCAGTTTACCCTCTAACTGTTTTGATGTTGGCCTGCCTTCCAGCAATTCTCAGTTGGCACATAGTCTCCTGCAGACTATAATCAGCTTGGCACATGTTAAAACAGCCATGCCAGGGCTATGGCCAGAACAAGTCGAATCAACTGCTGTGTTGAAGTTACAGTTTGCCTTGTTACAGTTTGAACAGCACACTCAAGACCAGATTCTCTGACTGCCCACGTTGTCTAGCACTTTGAATCTCCTTTATGTGAAACTGAGAGCATTGAAGTTCTAATGTCAAGAAATAAACCTTAAGAGAGCTCTCTTCCAACATGCTCTGAATTCTTTACATGGCTTAGATGATCTGCACTCCTGCCAGCTCACCCCAGTATTCCAAAACATCACGCCTAACACAGCATAGCCCATCTTGCCCCAATCACATATCAGACTGCTTAACCCCTGTACCTCTACACAAGATATGTCCCTTCCAAAACCCTGCTGAACAGACCAAACTCATAAGGCAGGCATTTTTTCCTTTGGAGACAAGATGTTCACAACTGGGAGAAGGGTGTGATCATGACCTCAGGGACAAGCAAGAGGAAGTGGACTACATCATTCCTTGGGAGGGGAAATGCAATGAGGCAGATACCCAGGTCTACAGTCGTGAGGATGCAGATAAAGGCAGTGGAACATCTCTCCTATTTATATGGCTACAGTCCCCTTCCCTCTAAGGCACAAGGGCAGCCTTGGTAGGCAGGATCACCATTCAGCAAAAGTAAACCGTCAGTGCAGACTGAACTGGCCACTGTTAATAGGATTAAACACAGAGCAGCACTACTCCAGCTCAGCTTACCTGTCTGTTTACTGCAGTTCTATACATATACAGCACCGGGGAGTCCAGACAAGTGATTTTACCCACATGACCAAGGAAAGGGTACAGAGGGGCCATCCAGAATATCCTCAACACTGGACAGTAAAGTGACTGCTAGGTACAGGTTTCCCAAAGTATTATTGACAGATGTGGAGAAGGGGCTCTTCTTGACTCTTGATTTTGTTTTTTGTAAGGCAGGATGTCCTGTTTGCAGTCATATACAGGAACTGTGATAATAGACATTTTTTAATGAATACTCAGTGGAGAATTCAACAGTCTATATGACAGAGAAGGCTAGTGGCACTCACTCTTTGCCCATTGTTCTTCCACAAACACATGTTGCTGTTAGGGGATGCTTTTTTTCTTAAATACTTTGAAAAAAACTTGTCGCTACATGACTCATATTTAAATTTTCTGTTTTTCCCTGATCAAACTGCAAAAATTCATTAACACTATGAAAACATCCAAAATGAGGCAGCCCATCAAGGGCATGAACATGTCACAGTGCTTCTGTAAAAAGTCAATGCTTAATCTGACAGTGATTAATATGGGTAGCCTTTTTATGTAGATTCTGACTGTATTGGCAAAAAACATGTTCTGCCTTTTCGGGTGGGAGTGTTTGTATTTAACAATAGAGAAAAAAATGTCTGTCTTTCAGGTTTCACTGCTTTTTAAGACTCTTTCTCCATGTAAGGCTAATAACATCTGCTTAAATTGGAAAACAGAGTGACTTTTACACTTAACCAAAAAAACTGGTTTTGCTGTTTACAAAAAGACTCTATTATTTTGGCCTAATGCCCAATATATGTTGATACAGATGGTATATTTCCCTTACCTTGCAAGAGCAGTATCTACCAAGGTCAAGGTCTTCACTGTGTTGGAATAAACAGTGACAGTCCATGCTCTCCCTACAGGCATTTTGAAGAACTCTATGGTCCTGAGTGAACCTTATAGCACTCTCCACACTGCCAGTCCACCTGCTTCATAGACAATGACTTCGTGCTTTGAGTGAACCAGAGGAAAACTCAGCAGATACGTGGCAGCTGTTCCATGTAGCTAAATTCCTTGTAGTTTCATCGTATGATAGTATCAAGGATGTTCACAATGCATGCCCAGAACGACCAAGACACAGTTGGCCAGAACTCTTATGCTCTTGGTGCAGCAAAGAGAAACTGGGACTTGACTAGGACAAGCACTGTCCAAAAGGACACAGTCCTCAAGATACAGTGACCATATGTGCAGAGGGCAGAAGAATGTTGCTTTACTTCTGGGCAGCAGGTTCACCTCCTTCTTTGGAGCCTCCTGCTTCCTTCCTCACTCCTCTCCAACCTTGTTAGTCATGACTAATCAGAACATGCAGTCACAGAAAGATCAATGGCAATGTTGAAGGGGAACAGTGAGAAGGCTCCTTTATGAAAAGCAGCATGATGGGCCACAGAGTGTTTGCGGTATAGAGCAAAGAAGAGAGCAAGTATCCTTACCAAAGGTGCTACAAGAGATTGCATCCCAAGGACATCCGTTGAACATGAATGGTGTGATTGAAAATCATGGGATTTTCATTGTGGTCTTGTACATGTCCTCTGCTTGAGATATCCTTATTGGGGAGATCCTCTGGAGCAATGTAGAGGAGCTACATAACTGTAGAAATCTAGGACCAATAAATAACTTCCTTCCTTTCTTGAGCTTGTCCTAGTGGAGGAAAGTTTCTGGGCTATCATACCTTTTCCTAATTTATGCAGGTAAAAAAAGCTATTTCTTACAGCCTATTGTAATGACTAAAGATATTTTCCAGCTACTACTGCAACATAGAGATATATGCATAATGTTTCACCACCTCCCAGGATCCTGATTCCTTTCTTTCCTGAAGTTATAACATTTAAGATCAATGTTTACTTAACATTATGAACAAGCCTGGACATGTCTGTCTAACGTAAGTCTAGTAAAATGTACCCATGTTGTTGATGAGGCACTGAATGTCAAGTTTCTCTTGGAGGAACCTTTGAAATATAAGCAACTAATAAATACATGTTTTTGCTTTGTTAATATAGGTCACAATCCTACTGTTTATCAAAAGTCAGTCATTTAATAGCATGCTTGAATCTGTGTGTGGTTTGCTTTCTTTTTTTCATTTTGATACTTTTGGTATTAGCTCAGTTTCAGAGTTCCTACAAATTTACTGTAAAGGATCTGTTTGACAATGAGAGAAGAAGTTGCCAGCCATGCCAGTTATAGTGATTTTGTGGTGTGGGACTTTAGGCCACCGGGAACTAAAGGCCCATGCCAGAAAAAGAAAATGCTTTTCTAGGCATCTCTGTTTCTTTCACAGTTGTATTTACATATCCAATTCAAGCTATGGCTTGCTAGTATGTTAGCTAAAGAAAGAGATTAGGTTTACATTAGGACTTTTCTGAGTAATTGATATTAAACAGGGACATAGAAGAAATTCTTTTTTAAAAAAATCTTTTTTTTTTCCTAGGAAAGTAACATCTGGAACAAATAGAGTCTTTAACTGATTATCATTAACACAATTGTGTTGTGTTCTCAAAAAGCTATTAAAAAGTGTTAACATGGTTACATCATGAACTTCAGCTGGTTCTTATAACACATGAATCAACTCAAGCCGGAAGTGTTCACATAATGCATATTTAAAATACTTTATTGTAAAACATGTTTTTGAGAACATTTTCATTAATATTAGGATTACTTACCAATTCCAGCAGTTATTTTGAGGATAGATTTCACTATCGATATCACACTGAACAGTATTTAAGCATAAATGTAACCATGTTTACAGTTCTGTAGGTAGTAAGTAAGCTACCGATCAGTTTGGATGGAAGAGACAATAGCATAATTTTTTTCTTTTTATTAAACCATTCTGTCTCACCTGTTATTCAAACACTGCCTTTAAAAAAGAATCACACATGATCAAAATCTAATACAGACTTCATTAGTCCTGAAATAAATTAATAAATATTCATAATCAGTGTGTGTCTTGAAGGGTCTATAGGAATGTTAAAAATGTCTCCCTGTATAGAGCCCCAGTGGAACATGACAGCTTTTTTTTTCCACTATGCACAGCATGGTGTATCAGTGCAAGACAGGAAAGAAAGAAAAACATAACCATCTGTAACTGCAAGGATAAAATCAGGAACCTAGGACCTATTATTTACATTGGCTAAAACCTTCTTTTTTGGCATTGGTGTATGCCTTCACACCTTTATGGAGAATAACAGTATCAGCTAAGCCATTTCTTTTAGCAGACAGACCTTCTTGACAGAGCATCCTAACTAAATCATGAGAACACCTTGGTTAGTTTGTCATATATAGTAGTCTGATAACCAAAGGCCATGTGCCCGCTGAGCTACGAAAGGATTTCATGTGTTTGGAATGAAGACTGCTCTAGACTTCTCAACTCACCTGACAGCCGTGAAAACCCAGTAGTAGTTAGCAAGTACAAATAATTAGTACACAATGCATCTGGATCATGTCAGATCTTTTTACATACAAGGTCATGTAATCGTTGCCTCCAGGAAGACTGAGCCACATTAAAATTATAGGAGGCTGTTTCCCAGGCAATATTTAGTCAATGAGGTTCCTGTGACTACATATGGACAATGAAACTGAGAAGCACCCCAGTCGAGGTGCACACCCTGTCCACATCCAGAGCCTTGAGTCAAGACCTGAGTACGCACTTTTCTTTGCTGTAATTTCCAAAGAAAGGTGGTGCCTAGGTTGCCCGCCCTGTGAAGTGTAGACACAGCCTCCAAAAACAACATCACTGATAAGTATGGCACTGAACACAGCAATACAGGCTGTTTTTCCTATCTGTGGGCACTACATGCCATGTGCAGCCACGGAGAAGCAATAATAATTTTACTGAATAGTAATGACATACCACTTTTGTGGCAGGAGGAGTAAAGTATGAGCAAAAGGAGTGAGTCTCATGCTTGAAGCCCAAGAAATGACATGTTTGCTATTCAGATGGATGTTTTGCAAGACTGGAAAGTGGTCTTGGAAATGCCAAATATGTGGCCACTCATGTAGCCTTGAGTGCATCCTTTTATTAACCTGTAATTACATGACCACAGAGTATTTCCCCCAAAGAATTCCTTCTTCATTCAGGGAAGAAACTGAATGTACAGTTGGGGCTGCTGAAAGTGTTCAGGTGCAACTGCAAATCTTATTTTTTTCATATCATGTGCTTGATTTTTTTAACCATAAAATCCCCCTTTTTTTTAATTTAGAGGGGAGGGGATGTTATTTTTATATAGTAGTCATGTTACAGATTCTTCTGATGGAAGAAATACTAGCAAAACAGACAAATGTTGTTCCAGTAAAGAACTGAACAGTAAGTTTACATGTATTTCAATGTGACTAGAATCATATAGACCTATCACAACAAAAAGTAGACAGAAAAGCACCTAGCATACTTTTGTTTCCATATAAACAATATGTTTATAGAATAAGAATAGAAGAATGATAAAAATTATCAGTAAAGATTAGAATAAAAGAAACAGAAACCTAACACACCTATCAGAGCACTGTAATCTTCTACAAAAAGATTCAAAGATAATTTTTAAAATAAAAAAAAATGCAACTGATTCTAAGCCAGTATGTTCTAATCTTGCTGAAGTCCATGGTTCAATGATTAGTACACTCAGTTTTAGGACTTCTAATACTATATAAAAATATTCCAGGCATATTTGACACAATGCTTCAAACAAAACTCACTGTACCTGTTAAAATTTGCTCAAGTTTTGACAGGTTAATTTTGTACCTGCAGTCTTTATGCCAGCTCACATAACAATTGCCTGCACCCTTCTAATGTTATGAAGAATAAAACACCATGTCTCCTTCTGCAACCAGCATAAAACCACATCAACGCTGAATTCTGCTCTGCCTTGTTCAGCTGAAATGCCGTCTTGTGTTCACAGCTCATCTGGCTCAGACTTGTGTTTATGAATGACCCAGTAGCATATAGATCTGGTATTAATAATTATAGACACATAAAAAAAAAAATCTGTTAAAAATCTGAATCCTTCACCAAAAGACAAGTAAGTATAAAAAAAACCCCACAACATTGGGAAGTATAGGTAGGTACCATGCTTGTATGTATGCTTTCTTTTCTGTCAAAAGACAAAAGAATGGAAATAGAAATTTATAAAGAAAGAGAAACCTTTTAAATCAAATGATAAGCAAAGTTTTTTGTTCCACTTATAAAATCTGTTACACAGCCTGCTACACTTTTCAAATCTTAAAGAAGTGTTTCAAAACTGCACCAATATTCAGTTCTTTACCATAATGATGAATCTGTTGCCCATAAAAAGAAAGATTTAAACAGTAACATTTTTCTAAAGAAGCAATAATAATCTTTGATCTAGAAAATATCCTATGTAACAAAAAAACATGCAAGAAAAATAAAGATTTAGCGAACTAAAGATGTGATAGCTGTAAAAGTAGACACAGAAACAGGAAAGTCCTGTTTAAATAGATAACACAGAATATGAAGTAAATGTGTTCTCCTTCTATTAATCTTTTGTGGAAAAGCTAAAATTCTAAACAATTAAATAATTCTGCTTAAGACTTATTTCTCTTCATCACCTAAACTTCTAACCCATGATACTTCTCACAGAACTTGCCCCCCTTTAACAAAGATAAAGCATGTTTTCTTACTTCTTTGTGTGTTTTTTCATGTGATAAAAACTTTCATATTCATGATTTTTTATTTTATTTTTTAAAAAAGATCTAATACTCTACATAACACTGAAGGAAAAGAGGTTAAACTATTACGGAAAGGGTAAGTAAGATTCAAATCGATCTTGCCAATCTTAAACGGTAACCACCTATTAGCACCAAAAGAAGCCAAATGAGCGCTGCAGGTGCTCATTACCACTGGAAAGCAACCCAGACAGTAGCCTCTTTGCCAGCAGGGCTTGTTTCTGCACAGGGGCATGGCTCAACCCATAGGCAGGTTCACAGACTGGGAAAAAGTTTCATGCTAATGGGTCTGCTTGTAGAATCAGGACCTTATTCTATAAATAGAATATACCTATTCTATAAATAGGGTATATTTGTGCACATATTTAGACTAAGGATTATTTATTAAATTGTTCCCTATACATGCCAGCAGGGCTTGTTTCTGCACAGGGGCATGGCTCAACCCATAGGCAGGTTCACAGACTGGGAAAAAGTTTCATGCTAATGGGTCTGCTTGTAGAATCAGGACCTTATTCTATAAATAGAATATACCTATTCTATAAATAGGGTATATTTGTGCACATATTTAGACTAAGGATTATTTATTAAATTGTTCCCTATACATCCCAAGTAATACATAGCGTTGGTGTCTGCCACCTCATGGAATGCAATTCCCTTTCCAGTTGTATTTCACTGTTTTCAGAGGTATTACTCCTCACTTACATCAGTTTAAATAACAGCATTGTTTTCTTAAACAACAGAGTAATGAAGCATAAACTTTCGTCATATTTTAATATTAGTATCGTACCAAGAACAATAATTCCAGAAACAGTTTTGCGAAGAAGGTCTTTGACAAGAACACTTGTGAATGGTGTAAAAGAAAAAAATAAGAAAATAAGTGAAAGGAAGCATCTGTTGGGAATTCTTCCAGCTATGCTTAACACTTTTGGAAGATGACAGAGACATAATATGCACAGGGCTAACACAGTAACTTGTCACTTCCTATAAACATACAGAGGTGTTTTTTGGCCACGGTGGTGTTCTCCAAAAAATACATAACGTGGCTTGCTCTGCTTTCCCTCTATGAGTCTCAAAGTACATTACAAAACATTTCAGAACTATTATTCCTGTTTCACAGACAAGAAAATATGGAACTGATCGGAGAAATGGCTCAAGTGGCTCAAGGTAATACAGTAATTCAGAGGTGGAAATGATAATAAGAGCCAAGTTCAACATGATCGTATTTAAGATCTGTCAGAGATCAAAGATGCATTTTTGTTTGTTTTAATGCATTCACATACAGGATGCCCTGAAATCCGAAACCACAGATTTACAAAATCAGTCTCCATGGCCTAAGCCGCCATCGCCTTTCAGAAAACCTAAAAACATATCCAATGACAAAATAATGTTATCAAAGACAGAACGGATGAAAATAAAGGGTGAAAAATACATCAAGTTTACTAAGCAGATATTGTTCAGAATGACAGAATCCATGCATGAGTTAAGATAGATTCACTCCTCCTATTTTGCTAAATGCAGAGCTTCATTCTGCTATAATCAAACATACTTTGTTTTTTAAGATGAAAAGAGGGAAAGGAAATCTGATTTGGTCATTTGATCAGACAATACCATTTAAGATGACAGTTGAAGAGATGGTTGCTATATCCTAGGGCTACAGTACAGATTGAGGTCTGAGGTTTAAATGACACTGGTTAAGTCTTTATTACAGAGAAGCACTCATGAATCAGAATCAATATAGCTTTTATTTGGGGCAACTTTGTCATTCTGTGGGTTCTTTTTAGTAGTTCAGTAGTTAAATGAATTATTCAGTAGTTTCTTAATGAAAGCATAGTTGACCAAAATCTAAAAATTGTAATTAGGTGAGGTTGTTTATGGGTTTGGATTATTTTTTTCATTAGCTTTTAATGTTTTGATTAAAATAAACCAGAGTATCACTGTAACTAATAGGTCAAACTAGAGGTGACCAATCTATCTGTAACTTCTGTTTGAAGAAAATAGAAGTGAAAATGTCAATGAGGGGGCTTAGTCTTTGAAGGTGCAGAACATACTGGCTTCAGTCCACAAAACACTGTATAAATTTTATGAGATAAGCCCCTTCTGTGTAGTAAATCATGGGAGTGAAGAGAAATGAACCCAGAAGAAAGAGTCCTAAGCAATGCAGTAGGAGCCAGATTAATTGTAAATTAAAGAAATTAAAAATGGACTAAGCAGATGTTCTTTTTGTTTAGAGACGTCTTATTTCGTCTCCAAATAGTGTTTGTTTATAAGTACAGACTTCAGAAAGTATTCCTTATTGTAACTCATGCAAAAACTCTTCAGGCCAAGATAAAATAAATAGGCATTTTTGCCATGTGCTCACACTGTTTGCTTTGTATGGAAATATGCAATGTGCTTGTGATAAAATTTACAGTATTCAGTTTGTTCTCTTTTACAGTTCTTTCTGAGTCAGCAAACCAAAAAAAAAAATCACACATAGGCATTAGCATTCATGTGTCTAAATTACGGAAAAAGCAAAATACCATTAAATATATCTGTTAGACCGTATTTTATAAAAATCTATGATCACAGATTAACCCTTGAGATGACTCAGGAAAAAATGAATATGCCTCTACATTTCATCTAAATGTGGAGATAGAAGCTTAGGAAATGAGAGGAATATCTAAGGCCATGCATTTTTCTTCCTGTGATACAGGCATCTAAGTGACTCATGGAAATCATCCTTCATCTACCAGGAAGTTATACACATATATGTAAGCCCCAGTCTATCACAATTCCCACTTGTTTTGCTTTCTTTCTGTGCATGCAAGCATAGAGCTTATGCAGTCATATTTCCCAATTTTCTTTCTTTGTTAATTCTGACTTTTTGCTTATTTAGGAATAAGAAAGAAAGCAACTTTTTGGAGCAAAGATGATCTATTCAGTGCTTAACATTGAGAAAGGGAGAGCAAGACTAGAGACAGCTGAAACTGGGAATTTCCAGTTTAATGGAAAATTCTGGTATTCTGATTATTCTGAATCAGAACAAACTATTTCAAAATTTCCCACAAAACAGAAATTAAAAAAAATAAAGAAATGCTTTCAAAAATGTTGAAACACATTTTGTTTGAGCTTTTTCGTTTAATATTACTTTTCATATTCTGTATTTTTGTTTTACCAGTCATAACTACACATCACCTCATGCCACTTAATAATAATTAATAAGTAATTTTCAAAATATATTATGCTTAAAAAAAATTAAGTATTTAAATTGTGGAAACAATATATCCAATAGTTGATGTATATTTCATTTGAGTAGGAAAATAAGATCAATATTTGGTTTTGTATTATTTTTAGCAGCAATTGTTTCTAATACCTAGGGGAAAAAAACCATACTAAAACAAGGATATTCAAAACGGTATCTACTTTAACTTATACCATAAGTTAAAATTATACAGTAGTTCATTTTACTCATGGCAGCATTCTAACACACTTTCTCTGCATCCTAGCTGCAAGCAATAAAGTCCTTGCCTTCTTGTGTTCTCAGCAAAGCTATTATTCTTACTCCACACAATGTGAAGTACTCAGTACTTTCAGTTTACAAGTCCATGCATTAATTCTGACCTGTTATTAACACTGATTGTTTCTACCACTACTACGTATAAGCAGTAATTCTGGACTGAGGTTCTCACACATCCATCCTGCTCTTGAAACACTTGTTTTTCTTGATCAGCAAATATGAAAGGTTTCAATTTACTTGATCCTCATTTAATCATGAAACTTGCACTTTCCCTGTTTTGCCCAAGTGAGAAACTGCTTTTCATGGCACTGCTCTCTCCTTGGTGTCTCTTCAATATTGCCAGTATAATGACAGCTCAGATTGCATGCCCCTATCTCCCCCATCAAATTTGTTACTTGTTTTTCATGTGGTGATGATGCTACCTAGGCCACCATGAGAAAAGGTGTTTGGGGTTTTTTTTAAACAGTTCATTAGCTCAAATGAATTAGTAAAATGATTTCTTTCTTGATTTCCTAACTTTTAACTTGATGAAAGGGATTTTCCACCGTATATTTGACTTATCACTAACTTCAACACAACATTCCATATTAATAAAATACTCCCTTTCACCCCTTTCTCCAAAGATGTTTCCTAGAAAAGAAAGCCAAACTTCTCCAATAGTAAACACATAATATTTTACAAATAATTCACTAGAGACTATAAGAGCTAAACAATCATTTGTGTGTTTCAGGAAATAATACTAACATTGTAAATAACGTTTTATCTTATCCAAAAGTAAGCAAGATGATTTATGAAGCAAATAAAAAGAGTCAGCTCCAAACCAAAAGAGCTTAAGCTGGAGGCTAAGCAAAGGAGAATAAGGAAAATATACACTCAGATCATGCTGAAATTAAATGAAAATGGTTATGTTCTCCACTTTAAAACCTCTTCACAAATGGATCACAAAAATAGTAAATGACAGAAGACAGAGTATCTCTACTTATGGAGAAGCCAAAGGTAATACCCAGGCCAAAGGCTGCACTTACAAGAATCCCAGACCAGTCTGCCAAAAGAAGGCCTTATGGTGGGGTTCAGTTACCTGCAGGTGCTGAAGGCCATTTGAGATGCCCTAAAATATGCAAGAAATGTATATGAGGTCAGCAGATAGGACACAGGGACTTATAGGAAATAAGTATCACTCTGTAGTGGAAGTTGGGGGCATGCAGGATATCCTGCAGCACTAAAAATGACACTAGATGCCTAGATTTAGGCAAATTAATGATGTCTTTAATGTCTAATATCATGATTATGATCGGGACAAAAAAAAAAAAAAAAAAGACGCAAAAAATACAGTTCCCATTGGCCCAGTGAGCTGAATTCAGTAACCTCAGTAAGCTAGATGCCCTAAAATATGCAAGAAATGTATATGAGGTCAGCAGATAGGACACAGGGACTTATAGGAAATAAGTATCACTCTGTAGTGGAAGTTGGGGGCATGCAGGATATCCTGCAGCACTAAAAATGACACTAGATGCCTAGATTTAGGCAAATTAATGATGTCTTTAATGTCTAATATCATGATTGGGACCTCAAAAAAAAAAAAAAAAAAAAAGACGCAAAAAATACAGTTCCCATTGGCCCAGTGAGCTGAATTCAGTAACCAATCAGTAAGCTAAGGGAAGACTTATAAGACATCATGCCTTCAAAAGGCTCTTCTGCTTTTTGGTGGGGGGTGGAGAGGACAGGGGACACATTACCCATGGTATTCAATATAGCTCAATCATCTTTTCACAGTGTATGAAACTTACTGCATCTGTGTACGTTCTGTGCAGGATAAACAACATAAAAACAACATAAAATGTTGTTATATGTCCTTAAAACAACATAATAAAAGTCTCTGCTATTTTCATATAATGAAGAACAGCTGTTCACCAGCCACTGTGTTTATTGTCCTCTTCCATCCTGTCTTCCACCATGCTCTCAGCCCTACCACCCTCTCAGGTGATACCTATTATAGTGGTTCTATCTTGGTTCCAGAAAATTTATAATCCCAATGTAAGAAAAGAAACAACAGTTACAGATAACAAATAACTGCATATAGGTAACGGTGAACTGATATAGAAGAATGCAAGCGGATGGCATACCGGTTACCTTACTATAGTTCAGATTTTGTCAGGCATTGTGGCAATATTCCTACCTTTTAAGGAAGGATTTAAGGAGGGATAATATATTAATTAGGATAATTGATTATTTGTAGTTTTGCTAACTGTCTTCTACAAAATGGAGTTCTCCCCAGAAAAACTGACACGAGCTCTGCAGCATTACAGCATGTTAGTGATATCATAGGAACATTAATATGCAAAAGATGAGGATCAGAACACATAAATTCCTAAATATCTGATTATCTATCTCACACATTTTATATCTCTTTGTGGCTATTATATCACTGCAGGTTATACTTAAGAAGCCAAACAAAGATAAATATGCTATTGCCTTTTAATGTAGAATAGCTATACACATTCCAATGAAATAATTTTTTCTGACCTGGACACCTTTTGTGAGTATTTTGATGGCTACCATACACTCTGTAGTTTACAAGTGCATTTTATTCAAGGGAATGTATGTAACTGCATAAACACTCAATCATAAAGTAGTAATCATACAGTACTTTATTCTAAATGGTTTATAAAGTAAAAGCTATTATATTTAACAAGGGAGAAATGAACAAATCTCCATTAGTTAACAGACTGCTATACTGACTAGAACATTATCACCAGAATAGAAGCTATATTTTAGGAAAGTAGTGATCCCCAGAACAATATGTCCTGAGGAATGTTTAATTTTCTAGAAAAAAATTGAATTACTTGTTAGTGAGGAAAAACACTGCACTAACAGTAAATCTAAAAATTACTCTGGAAAAAATCTCTCTGGAATCTATTCTGTTTTCCTGCCTTTTCACAATACCACTTTAAAACAAGAACTAAAAGAAAGAAGCGAAATGCATCAGAAACTTAGACTGGTCGGGTGGAACGAGGATATGAGTTCAGAATGGCTCCATGGAAAGAAACAGGATTAGCAGTTGTGTAGAGACACCACAATTCTCTGGCTACCCTGAAAGCCAAAAAGTTGCATCTTCTACTGCACGCTGCTCTCATGACCAAGAGAGGCCTGGTGAAACCTGGGAGAAAGAAAGCAGTGAGGAGTGAAACGAGGGTTTGAAGCTTAGGCAGTGGGGAAGTGATGAATGAGTGGATTCCTTCTGTTATTTAGGAAGAAAAAGGCAGAAGTATGTGCACCCATCTGTAGTACTGTAAAAGTCAAAAATAAAGAATATCAGAGCTTTGATAATTTGTCTTCCCATATTCTTCTATTAGGCTGGTGAAATAAGTGATAGTGCTACGAGTTGCAGCAGGCTACATCAAGCTATGTATAGAATAGTGCCACTATTCAATGACCTCTGAAATGCAGAGGGAATAATAAAACAGAGCAGAATATTAAAATACAGTACCTGCAGTACAAATGTGTATTAGAACACTTGAAATATTGGTATTACCTGAACTAAATGAACTTACCTTGATGCCCCCGTGATTCTGCCATTATGCTACATTAGAAGAAATCCCTTCCAAAGATGAATCAGCTTAGCTAACCATACACCGTTTAAAACTGCACAGAGCAGAGTATTAGCCATTCATAGAGGATACAAATAACTAAATGTGTCCTTTCTGCCTAGCAAGCACCATATAGCTCAAGGTGGATCTGAAAACTGAGAATGGACTTGGGCCAACATGATCTCAATTGTTATTTTCAATAATAAAGTACAGCTAGCACCTCAGCATATAACTCTCACTTGAGTGGAAGGGGACAGGGACAAAATACAATGTTCTGAAACAGCTTTTATGGAAATCATGCACTGTTTGTGACATGTATTTTGTTTCTGGAGCTGCAGTCTTGTTTAATCCTCTACTTTTAAATGCCATCTTTCAAAACCAAAGGGTAACAAGTACAAATTGTGTCTATAAAACAGCATCACAACTTTATTCTCAATAGCTAAGTACTGAAATGCAAGCATACATTATAAATAGAAAAACAGCTGGCTTGGAGCACATTGCAAGCCACTAACACAGTTGAGGGATTTGAATGACATCATAACCCGTGAGAGCATGTTGCTGGCCAGCTGGTGTTATTTATAATATACTCATAATTGAGGAAAAATAAAAAGGCAAAAGTTAGGTATTGCAGAACTAACAAAGTTGAATTCTCTCTTTCCCAGTGTCATTTAAATTGTTATCAAGAGTAATTATGAAGATTACTACTAAAAAGGGGGAAAATCATTTTATAATTACAACAGCACTTTTAAGACAAATGTAATGGAAGCCCCCCAAACCGGGCTACTTGTGTTACTATATTCATAGTACTGCAAATTCTAGGAAATGATATGACTTCTTTTGTGTGGTTGCTAAAAGATCACAAAGCTATTTTGCCCTATTCAAGTAGTGCGGACAGGGACAAAATACAATGTTCTGAAACAGCTTTTATGGAAATCATGCACTGTTTGTGACATGTATTTTGTTTCTGGAGCTGCAGTCTTGTTTAATCCTCTACTTTTAAATGCCATCTTTCAAAACCAAAGGGTAACAAGTACAAATTGTGTCTATAAAACAGCATCACAACTTTATTCTCAATAGCTAAGTACTGAAATGCAAGCATACATTATAAATAGAAAAACAGCTGGCTTGGAGCACATTGCAAGCCACTAACACAGTTGAGGGATTTGAATGACATCATAACCCGTGAGAGCATGTTGCTGGCCAGCTGGTGTTATTTATAATATACTCATAATTGAGGAAAAATAAAAAGGCAAAAGTTAGGTATTGCAGAACTAACAAAGTTGAATTCTCTCTTTCCCAGTGTCATTTAAATTGTTATCAAGAGTAATTATGAAGATTACTACTAAAAAGGGGGAAAATCATTTTATAATTACAACAGCACTTTTAAGACAAATGTAATGGAAGCCCCCCAAACCGGGCTACTTGTGTTACTATATTCATAGTACTGCAAATTCTAGGAAATGATATGACTTCTTTTGTGTGGTTGCTAAAAGATCACAAAGCTATTTTGCCCTATTTACAAGTAGTGCTCAACAATTCTGTTATTTTTAGCAAATTACAAACTGCTATTTTAGGGTTAATAGCACAGAGAGTTGGAGGTTTTAATTGTTACTCAGCATATAGGCGTGCCAAGTTTAATAACGTAAAGATGCATTAAGAAAAAAGTAGAACTGCAACTGCCTGTCTTTCTATACTATATAAATAAAATACCTGTGTCTCTATACATAAATAAAATGTATACATATATACGAAGGTATGCATATATACAAACAATGCCCTTGCGTATATAAGTTTTTATATATTTGAAATGCAGACACACACACACAAAAATACAAATGCACACATAGCTATCTGAAAGTTAACAGAATACATTTTCTTATTTTTCATGGCAGCACAAGCTTTTTTGTCTGCTAACCCCTCAGTCACTAATTCACATTCTTTTAAAGGGAAAAAAATATGCTTCTGTGCTCTAGTTTTAAAATGCAAAGGTATGATGTTATTTGTCACCATGCCCAAAAAAGTCCTTACTCGGTAACTTTGCCAGAAGAGGGAGAGAGAGAGAAGGCAAATGCTCCCCCAGCTGTTTCCTGTCTACAGTGTCTGTGTAATGTAGATAAATGTGAGGATTTTCTCTAAATCCCTCTTCTGTTTGCTAAATCTCACTGTCACTGCTAAAATCAGAGCAGATAGAGCCTGCGCAATGGAATAAAGTCCTCAATATTGAAATGTGACATTGCTCTCAACATCTCACATCTCTCTGGATTTCTTTTTTCTCATCATTACTGCTAACAAATTTATTTCCAGACTTTGCACTTTTAAGAAGCAATGGAAAAAATCAACAGTCTTTCAACACAATTAGTTAAGTGCTGCTTTTGTGATTTCTTGAAGGTAAATCTTTATTACTATTTCAAATAATTTTTTAGTTTTATTTTACTGTGTATTGTCTGCTTCTGGTTTGAAGAGTATTGTACACTTTTCAATAACATTATTTTAGAACTGAGAATTATTTATAAATTGCTGAACATGCAATTTTGTATGATCTGGAAAATGGCTGTATGTAATAGTTGCAATTACATAGATAACTGTAAGGGTAAACTATTGCAGATACATGTCTTAATTTTCACTTCTATTCAGAGAACTTTGCAATATTTCAGTTATGTCATTTTCAAAGGGACCAATTACATCATTGTCTATATTGTTAATTAATGCTTCTGAAAACAAGAACTTTTAGCTATTTTCTGCAGGTGCAGGGTTTTATAGGAAAAAAGGTATTATTCACATGTTAAGTTTCTGGAGTTTTATTATACACAATTATAGATAAAATGTTCATGCTTTCACAGGGAAACTTTTAAGGGATGTTGTCACTGCAGCAATTTTCTGGCAGCATTGTAGCATTTACTTGTTTTTTGCTTTCATAAATTAAAAGTAAATGTGAAGTCCAATTTGTTTTCTACATTAGAAACCAGCTGCAACTCTTGCTGACCTTGCATATTTGTATAGCTTAAGCAATTGTACATTAAGAAAATGGAAATTCCCCTACATGTTCATCTCCAAGTTTCCCCTTGTAGGGAGGGCTGTTGCAGGAAAGTTTGCATGTGAAGTTTCATGTTATGACCCTATAATTTCTGCACATTAATATAAACTGTCTTTAAGTAAATTTGGCTTCAGTAGGTGCATTGACCTCTGTTTCTGTCAATTGGCCCTAGTTCAACTTTCCATTATCAGCAAATTTATATCCTTCAAGAACTTTTTTCTTTAATATTTTGCAAGGACACTTATGCAGTTGGCAGAATTCTCCTGTTTTAATTGTTTAGGGCCTAATTATTTTTTTAGAGTGTCTTACACCAAAAACACACTTATCTCATTCCTTAATGTGATTCAAAAGAGCAGGTCTGTAATTGCAATGGATGAAACCATTCTCTTAATGTATAAATGGGCATCCCTTCCAATACACTTCAAAGATGAAGATCTTTTTTTTTAAGTATTGAGCAAGGCACTAAGAGACATAAAAGTAATGTGCTAGTTCCTCAGCTGGTGCATCCTGCCAAGCTTCCTTGGAATCAATGGAACGTATTGATTTAGGTTAGGATGTAGCCTAGATTCTTTAATCAAAGTTAGCAGTATTTAAACCTTGATCCATTCTAGAGTATATATGCTTTATTTATGTAATAATTACTAGTGAATACTGTTACTACATACTAATTACATACTTGCTACTGTGGCTTGGTAATCAGGCTCAACCTCTATGTAGCAAAATGTAATTTTGAATATAACTCTTGATTTTTTTTTCTATAGCATATACTAGCCATAAAAATGTTGCCCCCTTCAAGATATTTGTAATTATTGTAGATGTCCTTATATGTTGTTAAAATGACCAAGAGTGTGAAGACTTCTTATGCACAACTTGTGCCAACTGATAGTTTATTAGACTAAGAGGACTTATATAGAAGAATTAAGAAGTAAAAGAGATGTAAAGTGTTCATATATGACATTCCTCTGTGGTGCCACTCTTCTGGACTATTAAAAGAGGAATGCAGCAAAAGCTGCATTTTACTGAAAAAAGAGGAAATTCCAGCTGTGAAAATATGGCCAGTCATTCTATGCAACTAAAAGAAGTGTTTAACCAGGCTCATCCTGAACCTGTATTCAATTTCCAAATGTAATTAGATGCTTCAATAAACCCCACCCACGTGCTAATGCGTTTTCTTTTAAACTCTCAACTTTCTAGTCAGACTGGGGACATTGCAAGTACCCTGCCTGTTTGTAAAGAACCTGAAGCAATATTGGATTACAACTTTGTATTTTCTTAAGAATATTCCCCTCAGACATAAATGGGAACTTTGATTTTATCAGAAACATATTGAATCAACTAATGTTATGTTTAATTAAAATGATGAAGTAAAGTTAAAGTTTTAAACTACGTTTTGGAATTAGTTTTGATGAAACAGCATTTTATTTAACAAATAATTGATTGAGCCCTAGAAACATGTGAGTCTGTTTTCTTTCCCCCAGTGTTTTTACTTGTTTGAAAGTTCTTGACTGTATTTAAATTTGGAGATAAAGTTAGAAATTCTCTGTGGTTTATACTGTGCAGCCTTTTTGGCTTCCACTAAAGGAAAAACAGTAGATAATCTGTTTTGTTGTAGTTCAGTACTGATATTTATCTGAAAATGCAACCCAGCTGAAAAGTTTTGAAAAATACAAAATTGTTAAATGTCTAAGATTTGTGTTTATTTCTGGCCCAAATGTCATACAAGAACAAACTGTTAAATGCATAATGTTCTTGTATTTGTAAAATCTTTCAGCCTTCTGAGGCGGTGTGCTAAACAGCTTTCTACTTTACCTCCTCAGAAACGGGAACCATCTTAAACTGCAGGTGCATCACATTTATCTTAGAAATTCAAAAATATGGCAAGGGAAAAAAGAAATTGATGTTGTTAAGATATGGAATCATTACAGGAAATAATGCCTCGTGTTATCATCATTCATTTATAATCTGATCTTCCTCCCTCTGCCATTAAAGTCATGTCCATGCATTAAAGCTTGTTGGTTTTTGAATGGCAAAGTTGGCTAAAGACTCTTGTGAATGGGAAAATAATTATTCTTTCTTTTTATGATATATCATGGGATTAAGATTGGTGCATTATTTTCACAGTGGAAATATCAGGAAAAAAACAGGGATAAATTCTGACTTATTTATAGATTTGTCTCTTATTCAGCTTTGACTTAAGTTGAAATACGGGGTTCATCCAGCAAGGTGCTAAGATGCCTTGCCAAGAAAATAAGAATTCTTAAAAATTATTGACTAGAGAAGGCTCAATACCCCACTGGATCAGATCCCATATGAGCAGACAATAGATAATTTAATTATTTTTTTCAAAAGTTCAGTGAAAAAATAAGAATAAATAGTCCCTGAAACCCTGAAAGAAACTTTAGGGAAGATTAATCATTTTACTCCAATTACTTTGCACTAGTCTGCTAATACAAAGCAGTTTTAAGCCAAGGTTAACTGTATGTGCAAGACAGATTTGTAACTTCTTACCTGACTGCAATACTAATGTTAACCTTGAAAAAGAATGAAATTAAGTGCAGATTTACACCTTTCGAAACTAACATTTTTGGCAAGTGATCTAAATCAGTTCAGAATATGCATTAAGCACATTCTTCACTGTCCTGCTACTAAATATAAATAGCTTTTCCTATTATTTAAAATAAATAATGCTATCTTCTATGACATGTTGGGTAAGATCTTTGGTTGATATAAATTGAAATAAAAGGAAGTGGATAAATGGAATGGTGCAAACTTACACCCATTGAGGATTGGCCTTTCTTCAATCATAAGTCCAGGAAAAAGATAGTTTGTAACCAAATGTAAATGAGAAAAGAATTATCACCTCTGTGTATACCTCATAGCCAAACCTGACTAAGAGGATATAATGGAGGTCAGTGAAAGTATAGCTGCTTCCATCAAGTAAAAATACAAATCCTTAACACTCCCACTAGTGCTCCTTTCAATTTCTTGAATGCTTCCAAATGTTAACTTGCTAGTAATAGAGGACTGTAAGAGTCATTGAACGCAGTCCCCTACCATGGAAGGTCCCACATCAACTCTTCTGTAACTTCAGCAACCTCTACCTTGAAACTTCTTTTGTTTTGTCCTGGTATTTCGCTTTTTAAGGTGGCTGGAGACCCTTGGAGTAATTATGAACCCTTTTCCTACTGGGCCAAATTTCCTTCCCTCCAGCTTACAGCCATTTATTCCTGTGCCAGTGCTGTTCTTTAGTTTAAATAGCTCTTCTCTGTCATATGCCACCTCCACCTCCCACAGTACATTGGCAGGCAACTGTCGTATTCCCTCTTAGCCTATCTGGTCTCAGACAAAACAATTCAAGGTTGTCTAGTCTTCTTTACTTTTATTATTCTGGGCTTCCCTTTGCCTGTCTATTGCACTCTTCCATATCCTCCTTTTGCAGGAGCAACCATAAATCATAGTTACTACAAGGTTCTCTAACTACGTGTGAATGTGAACCAAGAATATCCACCAGAGGAAGTAATCAGTTTATATGGACTAGAATATGTAGACAGTTGCAAAATTATGGTGAAGCATTTCCTGATACTGTGTTTATTGTCTAACAAATTACAGTAAATATGCATTCTCAACTCACAAGGGTGCAGGAGTCATTTTCTTTAGGACTCTGTTGGGAAATTCTGACACTGCTTTTGCTTCCTTGGCAGGTGAAGATGCACACTGTGTCCTACATTCATTTCTTCTACCTTGGCCTGTGTTTGCTTACCTTAACCAGTTCTGCTGCTGCTGGCCCAGAAACACTCTGTGGTGCTGAGCTGGTTGATGCTCTTCAGTTTGTGTGTGGAGACAGAGGCTTTTACTTCAGTAAGTCAACCCTTTCTTTCATTCAGCTGCTAAACTTTTCCATGTAACGTCTTAGAGTTTGCAACTGCTCTAAGCAAGCTTAGAAACGATCAAACCAGGCTGCTGAGTATGACTAGTATCCTCTATCTTGGAGATGCCCAAGTCTGCAGTGACCATGAAGAATAAAGCTGTGCTTGTGTTCAGCCTCTCTGAGTTTCTGACAAATTTTCCTTTTCAGACATGTTATTGTTTTTAACCACTTTCCAGCTGCTGTTATTCCACCTGCTGTATTACTGCTTTCTGCTGACCTGCCACTGAAATTAAATGAATGAAAGCACATACTAGACCCAAGGTATTCATGAGGCAGCACTGCATGTACCTGTTATGGCAGTCTATTCATAAACAGTTTAAGTACATGTTGTATCATATTAAAAACACGCTAAGCTTCAACATCTGGTTTGAAAAAGAAAAAAAGCTGGAAGGCAGCAAGCAGAAAGTTACCACATCCAAGTATCCACATGCTTCGTCAGTTAAATACAGGTGAAGGACAATTCATGCATGGTGAGATAATAAAGATTAACACCAGTACAGACAACAGATAAAATTAAATCTGCAAGTGTGGATATATTAGTACTCAAATAACTTTTTGGAGCAAGACCTACACTTTGGAAATGAACATCACAATATTTTTCCTTTGCTGTGTTTTAGATTGTGCAAGCTGGAGTAGTTGTCTCTTTTATCTTAGTACCTTCCTACAAGTGCCATCAAGATCAAGAAATACACAACTTGCAAATAATAGAAATCTATATCTAATTTTCAGCTATTTGCTACTCAAATAACAAAGTTAATGAAACTTTTAGCTAGGAGTATATTCATTCTGAACTTGTTCATTAATATATTTATTCAAAACATGCAAGAATTTGTGCTTTTAGAGCCTCTGAAGCTAGTGTTTACTTTTAATAATAATATGTGCCTGTCTGAAGTTCTTGTCTGGAGTTACCTCTCCTTCAGGGCCTCAGTTACCTTTCCAAACAAGAATATAACCAAGAAAAGGAAATATAGGGTGGTTAGGCTATAAAGACAAGAAATTAAGTGAAGAGGGTTTTTTTCTATTTATTTTTATATTCTTTGTGAGGTCTAGCTTTTTTCTTTTTATTTTTTTTACTTTTATAATCCTCATTTTATCCTAATAACTCTTGCCTTCTAAGGTATCGCTTTTGTTTTTCTGATCCTACCCACCCCATTCCTATTCATTTCTATTTATTGCTTTCAATATTTTTCTCCTTGCTTGCAATAAAAATAGAATTAGGGAAATTCTTAAACCTTTAATTTACAGAAAATCCTGATTTCCTCAATACACAAGCTGCAGATGTTTTCACTGTCTTCTTGGTACTTACTATTAAAGTTTACCTTTGAAACTGGGAGGCTTAGTTTCATATATGCAAAGTAATTCACTAAAGTAATTCACTTCTTTACTGTATTTAACACTTTAGCGATCGTTAATAAGCACCTACTCTAGGGTGCTGTTTAACTTAGTATTCTGGTGCTAAACACAATATTAAAAATACTGGAATCTCTCATAAAGAATTTACATTTTTCTACCAACTCTTTATGTGTTCATTTGAAGACCAAAATCTGTTACGTTTATCAGTAGCTAAGTTACACTTAAGGGGCTATTTGAGTGTCCTACAAATACTTTCTCTTTGTGGCTGGAAGGAATGTAAAGGAAGATTTTCATCTCCTCCTCCTGTTTCTGCACCAGAAAATGATGAGACAATATACTGCCCCCTTAGAACAGCATAGCAATTTTTTTTTTTTTACTGTGCATGTATCTTAGGCATTTTCCCAGTCAGTCCTCTCCCGGCAAAATGTTTGTGGTGTGTTCAGAGAACTATCACGCTTGCCACAAGAGTGGCTGTTACTGCCAAGCAATCAGACTTACTGTTATGTGTACTCTTTGTGTTCCTCAAGGTAAGAGGACATGTGAAATACTAATCATCAGCAACAACTTACTTTGTTTCCAGTCTCAGTTATTCTAAGGTTGCACAGTGTGTTTCAAATCTCTACATTCCCTAAGCAGAGGTCCTTTCCAACCTCAATGATTCTAATATTAGATCATCCTTACTTTAAAATACCAGGGCGGGTTTCTGAAGTTTTAAAGGAGCTCTTTACCCTTGCAATCTTGAGTTTTATCTGCTGTCAGTAAAGACTTTTTCTCTAGTTTTCTTTGTTGTTTTCTTACATTCTGAGTTTTCACTTGAAATAATGTCACTATTGACACCATAAAGGTCTACCTTGTTTTGTATGGAAGACTGTGGAAGGTTTTACTAACGAATGACCACTCTGTTTTAGGAAAGTCTTGCACTGTTGTAATCAACAGACTGCAATTGCAACATTCAACAGGAATTTTATGAAGTTGATACATGGCCCTTGGATGCTAAGTAATGTGTGTCCTCCACCTGACTACTTCTGATTCATGAGGCAGCAATTTAATGTTTTAGCCTTCTCCCTCTTATTTGTTAGTGTTTAATCTAAAATATAGAACTATAGAAAAGTAACTCCAGTAACATTGGTAAAACAACTTGAGATCCTCATCTCAAATGTACTACAGAATGCAGCGTATTATTGGAAGTTAAAAATGTTGCTCCATTTCTTGGGACTTTTTAAGAATAGCACACCATTTGCAGAAGTAAAAATCCAGTTAACTTTTTTCTTTTATTGTGAAGAGGATGTTCAATTTAAATTGTATTTTAAGCCTTCTGACTATTCCTTGGGAGTTGTGGGTGGAAAGGAAGATAGAAATAATTGAGTTACTTTCTGTTGAAACTCTGTACTCCACAACCACAAGGCTATATCTACATCTAGGACTGGAAGAAAAAAGTTTCTTATATATAGTCTACTCTGCCCAACTTCCTATCTATAAAAGGAAATTCTTTACAGCTTCTGAAGAGATGCCCCAGCTGCTTACCACACACAAAGAAAAGTATTGACTTCAAGAGGAAGTCAAATGTGGTTTCTACCACTCCCTTTCTTCATGAGGTAGACTGGCAAGGAGCATTTCTTAAAGTTTTTTTAGGGGAGAACACTGCACAAATCCCAAAATAGAGCATCTGCTTTTTCCCTTGGTCACATTTAACCCCAGCCAGCACTGGCTACTTCTTGGGCAGCTTTTTCTCTCCCATGATTCACCAGTGAAAAGCAGTTTTTTGCCACCTTTTATCTGGCAACACCTCTCTAGCAGAACTTCTGCCACTCAATTTCCTGTGTGCTAGCTTACATTAGGAGAAGTCAACAAACAGAGAGCCTGGCCACAGCTACACAAGTGGCTACACTTAGACACAACTCTTCTCAATTGAGTCTCAAAAACTCTGGATTCAACAGTCATGAAGCAAAATGGGATGGCTGCTATGTTCATTTGAATCTTAATGCCTAGAAAGGTCTATCATGCCACTGCTATTACAAAACAATGCTGAGGGCAAAGAATGTTGGAAAAACTGAAAGGACAAATTACAGGAAACTTACAGAAGCGATAGCCCAGGAGGGGGGAAATTTTGCTTGAAATAGTCTAGTCTTATCACAGGAATTTACTATGTAGATTAATCAAAAAAAGAGATTTTTTTCTTCTTTGTACAAGTTGAATTTGATGGACAATCATTCATTCTTGCTCATGTTGTTTCCTGAGGACTATTACTACCATGAGAAAGGAAAGCAAATGTAGTTTGCTCTAAGGATCAAATGCTATATTCTTTTTTATCTAGTTTCTTCTCCTTTGAAAATATTCCTTTTCCAATACATGGATACCAGTTTGGCTAACAATACACACGAGTGCCAATAAAGAAATAGCTTTCTTATTTCTTTAGACACTTTCGGTCAATCTTATTTCTAAAGCCCAAGTTAGATGGCAATACTTATTTGAAATCATGGCAATCAATTTCATGAATTAAAAAACCACCTTTTTTCTGTTTAAAAAACTGCTTTGGGCTTATGGTGAATATTCTGAAGTATCACTTGCATAGAAAAGAAGGAGCTGAATTTAGATACCTGACACAATGATGTTCCTCTGATATTCTTCAGAGAATGGAGAATGATCTAGCACATGCTTCCATATGTAAAAGAGTGAATCCCATAAAAGATGGGCTTTTCTGGTATCCAGCCTAATGCTTCCTGTGTCAACTGCTTTGTGGAGAATCATTACAGATTTTTACTATGTTTTTTTTCACTAAGACAATCAGAATTGTGTGTTGTCCTTGGGAATATCAGTTGTGCACAACATAAAACTATTAGGTTTATAATCATCAGAAAATCAGGATAAGACAGTGAACATAGTTTTGGGTAATCAGAGCTGTCATCAGATGTTGTTGCTTTGTAGAACTAAGGTATATATGGAGGAATTGCCGCCTTACAAAGGAGGAAATAAGGGGCATGGCAATAGGCAACTACGTTTTGCTTCTTCCATTTCCCTTTAGTTAACAGCTACTTGTTTACTTCAGGAAGTCTGCTTTTAAGATGTTATTAAAGTTTCTAGGCCTGTCAAACCTATCAACATAATTACAAGAGATGGCATGGCACTCAGTTCTTTAACTACTCCATGCCTGTAGGAGCTATGAGTCATTAGCTCATCTCTGTGTCCCTGATTGAGAGGAATGTTAATGTTGCAAGCCCAGGAGAGGCATGCTGAAAAGCTGCGGTGGACACACAGCCTATGGTGTCAGTGACAGTCTTACAAATATTTGCAAAGAAATGCTGGTCATCTTGGCTATGTTCACACAGCAAGATCTGAGAGTGTTTTTAAGCTCCTTGGTCTGGCTACATGCCCCATTCATGTCCAAATCCTGTATCCATGAAAGATTTGAGTATATTCTTCAATCTTTATCCCCAGGTTCCTTACTTCTTACAGGAGAGCTAGCCTGGAAAGGAGCTAAGATGTGCTTTAACCAGGTCTGCAGGGTCAGTGCTCACGGAACCAGGACTATAGGCACAGTTATTGATATACCTACGTAAGAAAAAAGACAGCTCTGGCTTCTGGAATGGTATCACTGTATAGTCAAATAACCGATACATAACTTTGGTGTGTGCTCTGTTGCCCCCGGTAGTAATCATTGAGGAAGCTCTCTGAAAATAAGCCAGTCTTTGAAACAATTTTTTCCTTTTTTTACCACATTAACAAAGGCTAGGGAGTGTTCATAAAGGCTAACCTTAGTTTAGTGAGGTTAATCTTCTTAAGTTACCTCTTTAATAACAGAGACAGAGGTTCTGCCTTCTTTCTCCATGGATCACACAGTGAGTCTAGGAGGATTTAGCCTCTGAAACACACTAAATTTAGACTCTGCAAACAGGTCTCCCCTACAGCTAGTTCTCAGGTTGCCAAGGATTTCATAATTTTTCAACCTTTTCATGAAGAGGGACTGTAGTAGTAATGATAATTCTAATGAGGTGACTGGAAGCAAACCATTGATCAAAATTTCAGCAAGAAACAACCCTGCAAAAAGTGTCTACTACTAAAACCAAATAAGTACAGTTTCTCCCAAAGTTCAATTTATATGTGTCCTTATTAGCTGTTAGATGTTAGAGATGCTAATGCTTTTTATGATGTTTGCCTTTATCTATGCACTAGACCAAGGTTCAAATTTGGTCTCAAATAGCGGAAAGCTGTTATTTGACATTTGATTCCTGCTATATGTGTATTTAATACATTGTTTAGTCTCATGTTGGATAAAGTTGCTCAAAGAAGCACTTGGCAAGATGAGCATTAATTCTTGGCATAGCTGCCCCTCTTACTTTTCCACTGAATCTTAAAAACCAAGAAAAACCCTTCACTCACTTCAGTTCCGGCATATGCTTTATGCAATTGGCCAAAACCTTTGCATATGGACCTCTTCATTTGTTCTGCTATTAATAATGCATTTGCAATATTTGATCAACAGCAGCGAGTCGCAAAGCAAATTATTCAGTTTAGTAGAACCACATAGTCTCTTAATTAAAAGCTTTTGCATTAACTACTTGAGCATCTAGGGCAATCTATACAGAGTGCTCATTCAAAGCAGGAAGTTCATACAGCCATTTCTCTAGAGCTTATTCAGCACTTTAGCTCTTACGCATGTTTCAAACCCTCTCACATTACTGAAAATCAAATAAAGACTTAAAGCCATTTTCATTTCAGAGCTTTGCTAAAAAAGGATGGATGTGAACTTGTTTATTAAGCCATGCCCAAGTGTCATTATTTCCCTATGATATAAGCTTAATTGTTCAAAATATGGCAAGAAATGAAAGGGGTAACCAACAGTTAAGTCATTTCTCAGTCTAGAAATCAAGACAAAAGGAATACCACAAATGTATACTTATTGAAGAATTTATGCTAAATTTATCTCTGGTAATAACCACAGGAACTTCCATGTCAAAAAGAAGAAGTAGCCATTAATTCATACTTTGTTTGTGGTGCATTTAATGCAAAATCACTACACAAGATGTAGCCCAAGTACTGGGTCTAATTGTTAAGCAATGACAGGCATATTTCATGTTTGCATTGGTGAATGGGGTTCTGAGAACAAGAATTTTAACACATCCATAGCCTTTGGAGGGGCATACCATATACTGACCAGTGGGTCACTCCAACTTATAGAAAATCTTGCATTGTCACTGTAAGTAAAAGTTTAAAAAATTGAATCCAGTTAAATACTAAATGCCCATTTCAAAAGGCTGTACCTTAGGCACTGGTTACCACATAACTTTCAGAATAAAAGGATAAATTGCTTTTCTTACTGTATCAAAGCAAGAAAAGTCAAATGCTATCTTCTTTTCAGACTTCTTTAACTATTAGACAAATTATATAGGTGAGCTTGTCTTGTCAATTTTATCTGAGCAACTTTTAGGTTAAATTTCTGATTGCCTCTTCTATGCCAATTCCTGCTAAACTGGTTTGGAATTCCTTAGAAAACTGCTTTGAATTCCTTAGTAAACTTAAATTCCTACAAAATCAGACACAAGTCTGAGATACTTGCTGTATTTTTTGATTGAATTCCGTGTACAGTCAAATTTACTGTGTTTTCAATGTTCTTGCTCTTACAAGACAGTGGAAGCTGTTTGCTCACCTCATGTTAAATCCTTTGCTAGTGAAAACTGGAATAGCTTCCTTTTATCAAAGAAACAATTTAGGCCTCATCTCTTTTTCTTTTTTTTTTTTTCCTGAGTCTACAGCATATTTATATATTTCCCATCTTATTTTTGAAATTCAGCTGTGATCCCAATTTTCCCATCTATGTAATATAACTGTTCTAGAGTAAGAGAATGCCTCCAGACAGCAGAACCTTCTGCTTCCTTATGTGCCCATAAAAGCATGGAATTAGGGAAAAAGTGTCCTGTTAAAGCACTTCCATTAGGAAATTACAGCTCACGCCCCAACCTAAAATTATATGATTTTTTTTTTTTTATACAGAACTGTTTGTTTGTAGTGTTTGCGTCTTTGTGTGTTGGGCAGAAATTTTCACAAGGCTGAGTATGCAGAAAAAAGAAGGGGTTGGCTCAGAGCATTCTGACTCAATCCAGCTCAGTGAACAAAACTGTTTTCTTTCTGAAAATAAATATTCTAGCAATACTTATTAACTATTTCTATCTCTAAACAAGTAAGCACTTAAGTAACATCCCCAGTTCCTATAAACACAACTTCTAAGGAAAGTAAATACTACCGAAAAGTGTTTTGACTAAAAAAGAATGTTACCAGCCATATCCTACTAAGGCAATGGATAAAATCTTAAATTATGCACACAAACTCTGTATTTCACAAGAAGTCTGTATTCTAAAGAATATTTTTAAATGTATGGCTTATGCAAAGGTAGAAAAAGTATAAGTGTTGTGGGGAAAATGGTAGAGAAGATGTCGTTATGGTTGTGGATCTGAAAAGATGAGTACATTCCTAATTAGCTTTGATGGTTGTGTGGTACTATGTATAATAAATCCAATTTACAACAGAGGGATTTTTTTTCAGACTTGCATTAACTATACTGAAGGTTTCTTTTAACTCAGCCCCATCAAAATGACTGGATAAGAGCTTCTACTATTATGATGAAATTTTTACAACTTCTTTTTGTAAGTCTTCATTGATTACTTTAGGTCACATGAAAGCTAATAAGGACATCTGTTTTAGGTTAACATAGCAGGTTTAAACTGAATACGTTTCATACCTTGAAACTTCTGTAGACAAGTAAGATGTAATAATTTGTTTCTACATCCCCTGAATTCCTGAATTACTAGTCAACAGGTCTTCCATGAAAAAACTTAGTTTTTCCTACGTATTTCAAGTTTTATGTTTCTTTCCATTAAAGTTTCCAGCCTTTCACAGACATATTTAGTTTGGCAGGAAGAATCTGGTGACTCATAGACTGAAGAGATTTGAGAGCAAGCTACTGAAAATGTATCTAATTTCTTCTTGTGTAATTTGGGAGCAAGCTACTGATAGTATGTCTAATTTTCCTAGTTTAATCAGATGTATTATCTGCAAATACATGTCCTGAATAAAAGCCATGTTTATTTCTGAAATATATAGCTAAGATTAAATGCAAAATCACCATATATATTTGCTTTTAGAACACTTCTGTTTTTTCTAATTGTTTCTGACATTTTACTCTAAATCAATGGGCACTGAATGAAAACAGAGGTACTACTGAAATAATTTGCGTTATGACCCTACTTATATTTTGGAATTCAGTAATATCAAAGTATTCCTTACTGAAGTTGTTTGGGGTTTTTTTTTTGGGGGGGTGTCTTTTTTTTTTCAAGGGAGGATAGAGATGTAGGAAGAATAGGTGATGTTATTATACCTCCACGATTCATACAGAGAAGGATAGGTGTATTAGAAAAGCTCTCATTTGTATTTTATGGTGTTGACTGTATTGTTCCTTTCACCCCTTTTCAGACAAAAGACTTTTAAATTCAGTTCTTCTAGACAGGCAATCTGTGACAAACATCATTTTCATTTACCCACCTACAGACTGAACCTTCTGAATGATAAAGACTAAACAGAGCTTGATCCGATATACACAAGGAGATTCTGGTTCAGATTCATTCCATCTACTTTTGGGCACTTAAATGAGGTATCTGAGTTAGGAGCCTATTCAAGCTCATTCTACAGTCAGTGACAGAAGTAAGAAACTTTCAGAGCTCTCATTAAGTTCTGAATATCCCTAGAACATACTTTTCCTTATCCACTAAATTAAGCAAGGAAGCTATGGCAATTGTATCCTTAAGTTAGTTAAGTCAGTTGAGTAAGGACCACTCCATTAAGAGCCTAAATTTTGGTGGGATGAATCTATTTAAAATCACACAGTGAACTTCGATGTGGAGATAAGGATGCACTCATATGGACCACATTTCAGATCAAAGTAAATCCAAGCTTATTTTAGCTGCCATGCTATAATACAGTTAAGCAATGACCCAGAATGTGCCTTATGCGGGTAACACCAGTTAGAGTTGCTCCTTTGGCCTTTAAGAACTTCCAGGCCTCAGCCTGACTAAGTGTAAATCCTGTTGGAGAAAGCAGTCCACCTTGAAACAGTAAAAGTAGAAGGGAAAAGCTTATCTATCTTTCCTTTCTTGATATAATAGATAGAATATGCTCTTACATGCTGTAATAAGTAACACTCCTTCATGTTTTATTCCTGCATAATGAGACAAGGTGCACTTACCCATGCATAAATAATGAAGCAATTTTTTACACTGCTGTTCACACAGATTCATTTCTATCCCTATGAATATACATGGCCCAGCAGTTTTTTAAGAAATTGAGACAATAATAATATTTAAAGCCTAGAGTGACATCTAAATATCAGATGTCATTAATGAAGCATTTTCTCTGTTAGAATGCTGTGCCATAAAGTATCATCATGGAGAAAGGACACAGAATGATGCTGAAGTACAGTTTTGAGATACTCATTGATACAACAGGCATACAGTTTTGAAATACTCAGGCAATTTAAAGATTTAAAAAACAGCTACTGCTGAGCAAATAAGCTCATCTATAAAAGCAATAATATGACTGAAGTAAGGCAGAACCCCATCTGAGGTTCTTAACCATTCAATGAGTTGAATCAACAGCACAAAGTCCCTCTACCTTCCTCAATTCTGTTCCTCCCTTCATCCAAGGCAATACAGAAACAGCGCAGAACCACTTCAAAGATAACTGCATTCCATGATCTCTAAAGTGATCCCTTTGCAGGGAACAGTAATTGCAGTAGTTAAAATTTCCAGACCAGCTATGGGGAGTAGGAACTGTACTTCAGGTTGTTCAGACCTTGACAAACCTTTTTCCAGTAACTGTATTTTGAAGCAGTCAGAGTACAGCACTAGAAACCAGAAAGGATTATTTACATTTGCTATGAATAAATATGTATACAATTGAGCTTATTTCAGGCTACTCTTAATATTGTGCATTGTACCATTCCCTGTTGGTCTGGCTTGAGGGACATGGGGTAGAAATGAGGGTAGTGTTTCCACAACATTCTCTCACTTCGCAGTTATGTATTGACTTCTGCATTTAATAGTCACGAAGGGTGAGCTTGTATGAGATACTCACATGAATTATTTTATACACTTGTAGAGTTCCACCACTATTTCAGGAATTAGATACATTAGATTTAATATAGGTATTCCAAGATACAATCATTTCAAAAACTGGAGTGGTCAAGATAATATGGTCATTCAAAAAATAATAGGAAGATACTTTTGTAGAACTTGACTCTTAGCTTTCTTTTTGCAAACAATGGAATGAAATTCTACAACTGCAGCTCTAATGGTGTTAACTGTCATAATTTTTGTTACATAGTCATCTTATTTTAGTTTTTGAAAGCAGTAGGTGTTGATGCAATAGAAGACAACTATTTCCTGTTATCACTAAGATGAAGATTAATAAAATGAGCAGAATTCATAAGTGGTCATATTCTTATTGTCTGCTGCTCTTTTCAAATAGAAATTTATACTCTGATATGGAACAGATGAAGCTCAGGTCTGTGAAAAAAGAGCAAAAGTTTTTGAATAAATCAGGCTTGAACCCCCCATCAAGAATCAAATAACCTGCAACAGATTTTCAATGCAAAACGATGATCTTTGAATCATGAAACAGCTGGGAGTGCCCTTGTTGAGTTTTTTTAAGATATAATATTCAAAAAAAGTGTATATCTACACTTTTATATGGCAGAGAAAAGAGAGACATTGTCAAGGAAAAGCTGATATGTAGTATAATAAAGAAGGGACAAAGATGATACCAAAGAAGGGGAAAATAGTGATGTTGTTAATCCAGGCTGGCCTTGTCCAGGAGTTTCTTCACTTCATAATCCACAATCAGGAGTCCATGGATACTTACTTACTCAAGGTTATCAGTTAACTGCAACTGGCTTTGGCTCAGTACACCGAGGATAGTGTGAGTTAATTTGAGGAATTCTCTGTGTTCACTAAAGAAAACATTGATCATTGATTTTCCTAGGTCTTTTGGCCATAAGTATCATTGCACCACAAATATTTTCCCTTGACTGGATTCCCGCTAGTTTCTAACTAGTCATATGTTTTTCCTAAGAACTACCAGCTCAATTTCTGATATTTTTCCTTCTGTATTATAAATATAGCAAATAGAGGCTCTTTTGAGCAATCAATAGATACTAGTTGTGCCTGATTTTAAAAGGGTACATGCACATCAAAAAACTCCTCATTTTTAACATTCATTCAAACCAACCTGAAAGGTTTGTAGTGTAATTTTAAAGTTCATTTACCATTCATGGTACAAACTATTAAAAATTATCAGTTCTTCATACATAAGTGTTTGCTGAAGTGCCTAAATTGGTCTTGATTTTGTGGCAGGAAATGGCTACATCTAAAAGACTGAACACTAACTTTTTAGAGTGTTAACCTATTTTCAAAAATTAGTACGAGTCTCATGAAAAGTCAGTGAGACCTTGGAGGTTCCTAAAGGCAGATTTTCAATGTTTTTTAGGCACTGAAGATGCAGATGGACACTCAAAAGATTTTCCAAAAGCAGTCATGTATCTATTTTCCACTGAAATCAGTGATAGGTGGTCCTAAGCAGATTTTTTTTTTTAAATCCTTCTAGGCATATGCCTGTGTTTTTAGTCACCTCAGTACCTTTGGAAATACAAGTCAGGGTCCTTAGCTACTTGTCTAAATTTTGCTTATGGACCTTATTGACTACTTGTGAAAAAGCTATCACTATTAAAAGCTCTTTAAAATAAGAATTGGCATAATGACTTGGCTTCCTCTCTGACGTTAAACATACTAATACGCTTAGTATGAAATCTTCTTATTTCTAGCATAAATATGTGAGGCATCAGATGAAAGCTAATAATTTCCCAAGTGAGCTAAAAATAATGAAGGCTGAATTTGAATAAATATTCTAAGAGGCATTCTGGAACAGACAGTGCTTAATAAGTACTGTAAATGCTACCTTTCTATTAACCTCATTTGCAAGATGCCAAAGCCTAAACATGGACCACAAACAATATGGGATAAAGATCAAACATGAGAAAAATTATAATCATTGCAGGAAGTGGGAGACTGCATATTTTATTGTTTTCTTTGTCTTCTGACCAGAAAAATATAATTAAAAATCTCTCAAACTTCTTTAGGATGTCTTACTTTGGAGTTTCCTGTACTTGTGACTTAGACCTAATCTCCACTGTAATGAGACCATCTGACAGCACCTAAATTTACTGCAATAATTCTAAATACATTATAATATAAGGTACATTATAATATAAGGAGGAAGAAAACCTGCAGGTTTTATTAAAAAATATTAGTTTGTGTAACCACAAATTATGCAGAAATATATGCATTAAACACATTTTTTAAACATGTGCTGCAACTCAAACAGAAGAGCTTAATGAAAGAACTAGTGACTTAAGCTGTGGTCTTAAGAATCCCTTAAAATCAGGGAATATTAGCCTTCATTTTGGTCACAGGCCAATCAGTTTTATATTATGATACATTCCATCACTAAATGACTACAGTCTTTAACAAAAAATTGTATCTGTAGTTATGCAGGATGCACACTTCTTGGGAGAAGGAAAAAATCATTCAAATATTTATTCTGTCTTCACTATGTAATGGGTGGTCTCATGCCCTATTGACTTCCAAGACCCAAACACTGCAGACAATAAGAATTAATATTTTCCTTATAAACTCCTCTAGAGTGCTCATCATAGAAGTATTTGATTGCAGCACTCAGACAAATACATTATACCCTACAATTTCCCAGGAAATCATCTGTTTCTCTAAACATTTGTAAGGGTTTTTTTGCCCTAGTAATTGCATATCCAACTGGAGATGGTAAGGATTTTTTCTGCAAAGTAATTTTAACATTTTTGCTAGTACTTTGTATGTTCAAAACAGAATACAAATGTCAATGAATTTAACCTAGAGATACAGTGAAGTAGTACCTTCCCTTTATACAGGGGAAACTGAAGGAAAAAGGCATCTGCAAGTGTGCCGTTTGCTCAAAAGCAGCTTCAGCATGTACCCTACCCTACCTGAGCTAATAAAGCACTTTTGCCAAAAGAGCTGGAAACAAAAGCAATGTAATCTTCCTCTCTTTTTGTTCAAATCTAAGCACCCTTCCAAAGAATCATTAACCTCTTTCTGCTTTCATTCGAGTGACAGAATTTGCCTCATCCTTGCAAGCTGCAGAAATTCCAGAGCAGCTGCTGTGCAGGGCAGCAGCAAAGCACTGACCAGGAATAGTCTTTGTTGCCAAGTGACTGGTGATAAATAGAATTCAGTGCAGAATCATTTAAAATTTTAAATGATTGAAATCTCTTGGTCAAGAGATCTGATTTTAGATGAAAAGGTTAAAAACAATTAAGAAAGAACATAAAAACATGTATTTTCCTTTTCAGCTAATGAAGGAGCTCATGAAAGGTGGTACAGTAAAAGCCCTATATCTGTTCACAAAAAGTTCATGAAGTACCGTGGTTGTGTAAATACCGCTCACAGTTGCATGCTAAACCTTCAGCTGGAATAAGTAATTTCCTATCTTCAGTAATGACAACATAAATTAGGCGTATCCATTCATGGGTAGTCAATTGAAAATACCAACTGGACGAGAATTCATTCAAGTAATTTTATGATGTGAGTATTAGCAGAGACCACCAGTGCATTTCTCAACAGTCACTGTAAAAACATAATGTTTTTCACATACCAAGCTTTGTTGGCAATGGACAATAATCTACTAAATAAAAAGCCACTTTATATGTCAGTTTGGTTTTTTTCCTGCTTTCCCCACTCTGCATCACCATATTATATGTAACACTTGGAAAACTGTTTGTTCTGAACAACCTAAATAGATAAATATGATTTTGTTGGTTGAGTCCATCCTAACTGTCCTTAGCTTGACTTTTTTCCGACAAAGGAACTGATAGGCTATCATTGCCATATTGCCAGTATAGATTGATAATATTTTGATAAAGTTTTCATTTTGCTGTTTCCTTATAGTCTCAAAAGATGGAGAGATGTCTCAGAAAACTAAGACCTAATTTGTATCAACAGTATATTGTTTTCTTGGTGAAACAACTATAATCACAGAAAACTTCTGGCTGAAGTAGGTAGTTGAAATCTGAAAGTCCCATTGTTTCTTATTTTGAGTCAGTACAGAAAATCCACCTTTTCTTTGAACCACCTCTACCTCTTTGGTTTGCTTTATATCTTCATGACATGTTGAAAGCAGAGTCATAATGCTGTTTTAAAGCACTGCTTTGAATTCCTTTTAGATACATTTAAACTATAGTAATTTAGCTGATGGCTGCTTGATTTCAGTGCAGCCAGTGAGAAAGCAAGCAATCCAATGACCCCAAGTTCACTAAGATTGCTGGAAAATAAAAACAAGGGTTTGGAAGGCCAGTGCTTCAACACATAAAGAAATATATTAAATACTTCAAAAGATATAAAATTCTTAGAACTGTTGGACAGGCTTCTGTGTGTGAACTTTCCTGTCCAAGTGGCATTGCTAAATACCATGACACCAATCAGAGGGCTGACATCATGTTGTTGTGTAACTCATAACCATAGCAATGTCACTTTTTAAAATGCATTATACGTGCATTTAGCGGCTTAAAATCTCAACTGTGTCAGAGTAAAATCCAGGAGATTTATTTTGAAATACGGGCTCTTTATATTTTTTTTATAAGGGGAAAAGAAAATGTAAAGCTTGTTTAGCCAATGTTAACACTGGAAGCTTGGATTCAGACAACAGACACAGTAAGGTTCCATCACCAATATAACTCATAGTGATATAGTCTGGTAAGAGAGCTAATCCTGATCATTTTAATGGACAAAAATAAACTTGAGCTTCTACATTATAAATGGGCCATGATGTACCTAAATGTATGCAGTCAATAAATAGCATAGTACTCCCAAATTGCTGAGTAAATGGTCTATCTATCAGTCCAAATTAACTTAGAATAAGTTAGGCCCAACAACTATAAGCAATGGAGAACAGCATGTAACAGAAACTGGGAATGTAATCCTCCTCTCCTTTTCTTCAAATCTAAGCACCCTTCCAGAGAATCATTAGCCTCTTTCTGCTCTCACTGGAGCAACAGAAATTGCCTCATCCTTGCGAGCTGCAGAAATTCCAGAGCAGCTGCTGTGCAGGGCAGCAGCAAAGCACTGACCAGGAATAGTTCTTGTTGCCAAGTGACTGGTGATAAACAGAATTCAGTATTGCCAGGTACCAGTAAAGGGAATGATACGTACCCTTTGCCTCAAGTGACATGCGGTAGGGAGTACCTGGTGTTATCTGTTACCTGTCATTTTAGAATATCAGCATATTGGAGCTGTAAAACAGAGGCCCTATGTTGGACAGATTGTCCCTTTATGTAATCACAGTCATCAGCAGTGGTGTAATGTAGCCATTGCCCTCTTGACAACCCGCTGAGGAGACCACTAACACTGTATTTATGATGCATAAAAATATGAAATAAAGGCTTACTATACCCTGTAGGCTGCATACTATTCAATGAGTTTTGATGCTATGCTTTCACAAGATAAGGGATGATATGCCCTATGCAACACCGTCATCTGGGGTAGACTGAATTACAGCTTCTTTGGCAAAGATAAAAGGACCTGAATTTCTCTGGTAACAAATAACAAGATCACCATCTGGTCTTCCAACACTCAGCAATTATAACTGCTTCTTAAAGTGCACAAGAATTCTGGACACATGTTACTTCCAGTATCAAAGCCACAGTCACTTGATTTCTTGATATGCTGCATAAGATGATCTTGTTGTTAACCAATTTCTCATATGAACAGAAAAAATATTTATAAATTTTGCCCCCATAAAAAGAAATGGTGAGATGTTGAAATGTATGAGTCCAGTAGTACACAATTATGGCTAACACAGTCCCTTTCTGTGCAATCCATGAATCCAGAAATAAGACTTCCGAATCGAGAAGCCTAATTGGTGTAAACCCTCTCTCACCTTTTATATTTCAGAGGACAGACCAAGTGCTTCTGTAGATAGGCAATGGATAAAGAGTAAAGCAGCTGGGAGGGCTATGACTATTTCTAGCTCTGGGACTAACTAGCTTACATAACCTTGAACAAACCAATTTTATCTGTATTTGTCTTACTTTCACCACGTGTGAAAATGAGGCAATGTTGTCTATTCACTTTTTAAATGCTTTTGAAATCCCCCGATTCAGGTAACCATTCAGATCCATCCAAATACTATTTTTTAGAAGCTCACCCATATCTAACTCAACCACTGGAACAGTTAAAGTTTTAAGCAAAATGCCACATTGCAGTAAGGATGATAAATTACAGGTAATAGTCTATCAGACTTAGAAAGACAGTTCAGTAAATACAATAAAAATAGATCTGTTTACATAAGGGATAAAAATTGGCTACTACTTTCAAACTAGAAGTTAATGTATGCCATATTTCTGCAGAGAATCCCTCAAACCGTTTTTAAACAATACTATAACAGTTACATAAAACTTAACGGCAAGTTAAGTAGATCACCCCAGCAGGCCCTCTGCTTACTGCAAGTATATGGCACAGAGTTCATAGGTTACTTGAGACTCATTTTCCCAGCCAAACGAGTCAAACAATAACACTTCTAGGCACTGAAACACTTTTCCTTGGATTTCAGCAGAAGCAGATGTGGGGCTGACTACACACTGAACAAAAAGAATGTTTTGAAAAGGGAATAGCAGCAAAAACATAAGCTCAGCTTGCAGTTTATCTGTAATCATCCTTGCCTTTCACCTTGACACTAGCTTTCTAATATTACCCTCTTCATCTGAAGATCAGTGCAAAGCTTCAATAAATTGGAAGCTCATTTCTTCATGTGTGCTTCAGATTCCTCTGCTAAACAAATTGGTGCAGTGTTTCAATCTTCATTTTACTTTGGGGTTTAAGTTCTGAGTCATCATCATTTAATTTTCTACAAGCCTCCAGCTCGTGTTTTCTGTTTTTCTTCCTGGATGTGTCATAACAACTGAATTGTACCACCCCAGTAAAATGGTGAAGCCTAGCAGACATCTGCCAGCAACAAAATACTGTGCTCTCACTCTAATTCCCCACACATTTCACTTTTCACACCACTTTCCTTGCATCCTCTCAATAAAGTGGTAGAGCCTAGTAAGCAATTTCTTTTCATTCTCCACAATGTTCTGCCAATGCTAACACAGAGATGAGGCAATAAATCAAACAAGTCGCCTCAGAGAAGAGCGCACTTGCCTTGCATGCTCTTTTCCTAGTCCTGTTTCTATCAATATTCCCATGAGGTTAACTTCCCTGAAGTCAGTGACTTCCCTGTAGGTAGGATATCTGTCAGTTCTGGGTCAATACTGTGTCAATGAACTGTGAAGGTATTATTTTTCAGAATTGCTAAGTAATTTTGATTTGGGAAAATCAGTTGAGAAAAGTTTTACTCTTTCAAATTTAATAGTAACTCTGTTCAAAAGTTTCCAGTATTCTTAATGCAGGAACAATAGAAGAAAAATCCCTTAGTCTAAGCTTTGAGATATCCATCATTAATTTAAAGGAGTCAATACTCTAGTATATTTCTTTTAAAAACAGTCATTATACCTCAGAATTGCACGCAGAAAAAAAGAAGGTGAGAATTAGCAGTAAGAGAAAGGTGTTACAAGCAAGGCAGAAAAATTTCAACTGGAAAGAGGTAAAAATGATGAATCAAAAGAAAACATAATTTAAGACAGAGGAGCCTTTAAAAGTTGCTAATAAAGTTCTGTATTTGGCAGCTACCTTACCTGAACTAGGACTTTGATTCCTTTGAGGGTAAATCATGTTTGAACCAGGTTTCAAGGACAGTTCTCCCCTCAGAAACACACAGCACATGCAACTGTGTCCAATTTTTCTTACCAGATCCAGGCTGGGCAGCAACTGCACTGTGTACTAGCAATTGCATGTCAGTGGTTAGCTATGTAAGTGTCAATCCTGCAGCCCTGGTTAGCACAGACTGTGAAGCAGGCTGTGAAGCATCTCTACAGAAATACCCACACCAGATCGCCTAACCACAAAGTAGCCGCATCTCGTTTAACTTCAATCTCAGTAGAGTCCAAGAAAAAATGTTTTTAAGAGAAACCTCACCTCAGTGTTCAGATGGGGAAATGTCAGTATCAGACAGCAGGTTCAGTTATGTTACTGCTGTTACCAGCAGTAACAACTGGTAGCAGCCATTCTAAAGAGCAGGAGAGTTGCCAGATGACAACTCCTTGAAATTATCATGAGGGGGTGTATAAAAAGAAAAACACTTGTGGCAGCCCAACTCTTCAGAGAACTGAACCAGTAAATACTTATACTGGACTGATAAATACTTATACCTACCTTTAATGATAAATACCTTAGAACCTTGGAAATTGCAATTTTTAGGTGAATTTCCACATGCAGGACACAAATGCACATATCTGAACCAAAGTAATTTCCTTTTTGCCTCCTCCCTGAATTCCACCTTCACATCACAAAAGCACAAGGGTTATTCAATAAAACAGCCATACACTTCAGAGAAGGGGGGGGTTTACATTTTAATAGGGGCAAAACCATGTGTCTTCTAATCTTATTGTCAGAAACAACTCAATGGTTTTAGCTGCGCCTTTCTCTCTCCCATTCCTTCACAAGAAGAAAACAAAAAAACTCAAAAACTTATCAAAAATGCACAATGCACAAAACCTGAATCCCAGACAGTTAAGGTTTGGTTAAGTTATAGCAACGTTAAGACAGAGATTAATATTAGAAAATGTCAGGTAATTTGAAGTTCAAGTGTTGTTACCTGCTCCAACTATTAGTGTCAATGGTAATATTATAGTGCCAAACAATCATAATTTATATGTATGATTACCAAACTTTATGTTCTCCTGCTCGGTTGATGATACTGTTATGGGATATTTAGTTTGCTTTTGCAGAAGTATTTAATTTTCAAACATTTATATGCGCTTTGTGCAATAAGACAGGATGAATTGTTCTTTAGGGATTGGGCTGCCCTTCACTGATTCCAGCTTGAGCTATACCAGATGCCATATAGCCCATCCAGATGAGCTAACTCTTAATCTTTCTTCTTCTATATCCACTAAATACGACTTTATATAATTGCGCCAGAGCACTGAGACAATAATGAATGAATGGTCCATGAAGAACTCTGGAGATGTTTCAGCAATTTCTGTAAGGAAATGAGTCAAATGAATCTGAGCAAGATACAGGACATGGTGCAATAATGTCTGGTTTCTTCTGAATAAAAAGAAAGAACAAGTGTCCTATCACTGATATTTTATCTTGAGCCAGTATGGTGTCTAATGTGAAAATTTACAATGTGAAATAATAAATTAAGAACGTCTGTTCTATTAGGAAACAAATATAGTACTCAATAATTGCTACCAGCTTCAACACTAAAATGTTAACAATATGTTTGAATTTTTAAAGGCTGCATTTCTTCACAATTTTACAGCATATCACTTTGAAAGACCTTGTCGATACTTGCCAGATGTGATACAGTGGTAGAGGAACACTAGAGCAGAGTGCTTTTTTATCCTTAGATCACCCCACTGTTTTTCTCTCAAACCAGAGAAATGATTTCTGAATTTCCTAATGATCTTGTAAGATAAACATTGAAAATTAGTAGAGCTAGAAATTACTATATTAAAAGGAGTATTATATTCTTTAATTCTAGTGCTAAGAACATAAACCTTTCCTAAGTCCTACTTATCAGTACAATGACGTCATCCTGGAGTAGGGGAAAGGATAATCTTCCTTGTTGCTGCATTATTGAAGAATGGCAAGGAGTTCTGATAAATATACGGCTCATCATGCATATAAGTTTAATTACAACCAATACTAAACAGTCTTTTACATAGGATGGAGCATGTTGTGGATTTTAAAAGCCATATATTGTTTTCTATATTTCTAGTATCATTTCTCCCTCCTATACAGCAACATGCTCCAAGCATTTTTCAGTGCTTCCTCTCTGCTCTTTGCCTTCACTCCACCAGCTGTCACTCCAGCGACATTTCCCAAGCATGAAGCTGACAAAGAGGGGTAGGGCTTAAGTGCTTAAGCCGTGGAGATCAACAGCAATATTTTAAAATATCAACATAACTCAGTGTTTTGGGAAAAATTTCTGATATTGTTACTTGAACGGACAAGAGTGTTTACCACACAACCTGTCTCACTGAATATGGTTCAGTTATTTTAGAAACTTCAAAGGTTATTGAACTACAGCACACAGCTATTTTGTCTGTAAATTTGCTGGTTTTCTACCATAATACTTCATTTAAACTAGAAATTAAGAAAGCCTAGACTGATTAATACTAAGAAATTTCTATATAGACAATTAAGAAAACTATTAATAATGCAGAAAAGATGCCAAAGGACAGAGTACAGGGCAGATATTTGAGAAGTGTTTTACTTTCTGATTTGCACATCTTCACTATCAATTTATTTTTCAAATTCCAGAACTGTATTTACAGGTCAAAACTATCTGAAATTCTGGTCTAAAAAAGGTCAAGAGGAGTTATCACACGGGGGTGCCTTCCTCCAACAGTTAAGCTTTCTTCTCACTTTCTAGTTTTCCTCTGTTATTTGAGCCACTGTAGTCCAAGATCCAAATACTGACAGGAAAAACTACTGCAACATGCAGAGGTCGCATAAGCATTTTCTTCAACCTGTAAAAATACTGGTCCCACTGCTGAAATTAAATTAACTCAGCCGCTTCAACAACAGAAGGGCAAGTCGACATGATTTTCAATAGCCTCTAAAAATCTTACCTAGTGACCGTAATTTTAGGGAACATTCAAGATAAGATTTCCGGTTTGCCAGCTGGCGTGATTATGGCATTTACCATTCTCATGTGTACCTATAAACTGAACAGGGAGCGAATCTTAACTTCTCTTTGTTCAGAAATAGTTCCACAGCGTTTCTGTTCTTCCCATATTATGTGGTAAGACAGAGGGAAAATTATCACAAGCCTCTCTGATGCTGCTCTTGAGGTGACAATATCATGATATGCAGAAGCAGTTTCTGTGAAGCGAAGACGCAGCGAGCCTGTTACGTCCTATAGTGCAGGCATCCCCTTATACTGCGGCATGTTTCCACTGCTCTGACTTGTAGGTGCTGCCACACTGCTAACCAAGTGTGAAGGAGCCCTCTAGTGTAAAAAAGAAACTGAACCTACCACCCATATTTTGCACACAAATAACGCAAGCAAAACAATGACTACAATGTCACTGTCAGTCTCCAGGCATTCCAGCAACACACGCTGGCCAGAAGATGCAACAATTATAAAACCTCCTGGATTTCAACACTGAAGGAAAAAAGGTGTATATACTTACAGCTAGTCTTAATGGGCGTTACAGATAATGTGATTTAAGGCTAATGTGTGACTGGCCATAAAACCAGTCTTAATTGAAAAAGGAATCCAAAAACCTGAGAATGATGCAGAAATAAACTGCAGTCCCTGCCAGATAAAGACTTTGTTTAAATTTTTCAGTAGACCTTGACCTTAAGAACAATTGATAAGGAGCATTTAAAGGACAGAAAGCCTTTTTGTAAACCCTATGCACTAGGGCAAGTTTTATCTATTATGTGCTGATCACTCAAATCTTCCAGAGGTGTAGCCAGTTTGTTTTATAATCTAAATAATATCCAGGAAATTCCAGTGCTCGGATCTATTTGCTAGTGATACGGCTTCATTACAACAGCTCCATCTCTCTATCTCATATGATAGAGAAAAAAAATTCTATATATACCACTACAGCATGTAATTCATGTAATATTCACATAATATATACAGTTGAAGACAAAAGAAGACATTGGAGAGGCAGCATATGCCTCCATGGTACCTGTAGCATTCTATGAAGATGCTGCATAGTAGCTGTTGGCAAAAGATCACAGTCATGCAAGTAGAGAGAGACAGACACGTAAAGAGAGATAGACAGACATTCGGTCCTACACAGGTCCATAATATGCAGCTATTTCCTGCACCAAAACTTTTGGTTTATGCTTTGTATCACTAAGCTTAGAAGAAAAAGGCAAGGACGATGCTTATGTTGATTGTATTTTATTGCCACTAATTCTAAATGAGTTATATGTTAAATTTATCTGGTCTAAAACCAATATTATTCTGAAATTGTAGAGAGAAAACCATATGCAACAGATAATTTTTGTGTTTTTAATCTTTAGAGTGATCACAGTTGATTGCATAGCAGTTTTATGATGCTGGATGGAAAGTCAAAACAATTATGAAGTTTAAATTGATAACAACTTATTTAATGCCCTGCTGTCTAACTGCTAGAGGGATAAACAAAGAATACCTAGAATGCTAGAATGAGTTTAGGAAACTCATTAGAAAAGTTATGAAGTGATACTAGAAGACGACAAGTAATGCATGAGAGGCATAAGCAACTGACAGATGAGGAGAGATTGCAAACAATTAAGCAAAATCACAAGAGATGCAGTTTAGATAATCATTTAGAAGCAAAGAAGAGAAAACTCAGACCCATTTTAGACAAACAGAATTGTGAAGGTGACTTCATTTTACTTCCATTTAGGATTTTATCCTGGATGCTGACCTGAAACTTTTCTGAATTTCACAAATGGGGAAAATGAGTTTCAAGTGTCGTCCTGATTAAGGCCCTTATGCTGGAAATCTTACGTGAACAACCACTCTCACTAAACTTGCTGAACTTCTCACTTCCGGACAGGCTGCACAGCCTCCTTGGGTTATTTTGGCACCTCCTTTTCCGGCTAGCAAAGAAGAATTCGGAGGAATGCAAAATGAAAAACAAGGGGGAAAAATTAATCCAACTTTCCCAAACCACAGAAAAGTTTCATTTGGTATACATTTTGACCAAAGGTTCAGTGAGACCAATGGTCATATTTTATCCAAAAATAACTCTCAATGGAAAGAAGTCTAAAAAGTTTTGATACAGAAGGACTAAGAGAAAGAAATACTGTACTGCTGGCATCTACATCCACACTGAAAGTGTATAAATACTAAAAGTGCAGGAGGTTGCAAATATTATCACAATTATGCAATAGCACTTTTAGGAGGCAGAGTCAGAGGAAATTGTATAAATTATTCCACTTTCTAATGACATTTGAGTGGCTAATGACAAAGTTAATTTGAATATGTTTTAAAAAAACCTTCTTTAACTGCACATCTATAACATCTGAAAATGACTTAACCTCCCCTGAACATTTTCCCATTCCTTTAGTTGTATCAAATGAGATAGAAGAAGCAAAGAAGAAGAAATTACAAGGATTTTGGTGTTTTGGTGTCTTTTGAGTATGGAAGTATTGTTTTCTATCCTATTTGATTCAGTTTATGTATAGCTATGTCAGATTTAATTGTAGGATTAACTACAGTTAGCTACTTAAGGATAGTTATTTGAAAATATTTATGATCTTATTAAGTCAAATTTTGGGTACTAACAGAGTATGCCTGAACATAGTTTTCCTTTGTACAGCTTGACTCTTAGTGTCATATTTTTATACTGGATTATTAATTTAAAATACAGCTAAGTTACTTGTAACTACAGAACTAAATATCTAAAGACTCACAACAAAAATATTTGAAAAGGCCTTAAGACTGATGCCTATGTCCAAGAAATATCTTCAGACACAACTCAACACAACAACAAAAGAATCGATGCTTTCAGATGATCAAAAGCTTTCTTCAAAGTCCTCCAGGCTTTGAGATTTATTAGCATTTAAAGGAATAAAAATTGAACGATAGGTGTTGAAGGCTTGAAAATTAAAAAAGGCTGTGATTTCTAATAACCAATACAGGAATAAAAGAGATTCTTTAGAAATGCACTTCATAGGAATTACTTGGTTCTACTTTCTCATTTTCTGTGATACCATGTAAGCCCTCCACTGGCCAAGTATGCTTAAGACAAGTATTTTTTTCATTTTTCCACAATACTTTTTTTTTTTTTTTTGCATAACCACAATAGCTCCTGAGCAGGGATAGGCTCAGCCTGATGAAGTGGATGTCATGATGTCCAAAAACACTGGCCCAGCATTGGGAAGAATGATTTTGTAGACTGAGGCACATCTAACAGAGTTAATATTTACAGAGTCACCATTAAGCTTACACATCAGTACACCAGTAAGATAAATGAGAAGTCTACACCATTGTAAGCATACTTATTCATCCTACTTTTCTGCTGAACTGGATTCCCTTGCTTAAATGATTGTGGATGCACAAAGTTGTGGCTCAAGAGAAGTCAGTGAGCACGTGGAATTTAAAAGCCAGATCAACTTCAATATTGTCACGGCCCTTTTAAAGTTTATAATATTCCTACATGACCCACAGAACAAACCTAGAGGAACAAAAGGACAGCAAGGTTGCCAAGTAAGAGAAGACATTGAAAAACATCTTTAACTAATGCGGAGGTTTCAATCGTTAATCAAGTCTAAACAAGTTGGGAAGGAAATAGTAAAAGAAAGGAATAATTCTGGTTACTTAGAAAACCTTCTCTTTAAATGGAAGTGAACTTTTAAAACCTTTGAACTTCCCTGAAAAGGCCATTGAAACTTGGCAAGTGAGAACTTAAATAAAATCTACTCAGAAACCACATTCCCTTTTAAAAAGTGTGACTGGAGAGGGCATTGTCAGCCCTGTAAAAGAAGGATTACTTCCTATTTGCTTCATAAACCAACTTTACTACCTATAAGCACTTCCATTTTCAACGATCCTATAGAAACTGTAGTCTTGGTATTTAAGATGTTATACTGGAACCAATTTCTCCCTGCACTATACCAGTGTTCCTTTATAATCCCCCTGCTTGTCTTCAGTAATAACAAGGTGAGCTGGATGGTCAAGGAGAACAAGAGTAGCTTCATTTATTATTCAGCAGAGACTTCTTTTTAGGTTCCTGCCACTAGAACTGATTCTCCTGGCTCCTATTGCAGTATTAAATCACTAAAGAATGGAGCTACAACTGGTAGAAAACCAGTGTGAGTGAAAGGTGAATCAAGCATAACAGTACATTTTAGCTAGGTTTAGTTCTGGTTTTGTTTCCAGACACAACTCACTGTCCCTTTCTTATCCCAGTGACTTCATCCTCACTCCCTAATGACTATGTACTCCACTGGAAAGTTTCACTTTTTCTTTTATCTCATTAGACAAGTTTAACAGGAGCATCATGACCTCAAAGGAATGTTTCATTTCAAGATTAGATTTTTACATGCCCTACTGACTCAAAAATAACGTTAAAGGAAGACAGGTATATGGTTAAAGTATTGACCTCATGCTTATGTTGATGTAGGTTCAGTTCCTGGCACTGTCACGGCCTTCTCTTGTGCAAACAATTGATAGGTAGATTCCATAAATATTACTCAAATTAAGTACTATCTTTCTCTGCAAAGAGCTTTCTTAATTTAGGATAAAGTACTGTTTAACATCAGTGAAGATAAAACAATCTGTCTCTTAATCTTTCTGTCGTAATTCCCTTTCTGAATGTAGTGGCTAATTTGTCCTTGCTAATCAGGAACCTTGTAAGTCAATCTTCACAAGTAAAAGTATCCCAATACACCAAAAGTAACAGACAGTCAAAAATAAGTTTTCTGGAAAATAATTCACATTTAAATTGTTGGCCATAAGAAAACTACATGCTGGACTTCTATCAAAAGCATTAAGTCATCTTACCACGCTTAACGTAATTTTTGAAGTAATTAAAGTAATGTCATCCTGACTTGTACAACAAGGTTCAATAACTGAAAGTCTAAACAAGATTCAGACAATACTGCACGGGTACAAAGCTGAATCTTGTTTATTCCTTACGCTCTGTTGCTGCATCATTGTACAAGGTTGGATGCCTCTTGCTGACAAAGCCCTCAGCAATGATATCAGATCTTACTAAACAGAACTTATAGCTCTAGAGCTTAGAGCACATTTGAGTAAATCCGCTGACGTTAACTGCATTAGACAAATACAAAACTAGTGTAAGTGAGAAGTGAGCCAGGCTCTTACTGTTATCTTCTTTCTCCCTCCTGCTTTCTTTTCTATTGTCACACTTGTTTCTTATAAGGGAATGAAAATTGTCTACCTCTATAGTTGATAAGATGACACTGGCCTGCGCTCAACTGCTTACCCTCCTGTAAGTGCTACTGCTGTATAAATAGAAATAAAAATCATAACGTGTGTCAATAGGTGCACTCCTGGATAATGTGAAAGGTATTAGACAGGAGTTACTTAATGCAACAGCCATTCACACCTTCTGCCTCTAACCAGATGATGATTCCAAAATGCAGGAACAAGAGTACCATGTTTGTCATTTGTTATTTGCTTTCATTTCTCAGAATACAGCTGAGAAAGAGTACCTATAGAAATAAAAAACTTGATTACACAGTGCAAAGCAATGTACTGCTTTTTATGTGGCCAGTGGCATGAACCACATAGCAGTCATTCTGCTTCACATTGTACATCAGTATTCTTTTGTTCTTACCTTCTTCAAGGAATCACATCATATCTATTCCCTGCAAATCTCTCTAGATGACACTAAGAGAGTATTTACTCACTGAACTGTAAGGCTGGAAGAAAAAACAAGTGATTGTTCATTATCAGCCTGATGCAAAGCCTACTAAGGGCAATGGAAGTCTTTTCATTGATTTTAATAGACCTTGGATCATGTTATATATAAGTAGCTTCTGGGACCTGATTTATCAGGACATAATCCTGACTGCACTAAAAGATTGCCCGGTGACTTTAGTGATGCTAGGGTTTGCGTTGTTATTCGTTTGGTAATCCAAATAAAAGGCAGTTTTACATTGGCTATGGGATAAGAAGGGTATGAAAGGTCCTATCATGACTGATCATCCTGTCACCACACACAAGAGTAAGCAGTAATTATTTACTGTGAGAGCATATACAAGAAGAGGAGAGAATGCGTTCTCATTATGGACGGATGACTGTATTACCATTGTCCTCCTTGATGCAATATAGGGGGCAATATTCAAATGTAACAATGACCTACTGGTTTCTAATTATCTTGTCCTAAACCCTGATAAACCTGGCTATTCTTGCAATAGTGAATTTCTTTCCAGCAAAGCATTTCCCTTGCCAAAGTATATATTTTTTGGCAGCATCTGGCACTTTCCAGCCCTGGAATCTGACGTAGGCTTGTAAATTGTGCTAGGTTGGCAAGGTTTTCACCCTCTAGAGCACTGAATTGGTGTAAAATAATACATTATATTGTTTCCCACTCTTTCTGCTATTATTTTTCCTCAAAAGAATTCTAAACTCTGAAATTTCCATTTCATATCCCAGTGCAATACTCACAAAACTATAGGTCTTTCCCTTCACACGTTGCAACTGGCTTAGGAACTACTGTGTGAAGCATAATGGCTCTATCACATGCTCAGTATACTTAATGGCCTCCAAAGCAGCCGTTCCATGAAAAGGGCAGAATACAGTGCAGCTATATGTGAGAGGAAATTGTTACAAGTGTTGTACTTTGGAAATAAGTTTAGGGGAAGAGGAGATTTTCTTTTCAATTAAATACACAATGAAGAAAAAAAATGCTTCCGAAAGCGTATTTCTAGAGGAAAAAATTACCTTCTTCAACTGTGTGGCAGACTAAATAAACACAGACATACAAACTAAAAATTAAAACACCTTTTGGAATAAATCTACATTTGTCGGCTGACTTTAAAGAAGTGAAATAGTTATTTTACTCTCCATTTGAAGCATCAAAGAGTTTTCATTTTTTCATAAGGTGCAGCTTATAAATCTTAATTATTCAGGCAAAACACTGTGAAGTCTTGATAGATTTCTCTTACAGATCAGTACTAACTGACTGCCTATGTTTTCCCAGTCTTACTCACCTAGAATTTCAGAGCAATGAGCAAACATCTTCTTGCCTTAGACTCAGTAATTAATGCAATCCAGTATTCCACAAAGCAGTAGCTCTAGTGCAATATCTCAATATTAACAAATGCATATGCTTTCATAAAGATTTTACTTGTGCATACTGATAAAGCTTATCCTCTATTCTCATGCATATTAAATTAGACTTCGGAGCTAGAGCATCCATTCATTGAGCATTTATAAATGCTAATATATGCTCATTTTGATGAATACAAACAAAAATCAGTCTAAGCATAATTATTTTTTGGCACTAACAAAACATTGAAGGAAAATGAAAGCTAAATATTAAATATCATAGCTTCAAAATGCATGCAACTTATTTACATGAAAATCAGATTGCCTACTTTGCAACATTTAAACCTTGAGGTATTTCTGTTAAGGGACTTTACAACAGTTCACAAGATTTGTTGTTTGCTTGTTTGTTTGTTTGTTTTAACAGTTCATAGACGTATCAAAATACAGGCATTTCCTGCTGATTGAACATTGACGCATAATTTTCCAAATACAGATTAGAAATTCCAGAGTACCCTCAAGAAGTATTACCAATATAACATTAAACCATTTGTGTAAGATCACGAGATGAAAAGTGATATCAACAATCTCTTATTTTACATATGTATACATTCATAATGCAAAAATAGACAAGAATACTAGCCTGATATATAGAACATAGTCGAAGAGGTACGGAGATACATAATTAAACAGTAGACTGGCTGGTAGGCTTTTCAGAACAATATGTGTCATTATATTTAATTGTTAAAATGGAAATAAAAGAGAATAGCTTTGTACTCCACCAGTGGCATACATTTTGTGATTTAGGACAAATCACTTTCAATGGAATTCATTTTCTTTGAGTTCAGTTACCTAGAAGAAGTTACACATATACTCAAGACTAGATCAAGTAGCTTTGTCTATAGTCAATGAAAGAACACGGGCTCTTTCAGAGGACAAGGATTCATTTCATTTTAAGCAAAGCATTCAAAACAGGAATAAGTCACTCTCCAGACACACCTGCTCATTGACTTGACTATCTTAAACTAGATCCCTAATTTTCAGATAGTACAGCTGAGTAAGATGAACCTCAAACTCAGCATCCCTAGTTTTCTGTGCCACCATAAGGCAGATAGTACATGCAACTTAAAAATACTCCAACCACCAGCTCCCAGTCTGGATCTAGCATACAGGATGTACTTGTTCAGTTACTACATTGTAATATAGTACCACAGACTCTCAACCTTGTTGTTCAGGCCGCAGAAAAATTCTGTCTGACTGACCTACTGCCTCATAGCATGCTTACATACATCCAGATACTGCAAGCTATGAACTGGACACAGTGGTAAATGAGAAAAAATGTTTGTCATCACACTTCTCTGAAGGATCCCTCACAGAGGTACCCCAAAACTGCTGTCAATGCTTCAAAATTGTACAAATTATGTTACCTTGATGGAAATGTTTTGATGGAAACTTCTTGAGTTTCTCAGTACAAGGTTATAGTATACTAATAGGTCAATAGCCTTTTGCATTACTTTAAAAGCTGCTTCAGTTATAGCTGAAGATTGACTCTAATAGTAGGTTAGAAGTAAGTTCACTGTTTTTCCGATTTATTAGGTTTTTCTGAATTACATTCTAAATGGCATTCTTGGGTTCCACTGCTGGGCTAAAAAAGACACTATGTACAGCAAATATAGAGAGTCACATAAAAGCTCCAGGACATAGAATCATAGAATCATTAAGGTTGGAAAAGACCTCTAAGATCATCAAGTCCAACCGTCAACCCAACACCACCATGCCCACTAAACCATGTCCCTAAGCGTCTCATCTACACCTCTTTTAAATACCTCCAGGGATGGGGACTCAACCACTTCCCTGGGCAGCCGGTTCCAATGTTTAACCACTCTTTCAGGAAAGAAATTTTTCCTCATGTCCAATCTAAACCTCCCCTGGCACAACTTGAGGCCATTTCCTCTCGTCCTATCGTTTGTTACTTGGGAGAAGAGACCGCCACCCCCCCCGCTACAACCTCCTGTCAGGTAGTTGTAGAGAGCGACGAGGTCTCCCCTGAGCCTCCTCTTCTCCAGGCTAAACAACCCCAGTTCCCTCAGCCCCTCCTCATAAGACTTGTTCTCCAGACCCTTCACCAGCTTTGTTGCCCTTCTCTGGACACGCTCCGGCACCTCAACGTCCTTCTTGTAGTGAGGGGCCCAAAACTGAACACAGTATTTGAAGTGCGGCCTCACCAGTGCCGAGGACAGGGGCACGATCACTTCCCTGCTCCTGCTGGCCACACTATTTCTGATACAGGCCAGGATGCCATTGGCCTTCTTGGCCACCTGGGCCCACTGCCGGCTCATGTTCAGCCGGCTGTCGACCAACACCCCCAGGTCTTTTCCTGACAGGCAACGTTACCCCAGTTCTTCCTAGAGTCACCTAAACAGTAGATTAGCTTTGTGTTTATCCTGGGCTATTTCTCATGTAATTTCTAACGTTAATGCTACAACAGTAGATTATAATTCTCCACAGAATGCCTAGGTAGTTTGACAACTGAAACCTCTGTAGTCCACCTACACCAGTGCTTCTCACATTGAAACCGTCAGTAGAGCAGAACCAATGGCAGCACCAGTGAGATATTTTGGAGGGAAGGGGGGGAACAAAGAAATCAAGCGTAAACAAGCCCTGCTGAATTACTCCATTGACTTTGCATTATTTAAAGGGAAGTGCTGTTAGTACAGAAGCCAGCTGTTTAACTATTGGAATTCTGTACCTTGGCCTGCTTTCAGGGGACTTCAGAACAGTGCGACTAAACTTTGTATCTGCATGTAGCACATGGAAACATTCACATATTTGGTACTGTAGATTAAATGAGAGCCAAAAATTCTAGTACGTAAACTTTGACCTACATGATATGAAGCCTCTTTTGAGCTAGCAACTGACAAGAAAGGAAAGAAACCTCCGAGGAAATCAGTGTACGTCAGCAAAAAGGAATGCCTAGGACTGTTATATGTCCATAGGCAGCACTTTGAAGGTTGAGTAAATATAAGGAACTTTTTGATAACAGCTGGAAGGCAGCACTCAAATTGTGTCAGAAAGATGAGAAAGAACTATATGGGTGCCCAGTATACTGACACAGCAGGATCAGCCAGTATTTTAAGGCAATACCATAAAAAAACCTAAGGAACAGAAAACTGGTATTAAGTGTGCAGAACCACCAGCCATTTATTTACTAATATGGATTTTGGTCTAGAAATTAACTTAAGTGCTTAGTTACATCAGTCCTTATATAGGGCAGCACTCAGGCATATGCTTACTGTTGAAGAGGTGCTTTAGTCCAACAGACCATGTAGGAGCTTGAATATTTGCCTAGATCTAAGTGCATACTTTGGTAACTTCATGAACAGGGACCATCTGATCCTGCAGTCCTTCCAGAAGAAAATGGGTCAAATACTGATAATATCTGTAGAAGTGGTAGTATCTCCTTGTAATTCTTTATCTCATCTTTGTCTGTGATAGCATCTTTTGTATACTGCAACATTTAAGAGGACAGCAGCAATTTAAAATCTATTGGTTTCAAATTAATTTGGACATCAGATACGTCTCAAAAGTAAAGTCCAGAATCATGATTACTGAAAAAGAATAATTTCTCCTTTTTTTTTTTTCTTCCCTATTTATTTGCTCTGTTGTACAGCACTTTAGGTAATATCACTTTCTATTTTATATGAATTTTAAGCATACTTGATGGCTTAGGTCTTTCAAAAACCTTTGGAAATTTTTTTTTTAAAGAAAAAAATAAAACCATTTGAATTCGCAATATAATGTTATCTTTTTATGAAGGATGAGCATTTAGTATGCCATGTAATACATGAAAAAATGAATATTTAAGCCTATAAATAAATGTCAAGTTTCATTGCTGACCACATCACTGATGTGTTAGTGATTCCATTCCAAACTTGTTACATGTACCATACAGATTTTTTAAAGAGCTATAAGATACTATATCCTCCTTCATAAAGTCATTATTCTGTCAGAAAGAGAAACAACTTGTAGATGTCTGTGGTCTGGCTACAGTAAAAATAATTTTGAAGTACACTGAGATTTTCACCTGAAAGATTCCAGGATTCAGGATTTGTATTAACTGTTTATGCCTATGATAGTGCAGGAGAAATGTTGCTACTGATTACTAAATAAAGCAGGCAATGCTTCATGGGTTATTCAAGGTATTTTATCAACTTTATAAATGGTTAAATTCAGACACTGAAGGGTAAAATAACTTCCATGTAATCACACAACAAGATTGTAGCTAGATAAGAATAAAACTCAGAATTGACAAATTCCAACTAACAAAAAAATTGTATAAGTTCCTGCTTGACTTATTGGGAAGACATCATACAAAAATAAATGAGTGATGGTATTAAAAGTTAGAGTACACGGCTCTAGTTCCTCTACTTTATGCACCATCAAAGAAAAAACAAATGTATTCCTGTTGAAATGACTGCATTTACCAATAAGTCATAAGTTTTTTACAAGAAATGATACTGATAAACTGGTAGAACGCTATATAACCCATTGGATGTCACTGTTTTATCTTATGTCTTGAGTAAAAAAATAATTAAGGAAAGAAAGCATCAGATTATATGACTGAGCTAAATTTAAAATGGCAAAATACAAGCAATACTGTACAAGTACAGGCTCAACACAGACAAACTGGAAAGAACTATTTGTTTTTAAAGGAGAAGAAAAATTTAAAAAAAAAAAAAATCACCTCTACGAATCAGTTCATCTTTGGCTTTAATCATGACAAAGATAAATGTTAACCACATTAAACAACAAATTTTGAGACCTTGCAAACTTTACATTTCATTTGACTATTTCCTTTATAACCCCTTCATATACCAATGGATCCCATAAAAAATGCCACTATCAGTCATTAGACATTTATAGTCTTGCTACTCATGGAAGGAAGATTTCTTCTGTCAAGTTCTGTTGTTAACTCATGGAAGTTCCTGGCCAGCACATTTCATCTTATTGATTCTAATTTTTGTCACTTAGAAGTAATATTATCTACCTAGCATGAATGTCATGAGGAGCTAACATTTGTAAGATTCTTAGAAGTGCAAGATATTTCTAATCCTGATATTTCTTCTATTGGATTGATAGAGATTTTTTTGAATATGTAACTTCTTTGCTAGGTAGAAAGGTCATGATAAGCCAGGTGAAACTGACCAGTGAACTGGCCATCCTTATTTTTACTATTAGCAGTAGCCAGGGAATCAACCAAACCTCTATGCCTGTTAGCTGCTGTGAAATACCATTTAAAGGAGTATTCTTGAACAGAAGCTTTTAGAGTGTTTGCTTATGAAAACCTGGCAGACTGAGAAAAGAAAGGTAAGCTTAACTAATCAATTTTTGTACCTACAGTTCAGCTGGATCTATCAGGAAGAGTTACGCCTGCATATCCAGGAACAGAATTTGCCCTTGCATGTTTTAAATGGGAGCAAGACAAAATGTGGAACGGCTCAGGGTATCCCGCACAGTAATGACACTCCATATTTTATCATGACTGCTAAATTTTAAAAGTATTAGGCTAAGACAACCTGATTAACAGACTTCAGAAAAATCTCCAGGGAGAAGCTTGTACTTTATATTGTAACTTAGTGAGTGAAAATAGTCAGGGGAAAAAAAAACAAACTCTGTGTCTTAATATTTGTAATACTTTACAGTGATACACAGAAAACAACACATGCACACACACATAGACAAATCAGAATATTACTGTAATCTACTCCTGGCTTGCTGTTCTGATCAGTCTTATGAAACAAATAATTTAGCAGGCAATGTACAGTATAGAGCCCCTCTGTGGATTGCAATATACTAAGTAAGCATGTTTTTCTTTTTGTTTTATTTATAGTCCCTGGGAAAAAAAAAAGACATTTAAAAACCTATTGTCTGGGTTTACAAAGCTCATAGGGATAGTTAGTTCTTAGCTGACTGTATTGCTGGCTAAAATGTTAGACATACTTTACCACTAGAGGTCTTTTCATTTATGGATGTACTAAGGCCTCAAGGGTTCTTCATCAGTGGACGTATGTTTTAATCACAGAGAACTGCAAAATGCAGTGTTGTCTTCAACTTGACAACTGCAGGACAAGTATACGGATGTTAACCTAGAATTTGCTGTATAAGCATTGGAGGCAATAATTTCCCAAAGAGAAACTGAATTTTCATCTTTTTTGATATTCTTATCCTTTATCTAGCTTGAGTAATTTCTTAAAACGTAAACCCCTGCCAAACTCTGTGAATAACAGATTTTTGGTCTCAGTGATAAAACTGAAGGGGAAAAGAAAAAAAGCAAGAAAAAAAATTGGTAGAGCTGACTGAATTGAGTTACTTCATTTTTTGGCTCTTGGTGACATTTTCTTTCCTTTTTTCCATATTTCTGGGTTCTTAACCAATGTGGATCATTCTGTAAATGGAAACATTTAATGCTGAAAATGTCAAAACAAAACATTTAATCTTTTCAGAATTTTACTGTCTGAAACCAAATTCTACCAGAATTTTAAAATACTTGAAGTAAGCAAATACTTATTTTTGTGAATTTACTGTTCCTTCATTTCTAGTTAGTCATAACAGGGCAACTGCACATCCAACTGGGTTGCATACCAACAGGCCCAGGAAATAATGGGTCTGTAATCTTTGCATAGTACAGCAGAGAAATCAACAGTTACTAAAGAAGTCATAAATCACTGAAAAAAAAAAAAAGAGAAGCGTGTAAGAGTTCTATGAATGAAAATGTCACCCTTTACTGGAGCTGAATGAAAAATGCAAAACATTTGCCAGTCAAGTAGTTTCTACAGATGCCCAGTGCAAACACAAAACACAGGAAAGACCACGTTATGTCAGTCCCATTACCTATCTCGTGCGAAGCTACTGAATATAAAATCTTCTGCTTTTACCTGTTCCATCAACCATCTTCCTATTTTTGCTGCACTTCATTGGTTACTTTGTTACCTTATTTCTTGCTTCCCACTAGTGTTTGAGCTTGCAGATCTTACAGCCTGTGCAATGGTATACAGTATTTATTTCCCCTTTGGCACACACTCTGACTTCACATAGTGGCTCAGTGTAGCCTTTTTCATTAGAAAATACTTGCCTACAACACAGGCACGATCTATGATCTTTAAACACCAGCTACCTCAGTCAGCTCAACAACCAGTTTTCATCCAAAACCTAAAGGGCAAATTTCCTTTGCAAGGCTTCTAAATGCCAGATTTCAACTTCCTCCCTCTCCATTTTCAATGCCAAGACAGTTCAAGAAAGTATTTTAATAATACGTTTCTAAGAAGATGTAATTTTGCTCGAATGCTTAAATAGCAACCACCTATAGACAGAGATCAAAGCTGGCCATTTCCAGGAATATCTTAGAATAGATACACACAGGCAGCCTCTACAACTGTCGTTGGTGATTCAGTTAAAATAATGCAACTTAATATGATTGCTGCTGAGATCTTTGCATTTTCTTTCTAACATAAAAACTTTCCATTTGTGTTTTGAATAGGTAAGCCTACAGGGTATGGATCCAGCAGTAGACGCTTACACCACAAGGGAATAGTGGATGAATGCTGCTTCCAGAGTTGTGACCTGAGGAGGCTGGAGATGTATTGTGCTCCAATAAAGCCACCTAAATCTGCACGCTCTGTACGTGCTCAGCGCCACACTGATATGCCAAAAGCACAAAAGGTAGGCCAGGCTGGGAAAAACAAAACAAAACAAAACAAAAAACCCCAACCTACCTATTTTAGGGAAGGAAAATTCTATCAAGACTGGTAACATAGCAAACAACTGATGTGTTCTGCCTACTAGGGACACTGAGATTTAGTGGGGTTTTGGAAAATAGCGTCCGTGGTAGGAAATAAATAGGAAATGGTGTGTTCTATCTCATCTCTTAGAACACTGAATGAAAGATGGAAAGCTAGTAGTTGTGAGGCTTTATCCTGCTACTGGGTAGTAAATGACAAGTACTCACATCATCCAATCATAATAGCACCTAAGACTTCTTTCAAAAGAGAAACCAAACACTGAATGTTTAACAACTGACCTATACAGAACCTCCTCACTCATCCTTCCTTGTCAGGAAGAGGTAGAGTGAGTGATCAAGAGGGAAAACACAGCTCTTCTGCTATTAATTTTACTTGTAAACGAACAAATGATTTTTTTCTTTCTGCATTATTTTGGCTTTTTTTTTTTTAATCAGAACTAAATTAACTGGATAGTCACTGCAACCATTACATACTTCATTTTAACTATTTAATGTTTAATATGTATATTTTCCAAGCACTTCAAATATTCATCAGCATTATTTGTATAGTTGTGGAGTTCAGAGTATCCAGATTTTTGTTCCTGTCATACTAGATATACTGTGCATACATGTAGTTAAGTCTCATCTCTCCTCAACAGAGCCTATAGTTCAGAAAACCCATCTTAGGCTAGGCTAGGCTACCATTAAGCTCATGTCCAACTGTCTCTTCTCTTTGAGCTCTGAACATCTGTTTTATCTGTCATCTGCTGCAAGCCTCTAGTGATATATTTTATTGCTGTTGACCCTATCTGTCCTACACATATGTTGGCCCCACTCCTGCAGTTATCTGAAAATTTTTTCTTATAAGAAATGGAACTGCATGAAATCCTAAGATTTCATAGGAAGTCAGGAAACCAGCACTATATACTAATTTCCTTGATATCAACTTTATGAAAAGAACAATTGTAATCATTCCAGCATCCATTTCTTTTCCATAAGTTAATCCATGGAATGGAATGCTTTCACCTGTATGATTCTTCCTGGGAAGCACCACCTTAGCCGTGAACATCTCAAAAGGCACACATGACAACAAGTGAAGTCTTCTTCAGGTAGAGCTCAACTATAGACAAGAAAACGCTGTGTTTTATTCCTGTCTGGGCACACATACATTTAAGACTTGTGGGAAAAGAAGAAAACAGACTTGGCAGTAATCTGTGTGCTCCTTCCTGTACTTGTTGCTAAGGTGATGGGTAAAACATTCTGTAACTTCAAGTAAAAGGAGACAAGATACCTGCCAGCTCTCTGATGGATCTCCATACCACTTTCCTTGGAGTGCTAAGGAATGATGTCATTCTTCAGGCAGCTGTCCTCTTCCCAGTTCAAAAGATAGGCAGGAAAACACTTTTCTTACAAACAGGAAGGAACAGAAGACAGGCTTTGCATCTTTCTGCAGCAGCAGGGGAAGTAGTGTGCAAGAGGGGATACTGGAAGAAGAAAAAAATTAGAGGGAGTATGTAGTAATTGGGAGAATCTAGCTGCAGAAGAAATCACCCAGGAAATTAAAAGGAGAAAAAAATCAAGAGATGAAAAGGGCAGTAAAAGGACAGTGAAGAGCAGAAGAAAAGAAAGGGGAGGGAATTAGATCAAAGAGGCTGAGAAGATGAGAAATATCGAAGAACTGAATGAACCATGGTGCATCACACAGAAAAGACAGAATTTTGAGAAAAAGGGAGAGAAAATAAAATTAGAGAAGAATTAATATTAAAGAAAACAACACCTTTAAAGAAAATGTATGGAAAAGGAGAGAACTGACTAGAAGCAGAAAAATCATAAATGCTTCTTGATGCGACCTTGTTGATAAAATAACAGAAATCTGATGGGAAAAACAAACTGAATTTTTTGTTAATATCTGTGGATGGAGAAAATTAGATTGAGGAAACAAAAATACAGAAGGGGTAGGAGAAACTATTATTCAGATTTATGATAGATAAAAGGAAAATACAGGGAAAGGAAGAGAAGGGAAACAGAATTCATTAAGAAAAACTCTGTGTGAAAAAGCTCTGGTACACATTCTCATGTAATTATTTTTTCTTTTTTCTTTTTGCAGTCAGCTGTACATGCCTCCATTAAGAAGGACAATGCTATGTTCATACTTTCTTATTTGGATAGGCTCCCCCAGTATGAATGCATTTAGCTAATTCATAGTGTTGAGATGTCACTGATTTTAATTAAAAAATTAATTATACTAAAGTCAAATTATTTTTCAGTTGAGCAATTTTTTTTTTATTTAGAATATTTTTCTCTCTTAATATTATATGTTATATGAGGTACATACCTTATACATATAAAGTGAATATATATAAGATAATATATATGACCTCTAATATTTTCTTGTTTAGTTACAAGATTTAAGGCAGGATTAAGTGGAATATATAAGATGTTGTACAGTTACTCTCAGATTTCATACACAATCAGTTTCTTATGCCTTTAATACTTCTGTTGTAGTTTTTATTTGGCATCTCCTGGCAACCTTTTTAATAGACAAACCCAGGATTTGTGTTTTGGTTTAAGTGTTTTTGTAAATGGTCTACTTCCCCAATTCCTTGAGCAGATCATTTCTCCTACGCACAATTTGGTAGAATAACCTACTTCAATGGAGCAGGGCTGTTGTTCTGTTTATAGGTTATGTTAATGCTGTTCTTTAGTCATTACATTACAAACAAGTGTTGCTACACTACACGCACAAATCTGAATGATGAGGACCAGGCACTGAATGATTGATGTGGGCTGGGAACCCCAAAATGCCTATTTGTTGCTATAAAGCCAACATCAAGAACTAGTTTTAATCCAATTACAGAGACTGTATGTGTAGAGTTTTGTTTGTTTGTAGCTGATGAACAAAATATTTTGTTCTCTATAGGATTATTATTTGTCTTGTTCTAAGACCTTTACTCACAAATAAATATAAAAGTATACTGAAAAGTAAGAAATAAACACATTGTTGTGATATACTTAGGGGTATTACATACACAGTGTACTTCACAGATCCACAAAAAAAGAAATTAAGAAAGAAGTAGCAGTTAGAAGCACTTGGTTATTGCCTCGGCTGCTGTATACAATGGAGCACATACCCAGCCTTAACTCTGTCCTAATTTAGATGCCCAGCTTTCACCACCTCTTTTGCACTCAGCGCATGACAAAATTACCTTAAACTGGAGCAGCCAATGAATGCAACAAACATGCATAACAGTTTGCAGAGAGAAATGAGGTGCGCATCAGAGCACAAAGTGATAGCTACAGGCTAACCACCCTAAAGTCTCTAGTGAACAGATGGGATAACTCAGAGTACCTTTCCAGCTGGATTTCAGCACTGTGGGCCATGAGTAAGTTGTGAACTACAGTAAGACGTAGTTTCCATTGGTGCCCAGCAGTCAAACATCCTTCTCAGACATCTATCTAAAGGATACCAAACTCTCACCAGAGTGTGTCCCCCCTACATAAAAAGAAGTATCTATCTCCCCTACTCCCTGAAATACTTTCTGGTTTTTTGAGTCGAAACCTGCCTGGTCAGCAACTCTGGGATGAAAAAACTGTTTGTCGTTTGAGAGACTTCTGGAGCATTCAAACTGCTTTCTCCGGTGTGAAACAATAAATATATCCAAGCTGGGGTACAGGAAATATACAGTGAGTGGCAGTTCTGTTTCTAAATGCTCAAATCTAGCATAGAAGAAAAGTTGTGTTCTTGGTGACAACTGGACAATGGTTGGTCAATGAGAAAATGCTTTAGTTTTATACAAATAATTTTTTCAATAGCCTTCACAGGTTGCTGTAACGGTCATCTCTGAAGCAGATTTTATACAAAACCAACATAGCTGGCTAAGATTTAGTAAACCATTTACTTTGCATCTTTTGTTTCTGTTCCTCTGAACTTGATCTGCAAAGGTAAATTATTCCTTTAAAATAGAATAGGATCTATCCATATAATCTACACTCAGTCAATCTGTGTTCTAGAATATATTGCCCTGATCATTCAGATTCCTCAGTACAAGAGCAGCTGACCAGAAATACAGAAATGGCATAAAATATGCAAGAACTACAGGTAATGAAATTGGTTTTCTCTAATGGGCTTCCTAAGGAAAACTAGGTGATTAAATTTGATTTTCAGTTTAATGTTCAGATTGATGAAATAAAAAAAAATAATTCAGGACAACTGTTCTGGACTATTTAGGTAAGGGAATAGAATAATTTTAGAACCTGTTGCAACACTAAGACCAAGGGTGATAAAGATTGATTTTCTTTTTTCAGTTTATTTAATTTACTTCATTGTATATACCTTTCTATTATTAATATTTATATTATTGACATTAATTAGTTCTCTATATCTCTTTACTACACTGAATGAAAACAATGATGTTTTGAAAAGGGAAAGTCAGAAGTTTCACATTGGAACTGCTGGAATTGAATATTTTTGTATTTCCAAAGCAAAACATTTTAATCTCAAAAAGTCAAATTAAAGCTTTTTGATTTGTTGCAGTTCTATCTTTTTTGTGGTGAAACTGATTTTCATTGAGCTATTTTCAGTCTCACTTCAGATTCAGATTTCAGGGAATTTAATATTACTCAAAATCCCCTTACTTTGCTTCTGACCATCTTAATTAAGCCACTGAATTTATTACTTCACCTTTTTGCATTAATTATAATACTATTCAAAACAAGACCCCAGTAAAACAAAGTTAAAATACTGTAAAAAATTAAATTTTATTAAAACACTTGTACATTTAAACACAGGTAATTTTTTGCAGGATCACAATCCAGCAAATATTCCTTTTAGTCTTGCAGCAATTTTCTTTTGTAATAGATTTCATTTGAAAACTCATGAGAAATAATAATAATTTTTTTAAGAATAAGGAAAACCTAAACATTTGATCAAATAATCCAAGCAACCTGCACAATCTGTTGTTCACTCATTTCATGATCACTCATCAATTATGCTCATCCAAAGCCTGTTTTGTTTAGTTTCTTGCTATTTGAATACTCTGTTGAAAGCTTTCAGTTGAATTCTTACTGTTAAAAAATGAGAGATACTTAGGTATTCATCTTGCCAGAACTGATAAAAAACAGGAAGTGATCAACTGCATAATACAAATCCATTATAAAATTCTGCCTCAATTGCAGTTAGTTATGTATATAACCAGAGATTATTAAAGAGGACACAACTTAATCATATGTCAGCATTTCTAACCCAAGAAAGATGTCCCTGATTTTATAACAAAGAGAACAGGTGTGAAACCAAAGCACATTATAGATCAAGATTTTTTTTTACCTAAAACTATGAGAATAATTGTTGACATTGCTTTCAGATTAAAATCTCATTTAATGAGGAAATACATCAGCTAGTAAAGTAGGAGTAAGGAACAGGGAGAAACGTTCAGTATTTGTGCTGAAAGCAAAGTAATGGTTTTGCCTATTTTTACACTAAGTTTATGTTTAGAGTTTTAAACTGCAAAACAGGAGCAAGAAGGGGAATTAAAGTTCTGTCTTCAGTGTACACGGTTCCATCTAGCTTTTCTTTCACTCATTTCTTTCTCTTCTGAGAAATGCTAACAAAAGTTCAGTTTATTTACCCTTAAGTGAATTAAGTTTTAACAGCAGTTTGGAAAACTAGTGAATAGAACTTTGAAAAACAACTATTCTCTGTTCAAGCAAAGGAAATTGAGCTATTTCCACAACAATTGTGTACGTGAGGGAAGACTGTGACCTTTTTGAGCGAAGCAATGTCACAGAACCAGTGGCACAAAGTTCTTATCAATTAAAGGTTACAAGGTACCTTGAAAATTATTACGTGAATGTGAACCCTGGTAAGGTTGATTTTAATATCCAGTAAATAAAGAAGAGGGAAAGCAAAAAAACATAGTGCTATGCCATCCCCTTGCACCCTGAGCAAAAGGACCAAAGAGGTGTACATCTTGACATAATTTGCTTTTCCTCAGATTTTTAGTCCTTATTCTTCTTTAGGCCTCATATGTGGAAAATACACATAAATATATTTACCAACAAAGTACCAATAGGAAGTGGATTCTCTCAAAAATCCTTTTCAGATTTTATCTAATCTTCAAAATTTAAATAAATACAAAGTGGGACTAAGAGAGAGAGGGAAAAGATGTTAATATTTTTAGTTTAAGAAAATGCCATTAAGAAAACAGAAAAAGTATTGCATTATTTCTCATTAATCTTTCCAAGATTGACAGATTCTTTTGTAATTGGCTCAGTATCAACTCACAGATACATTTACAGGCCAAAATATGCACAAAGGCACAAATCCTAATTTCTATTACAGCCATGCCACATTACCAAGCCAATAAGGGAACCTTTAGGTGTAACAGATAGAAGAACTTGGCCTCTTTGCTTCAGAAAATTATTTTTTCCCACTGCTTACTTTCCAGCCTTGTTATTATGTTACTGATCACACTGCCCACAGAACTGAAAAGCTTTCAAAGAGACCCCAGAGAGTTCGTAGCTAAGATATCATGCCTGTTACTACAAACATTAGACTTTCCATTTATTACCAATAAAGCAGGAGATCTTTTAATGCCAATATGAGGTTTGAATATCCATCCTAATAGGATAAGAATGCTGCTGCATGCTTTCCAATACCCTTCCATCTCAGTTAAATGACCTTTACTATCACAGAGGTAGTTGTTATCCTTATGTTAATGCTGCCCTGTCTCCAAAGATCCAGGCTTAAAGTGATAGGTCAGAAGTCTGCGCTTCTCTCTTCATGAACTGACTTATGCAAAGTTGACATTTTGTATCTGCCATCTTAAAACGCTTATTGTCTTTGCCTGGGTCTGAATATCAGCTCAGAGGATCTGATAATGAAACAGGCATCACAGATAACGATTTTATTTCTAATTACCTTTTTTCTAAAGACTTGAGAAACAAGGCAAGCTTTTCTATACCAGTGCAAATGCAGGTCTGAGAACCTGATTCAGGCATTCACACTTTTTTTTCCCCAACGGTCTTAACATTGCATACCTGAAATGTGTAATGTGGGTCAAAGCATTTTCTGGCATGCATGTTATTGCTGCCACCACCAGTGCCACTTCTTTGTAGTTATTCATCAAAATGCTGATTCCAGAGGAGAAACTGCTCTAGAAGTAACCTGCCATCTTCCCGCTATTTCGAAGTGTATTATGACAGCTCTTTTTCCATCTACATGTCAGTATTAAAAGCTATAACTGAAACCCTGCTGCTTGTTACTATCTGGTCTCTTTGGATGACAAAGCAATTTTAAAGTCAGACAACAACAGTAGTGGAGAGAATTTATATTTTCATTTGGGAAACATAGAGTTATTTTTCAATCTAAGTATACTTTGAAAGCCACTGCAATGCAAAATGGCTGTTGTTTCATAATAAGGCTCTCACTGTCTATTTTATAAATCATGAGTGTGCAGTCTTTAAGAATGTATGACTTTCTGCAAATAAAATGTAACATATAACTTTTCCTATATGCTAGCAAACTCTCTTCAAAGAGGAGAACCTAGGGGCAGCATTGACAAGGTTATTTTGCTTTGTTTCCACAAGGAAAAAAACAGGGCAGATGAGTCAAGAAATTCCTGTTTTCTTAGTTCATTGTTACCAGTATAAGCATTTGTAGCATAAGGCAGGATCCTTAACAGTGGCAGACTCCTGTGAAGTGCTGCAATGATGATTTTAGTGCAAATCAGTGAAAATTGAAGGGTTCATCCGGAATGAGTGCTTCAGGGTGAAAACTAAGGTACAATTTAGGGAAAACTAAAGACGGAAAAGGTAGTTTTGGAAAAGCTGGAAGAGCTTTTGAAACAGCAAAAATTATTTTAATTTATGGATAAGCAGAATTCTGTTGACATTTCTGTTTCTGTATTCGATCCATGCTAAGGAAGCTATTCTATAGCAGTATTAGCAAAATTTGATGAAGACAAGCCAGTATCCTACTGAACTGATCACGGGAATAGTGACTAGATGATTAATCTCTTCTTCCTCATTTAGTATTGCATTTCGGACTAAAAACATCTAGAATGGCAGATTCTTAACAAAGACATTTCTTCATTATGAATACTTTGCTATTAACAAATTTGGCTTGTCAGTGATGATAAATCTTAATTTGGCTCAGTGTTCTTACTTGTTGGTGGTATAATTAATTTAACAATTACTAGTACTGCTTGGGGGTTTTTTATATCCTGAAAATAATAATTCTACTCATATCCATGAGAACCCAATCCAAAACCAGTGAAAATGAATAAGCTTCATGTGAGCTCAAGTTTTGTGATCCTTTGCCAGTTTCTGATTTATGTTTAATAGATACTGGAGGGATATGGAAAAGTTATATATAGAATAGAATTTTATATAGGAAATAATTAAAAAAAACCCTCACAAATCTACAGTAATGCACCAAATCAGCTTCCATTTTCTTTCTGTCCATCAGAAAAGCAGGCAAAAATTTCATTACTTTTTAAATTTTAGAGAATAAATTTCTTTTTTTTTTTAGGGCTTAAATAGCAGATAATGCAGTGGTAGAGTTGCATACGCATGCCTCACCTTTCTCAGGGAGATTTTTTTATTTTTGGCTTTTCTTAAGACAACAGACATGATTTCAGTTAACTAAGAATTTTACTTCTGATGCAGAATATAAATGTGGAGAGTCACTTAACAATTCTGCCTCTAATCTGGTACAGAATGTGCAAAGATTTGGGCCCAGCTAATATTTACCAGCATGACAAATAAGGAAGTCAAACTGAAAGATATATGCCACACCCATCCCTGCTGCTAGAAACTGGCCAGTGCATGGAAAGACTGTACTGAGGGCATTATTCATTCCAAAGCCCTCTTGGTTTGCCTGGCACATCACCTTGTCTCTTTTTGAAAATGCAAATTATTTGGCTGCAGCTCCTGCAGTGAACCCACACTTTTTATCCTCCTAAAGGCCTTCTCCAACAAAAAAATTACAGGTCTGATATGTGATTTATGCAAAATGTGGGTAACAGAGTCCCACTCAGCAATTTTGAAAACCTTTGACCGCTGGGTACCAAAGCCCAGGAGGCTCCATAAATCCTGCAGTTACAACTCTAACGTTCCCTGGCCCCTGTACATCCTGCTTTTGCAAATGTCCTTGTTCTGTAAGAAAGAAAATCTTTGGTACCTACTGTGTGTCTAAGCCCATCCAGGTTCCAGTATGCAGATGTTTCCTCTGCCAAGATCAACAATGACAGCAGTCAAAGTGTTTATGCCTAGGAGAACGGGGAATTTACTGTACAGAAGTTTTATATAGTTAAGTTCTCTGTGAACTGGCAGAAGGGCTTTAACAATTCCAGCATTCAGGATAACTGTTTTCCCACTAAGATGAGTTTTGTGGTCATGCAGCGTATTAAAACCTATCTAGAATAATTTTTTTTTTTTTCCCTACACCTTCAGGAAGTGCATTTGAAGAATACAAGTAGAGGGAACACAAGGAAACAGAAATTAAAGAATGTAAGAACATGCCATCCACAAGAATGAAGAATGAATGTGCCATCTGCAGGATACTTTGCTGTAAATAAATTATTTGTTAAACATTGGAAGACTTAAAAAAACCTATGGTTTAATAAGCTTGATGCATTCTCAACCAATGGGCATTCTCCCAATGAACAATGCAACTAAACATTCCAATATTAAGTCTTTAGAGAACAGAACATTTTAACCAGCCCAGAGCTAAAAAATTCTGCGGTTGATATATTACTGTTTGTTAACCTGTTTTAAATGTCCTGCACAAAATCTCTTAAAGTCCTGTGCCCCTCAAAAGCCTACAAATTTATGGGCCTTTGATGGTTCCAATTGCACTAAATTAACCTATGAACACTGGCTGCTGGAGTCATTCATCAGCCTTGTCTAAGTGGTGGTTTTTTTATTTGCACTTCTATACAAGCAACAGGCTGTTTGTTTTACAGTGTCTGATAACATTGTTTGTCTACCCCTTCATATTTGCACAGTTTGACATTCCCAGTAACAGCAGCAGTAAGGTAACATATACAGTTTTAAACATCCATTAATTCCATCTGTGGCATTTTGACAGAATATGGGTTATAGATGCATTTGTTTTAAGACAGTTTTATTTTTCCTTCTCTTGCAAAGATGCAGTTTATTGCAATTTGTGAGACAAAAGATTTTTAAAAGCAGTTAAAGCATACATAGGCTCTCAAACCATTAATGATTCTTCCAGGTAATTATTTTGCAACAGTATAGGTAACTTCTTTCTTCCTCCATATAATGCAGTATGTAAAATTTAGCATATCAATAATACACATATATCAAACAGTATGTAAAAATCTCTGTTTTATAGTACAACGGTGCTATTTTATAGTTTGTTACATGAAAGGGTCTGGCCAAAACGGTAATAGGTAAAAGCAAATATGAAAAGATCAAGCCAAAGATTAAATAACAAAATAGTTTTAAAAATATTCAGTTTAAATGAACTAAAAAATGGCTTCAGATTCCAACATGGAAATAACTTTCCCATCTTCAAAAGAAAATTCAGATACTTGTTTCTTTTTAGATACTTGAATGGTGGTGTTTTCACTCACCGTAGTGTGGAACACAAATTCATAGATGCCTAGACCGGGAGAAGACAATTTGAAAAACAGCCCTCAAATGACTTCAAAGGGTAGCCCATCAGGGCCTAAATCTTTCTGAAATGTCAGCATTCTATTCAAGTGTAACAGAGGGCTACTCAAGTTCTCTGCCATTTTAATTCTTCCCACAATCAGATGTGACTAAACTGACTGTTAATTAGGCTGCTGCATCTCTCCGTAAATCAGAAAAGCTAATCAAATCACCAAATTACAGTGTAGAAAGAGTCCTCAAGAAGAGATGAACCATAAAGTCCTTCCAACTGCTACTCCCAATACCTTTTCATGCACTCTTGTGGGAGACATATACATTTCCAGATAATCTCTGCCATGTAACCTTGATAGGTACTGCACTGATTCTACCTTGAATAACAGTGTCCTATGCTCCGTTTTTGTAAATCAACTCAGTGCTACATCGGCCATGCAGTAAAGGGGGATAGGTAGCCAACAGCGTCCCAAGGTGAACAATAAACTTCTTTGTGAGAGAAGGGATGAGAAGGCAGGGGAGAATGCACTGTTCCATCCTGTCCAGAACTGCAATGTGGTTCCACCTGACTTCTTCCCCCCATCACCCTGCACGCTGTAAGCTCAGACAAGGGATGAAGTATCCCCTGGTCAGCCCAAAGAGGGCAGGGAGAATACTGTATGAAGGGAGCAATTAGGGAGATGTTAGATTAGATTAGACCTGTAAACAAAGTATCTCTTTTTAGAGGCTCAAATCTGCCTTACTTTCTACTACATCCATGGGAGTAGATGACTGAACTATTGATTAAAACACAAGAGAAGAATCTCTGCAGACTGCATATGGTACAGCTTCTCAATAGTTTCTTGTGAAACAGACAGGAAAGGTAGGTCTTAAAAGTCTAACAAATTATTATAGTTCCTTTTTTATTTCCATAGAAAATTTGGGTTTTGTATTTTTTCCAAGGAAAGTGCAATGTATTCCTATGCAATTCTTTAAACCCTCCACTTTGTGTGAGATGCATGTTTATATGCACAATAGGCTGCCATTACATTGTAAAAACAGAACAGTAAATGAATAAAAAGAATATGTCACAGCTGTCACTGACTGAGATAGTTATGTTGAAAAAGGAAGAAAGTAGAGAGAAACAGATGGGGAAACTAACGTAAATTATTTACCACCAATTCAATAAACAGAGGTAGTGATTCTGATACCTATCACAGCTCTTACAGGCCTTTTTTTGGTGGAAGGGAAGGAGAGGGAAGTATTTTTACTTCAATGGCTGTTAAGAATTCTGAAATGCATTCTAAGAATAAGCCATTAGTTTGATGTCACAGACATAATACATGTTTCCATTTCATGTCCCATGACTCTTTCTGTCCCCTACCTCCTCTGAAGCTCTAACAGAAGGAGGGAGGAAAGGTGTGAGCACAAAAAGCAATTTGCAGATCTCTGTGGTGGCAAGCTTCTTTGTAGATAACATTTTACTAATGCACTGTTAACTGAATAACCATACATCATTGTGCTATTTAATTCCTGTAAATTAATTCAAATTTTGGTCTAATCTTGGAATTCATGCACTCACATTCATACCACCATATTTCTCCTGTTAAGAAATCATAATTAGAAAATGTCACTCATAGACAGCAATATCTAACATCAGAACTTGACAACTGTCTAAACAAATTGGAACAATTCTTGAAAGAAACTACAATAAACAATGAAACCCTACAAGCTTCAAAGGCAACACTTTGCTTTACTAGAGAATAAATGGTATCACAAAATGGAGAGTAGCTGCACCACTGTAGAGGTGAGAAATGCATGGATGGGAAATGCATACTGTATAAGAAATCTCCAGTCATATGGCAGGGAGCACATGATATACCAGTCAGTGTGAAAGATAAAGGGCTGCATTAGCTTAATAATCTCAATAAATCCGCTACTTAAAGAAGTTGAAGCATGAGCCAAAATATCTCCCTCCCAAAAGTACAAAGTAGTCTGACTTGGAAAACTTCTAATTAGAGAAATTGAAGGGTTCAGCTGGATTTTCAAAAGCACTCCAGATATTTAGGAACAGGGCTCCCACTGGATGCCATTGATTCTCACAAATCACTTAAGTGGTAAAGAAAATCCCACTCCCCATCCTTCCATACCATGTAAATCACATGACAGAAGTCACAGATTTTTGCATTCTAGAATAGACATAAAACTCCAATTATTACACAGAATGTCACTGAAGTGCAGAAGTAAAAAAATGAATTAAGCCTCATTATCTTCAGTTAGTTCAAAAAGGACTGCAGAGCTAAACCCACTGAAGTTAATATATCTCTTTCATCAAGGTAGCAAAATTTGAGCCTCATCTCCATAGTAATCATAATTAATCATTAAGAGTTTAAGTGGAAGATGAATACAATCTATATTCTGCTCAAAATGTACTTACAAACCTACACTTACATTTGTGTGAAAGACTTGGATGACGCTCATTTGTACCATTCAGTCAAGAAAGAAAAGAAAATCAAATAATGGGATACTGCATTCAGTCCCTGTAGATACATTAAAGTAGGCACCTTTTGCCCAAGACAGATTACAGTGTCAATTCCTTTTTTAATATTAAAGGGTAAATTAGTGGTAGACTTTCTTTACAGAAGTGAATTCCATACACAACTAGCAGCTATGTTCAGTTGCCCCATGAGCTAGTTGTTGACTTAGTATCAATGGTTAAAGTTGATTAATGAAGACTCTAGGCCAAGCACTGTGTCTTCTTGGCTCTCCATTTTAACAAGCAACTGCATAAGACAAGTTCAGAAAAGTGTATGCATATTTGCTTTACCTGTTACTGATTTGGCCAACAATGCCAAAGTGGTGCTATTGTTTTGTTTAAGAAAGTACTTGACTAAAATATAAAAGAAAGCATAAATATTTTTTTAATGTATGAAAATGACAATTAAGTAGGTATGGTTATTAAAATAGAAATACAACTAGCCATAACTTTTCAACTTTTTGTCACGCAGCAACGGCAAAGAAATCTTAAATTGACAGAGATGGAGCAGGAATAAGAGTCAAAATGCCACAAAAATTCATAGACTTGAAATGCAATTCTGAATCTTTACTCCAAGTCAGAAATACAGATGAAGAAAAGCATTTAAAGTCAGGGAACAATGGATATGACTGAAAGCCTGTTCAGATTAATGCGAGTCCTATATCATACCACAGATTTTTAAGCCACACTCTAGCCTGAAATCAGTGTAGAGTTTGGCTTAAAGTCAGTGGCATGATATGATCGAGATTTTCATTGAGCACATGCTTTTATTTTTACCTGATTACGTTCTCATTCATGGCATGCCCCCCAAAAGTCAACAATCTTTAAAAAAAATAGCACAAAAAAATGCATCTGATTTTAAAAAGGAATGGAGAAATAAATATTCCTAACATGAAACTGATGCTATTTTTAATTCTTACGTTTCAAATTGTGAGAAAAAGTTGAAATATATGGCTAAGAGTCTGTGAATTTTTTTTTTTTTAACTTTATGTGGTCACTATGAACATCCTAATGTGCAAAATTTCACATTTCATTGTTTTGTTTTGAAATGATGGTAAGTTAAGCCCAAATAGAGATTCTTGGAACCTATAGGCTAGATAGAATACTTATGTTCTGATGAAGGTATAATCAATATATTTAAAATGTTTTATTTTTAGTCTGAAAAGGAATAGTAATAATTTATTTGGGGACGCAACCTATACTGGTCCCTCTTTTAAGGATACTGTTCAGTGCAAACAACTTTTCCAAATGCCAAACTTCTATTCAAAACCAACATTCATTCCTCCCTCCCCCTCCCCCCAGCAAAACTAGTTAAAACACTATTGCAACATAATTTTATTGTTTGTCTGTTTGTTTTGGGGAGGTTGTTTTGTTTTGATTTGGGGGGCAGGGGTAAGGAGGAGGAGATGAGTCTTTCAAGTGATTAAGACTTTTTCCTCTTGGGTACAATCCACAAAAAAATAAAGAATTTGCCTTGATGAGATTATTAATTATCCATTTCATGTGTGGAAGTAGCATTAAGTAAAGCAACTAGATTAAAGTTGTCTTGAAAGAAGGAAAAAAAGTTATTAACACAAAGTTTGTACTCATTCTAATCCTACGCTATACATTTTGCTTCTCACAGCATTGGAATATTCTACTGGACTGTAACTGTCTGAACACACAGTATCTGATATATATAAATCTTCTTTGATTTTTTACATGAAGGGTGTTATTGGAGTATCTGAAACTTGATTACATATAGTACAGTATAGAGATACCAGTCTAGCAGAGACCAAAACAAGAAGGACCTCCCTCATGCTTACATTAGGAAATCTTATACTAGTTGCATAAAGGGTGTGTGTATGTATATATAGATATATACATATATAGACATATGTATGTATATGTGTATATATATAATGTTATAATGTATGTATGTGTATGTGCGTGTGTGTGTGCATGTGTATATTATGCTTTTCTTCTTTTTCCTCTCAAGTAAAATTTGAATTTCTTGCTTTTTACACATTATTTCCCATGGACTATAGTCAATAATCCAATTGGAATTTAATTTTAGAAGAACATTGTATAATATGGGTGTCACAAGTTTGATCCTACCTTTGTTTTTCACACCTAAAGGAATGACCTGATTTTTAAATCATGAGAAACTTCTTTGCTGTCATCAGGCAAATCTATCTATCTAAGTACAGATATAAAATACTAACTCTGAGGGCCTTATTATGAAAACATTGATTTAAAAATTTTCTTTTAATTCATTCTTCTCCAGATAACTTCTGTTAAGTGAAATTTTTTAAGCGTATGTACCCCTTCAAACTAAGAATAATGGGTAATATAAAGAGAGAAGAATGAAAATTTCTGTCATTTAATAATATCACCTCTGTTACTCATTTGTCAATTAGATGTTTTTTGTAAGAATAATTCATGCCTCTCTATAGTACCCTTAACTATTTCAGAAGTGAAAAAGACTTAGCACTGTAAATTCCTATATCTCAAATTATTTATAATAACTTTTGATTTCTCTGTATTCTTCAGTAACTTTTTCTTTTGCCAGCTTGACTCACAAAAGTCATAAAAAGCATCAACACAATACTTCTGCTGCTAAACATTCTTTCCCACAAATATTTAACATACATACACCCACCTACAATATTTACATATTCACACTTGATTGAAGTTCTTAAGAAACAGCACAAATATAATTGGGAGATTTAAATTTTTTTTCACGTTTTAAAGGTATGAATCATTTTTAACTAAATCAAAGACATTCTTTCTATCTTACCTATTTTACATTCATTAGTATCATCTCATTCCTCTAAAGCAACAACAAAATATCTGCAGAACAAAAAGGACTCTATCTTGATAAATAGGACCATACTTCATGTACTCGTGTTAAAGAAAAAGGTTTAACCAGATAATTATATTTACAACTGATTCAATGAAATTCATATCTTGTAATGAAACATTTAACTTTGTAAATTTTAAAATCAAATTAATGTTCCACTCTTCCTGGTTTACTGGCATTAACCTGGATTATGGTATGAAAAAGCCCACTTTAACATTGATCAAAGACAAAGGATCCAAGAGCAATAGACTAAAGTGATACCAATGAAAGAGGTAAAATGTCCTTATTTTGTGCACAGGGAAGAATTCTATCTTAAATTTTTTTTTAGACTAGAATTTCAAGTGAAATTGATATAAATACTGCATAAGAATTATAATACCCTTCGTTATTTCCACTTACAGACAAGTTTGAATATAATAAAACACATGCAAGTTACACTGCATGATACAGTATATAAATCTTACCTTTTCATTTATTACCATTTCTAAGGAATTAGTTCAACTGAATTCTATGGAAATCCTGTGCAAGATGAAAAAACAGTTGTTAAAAGTGTGTAATAGTTGCCTGATTAAACTAAGTCTCATCAAACATGAGTCATAAAATGCTCCACTGAAAGCATACTGCTACTTCATAATGTTCTGAACAGCTTCACCTGTAGTCTGATACTTCATGTTGCTTTTATCAGAATGTGATGGTTCTGTTTTATAGTTTCTTAATCCTTGGGGTCTTTGGGTTGAATATTAAACATGTTTATCAAGCCTCAGGATTTTAGGAAACAAAGTTAAAGTAGAAGAAGCGGCACCACCTGCTGCTGATAATCAAATCATACATGAACTTTCTCTCCTCACTAATTATCTGCAAAGCCACCCAGAAGAGCACTTCAATAGCACTTGGTTTTCAGGAGGACACCCTTTCCAATAGGAATATTAACTGTCCTCCCTTTCTTCACTGTTGGACTTCAATTGGTATCCTGACTAAAACTGGGATTTCCATGATGCAAGCATGAATGTGGATACATGAATTTCTGATTTCACTACTGAATAATGCTACTATTAACATTTCAAGTCATCATAACCAAACAGTGACAAGTGTTAAATGTTCATTCACTAAAAACCATTTAAACTCTCTATTAAAGTTCTAACTGGATTTATTCTTTCTTTTTTATTTTCTTGTGCTTACTCATAATACAATGTCACTACTTGATGACAAATAATATTTCATACTGTGTATGTAACATCATTGTGTTGCAGAATCCCCCAAATACCTCAACAATGTCTTTGTTGCGCTATTCTCCCCATTTAGCACTTACAAGCTTTTCTAGTAACAACCAATAAATCAAAAAAACAGAGCTCTTAATATGTACAAATATAAAAAAAACCCAAGAATTTTTGCTAGTTTGCAGTTCATGTAATGCCATCTTGACCAGTCTCTTCCCCTCTCTCTACGAGCTGTCTAGAACAGTAAACTTTGCTCCATAAATAATAGTGTATTCATGCTTTTAAAGGCTTTTATATGCATTTATGGTAGGTAAAGGTTGGAAGAGGTAGTTGACTGATTTTCACTTTTATCTACTTTGATTTCAGTAAAGGGCTTTGTCACTCTGTATACATAAAGGCTAATGCACCCTTTGGTTTGTAGAATGTACTGAAATGTTTGCAACCCTCTTGGTATCAGGTCCAAAATGTGAAGCATTACTGTTAAGAGGGTATCTTTCTAATGTATTTGTATGTATAGTTTACACCTCTGTGAGGTCTAATAAAGGATTATGGTTAATAAAAAATGCGTTGAAAATTCCTCATCCACATAGATTTTGCAGTAATTTGCATTCTTCCTTTCTCTTCCCTGGCATATACATTTAATTCTCAGAATACACCAAAATCAGGACATACCTTAACAGCATGAGCAGGCTTCACTCCTAAGATAGGACTGACATGGAAAGTTAACTAGTGGTTCAAGAGCCTTGATAAAATGAAGTGTCAGTAGAAGGGATTATGGAACCTATCGATAAAATTAATAGTAATGAATGACCAGGAACAAACTCTATTCACCCACAGATGCCGATATCTGAACTCTAGTATACAGCCACTCACTCAAAAGCTCCTTGCTATATGACAACTAGGTGGTAGCTAATGCATACTGATTCTCCCAAAGACATCCAAGGGACATTTAAAGAACTACAAACTACCACGCCTTATATCTCTATCATTTAAATTGTTCTCAGGAACAGAATCTGTGGGTATGTGAATAAATATTGTATGATAAATATGGTATCTTGCAAGAAAAGGAAGATGGTTGTTGTGAAGTTAAGCCTCAGAAATCTGTTGGGAATTCTTTGGAAGAAAGGACAAGCGTGTAGTCAAGAAAGATCAGGGTGATCTTGGATTTCCAAAATTCTTGTAAATTAGGTCCCTCATCCAAAGTTCTTAAAACATTAAACTGTCATGGAATGAGAGGGAAGTTCTTCATACATGCACACCACTGATTAAAAAGCAGAAAAGATAAATCAGGAAAAATGGCCAGTCGATAGTGGAGAGGCACCATATGTGAAATCCTGCTGCAATCTGTTTTAGCACCCATGCTGTTCAACCTTTTCCTAAACGAGCTGGAGAAGGGGTGAACGGTAAGAAGACAAAGTTTATGGGTGATATTAAGGCAATCAGGTCAATCAGGCATGATTATGCCTTGGTAAATCTATGCTGACTGTTCCCAGTTGCCATCTTGACCTTCATGTGCTTGGAAACAGCTTCCAGGAAGATCGTTTTCTATAACTTTCCAGGTACTGAGGCTAACTTGTATTTCCACAGATCTTAGCCCTCTTGGATGTTTGCCTTTTTTCAGTCACTAAACTCCCACAGTTGCCATAACCTTTCTAATATGATAGAGAGCAGCCTCACAACAATACTGCGTAGCTCCCTCATCACCCTCATATGCATCCCATGTGGTCCCAAGAACTTGTGTATCTCCATTTGGCTTAGGTGCTCCATAATTCCCTCTTCTTTTGTTGCGGGCAGTGCTTCACTCTGCCAGTGAACTCATGGTTCCGGGAGGCCTGAGGACAGCCTTAGCACTGCAAATGCAAATAGACACAAAAAAGGCCTCTGTCCCAGGAAGTCCCTAAATTGTAAATCGATGGAGGGTAGGAAAGTTTCACTACATGTTGCCTTGTTCTAGCGTTTTTCCCTAGATATTGATTTTGGCTACAGTGCAAAACAGCTTCCTGGACTGGTTTCCCCATCTTCTCTTTACTCTGACTTCTTGTATTTTTACCCTGCTGGCATAGTAGCCATTCTAGACTCTTAAGTGCACAATCCCTAAAGTAATATCCCTCACACAAAATTCTCTGTATTTAAACATTCACAGCCAATAATTTTTAAACCCACACTGTCTTATTGTAATACTTGAGCAATTTATGGAGATTTCAGTTTAAAAATAATCACCCAACAATAATAAACATATTTTCATTCTTAGTTTCTGATGATGAGATGCAGTTAACAGACACCACAACAACTTGTGGATTTGGCAATGTGGCCAAGGAACATTTTAAAAATCCATTCATTTGTAATCTTAATCAAAAATTTTTAAAGTTTTTAATCATATGTATTGCATACATTACCACAAGTTTTCAATCTTGCGTGAACAACATGTACTTGTTAATAAATATGACTGTATGGTAAGCTATGCTAACACAATCAAAATAAGAACACTCCACAGGGATTAAGGAAATGTCTAAGAAATTACTACTAGGTTCAGAAAAATTCAAAACTTTAGTGGCCAGCTCCTTTCTTCAATTGTGCACTTCCTCAGATGCAGATAATTTAATTTATAGAACCTTTGGATCAAAGAGTTGCTGCAGATTAACCAAGCCTGGATATTGACTTACTGGGAAATTATCTTATTTATTGCCATAACTTGGAACTGGTTTTGGATCACAGCTAAAGAGAAAAATCAACCTAGAAATCCATTGCTACTTGAAGGCCAGCAGGACTTCTGGAAGCTTAGTAAAAATTAGGAATATCAACAGCAGCTGTTAAAAATGTCATGGAAGAAATTCTTATTTTATTAGTGCAAAGTTGACATTGTGTGTGGAGAACTGATTTTTTTTTCTACTTGGGCAAATTCATTCAGCTATGTGTGGTTTTGTCCTGTATTTTCATACTGTTTTACACTTGGTTAAAAATACCTTTATTCACACATTATTGCCCTAATTTTGGCTTATGACCTTATATTTTTACTTATTATATCTCTCTCTTGTACATACTTTTTCAATAAAGTTGATTAGTGGTGATTCTAAGCCAATCTTTTATCTCTGCAAAAAGGAGTTACCTCTGAGAAGTATGTTTTACCAACTGAGAGGGTGACAGAGCTATTAACATTCATAACAGTTTGCACATGTTGCACTATGCATCACTGGTACACAGATTTTCTGCTGGCTTTCTGAAAAGAAGTAATTCGTCATCTTTGTATTTTGACAACCAAAACATTGAGAAGAAATTGAACAGAACAGAAAGAAAAGTGTTAGTCAAACTGAGATAAAACAAAGATTAAAGCGGGATTTCCAGATTACCACTGGGTTGGTTTTGTTTGTTTGGGGAGTGCTTGGACTTAACCTTTAATACAACAACCATTTCAATTAAAATGCCCTGTCTTTGGACCAGACTCCAAGTCCCCCAGGACTCACCTTCCAAGCATGTGCTCTCTCCACTAAGTAATGTTTTCACTCTTTTTATTTGCTTTTCCCCTTCTGTTCCATATATCACGTTCTTGCTATGTAGTGACTCAGTGCAATAGGAGAAGCAGCAAATGCCTTCCCAGCCTTTCCAACAAAAAAAGCTAGTAAGTCTACTGATTTGGGCATGCTGTCAAGAAGTGAGAGATAAAGGTTTGAATGCCATCAGGCTAAAAACGGAATCAAATCAGATCTCCCATTGGTTCTACACATAGTGCAATTAGCTTGCAATTTGGAAAAAAAAAAGCAACAATGCCAGCATTTTTTGGGTGCCTGATACTACGCCATTAAGCATGCCTTCAGCCTTCCGATGAGATCAAGACCTTTGAAGACTTAAATGCTATATAGGATGGATTCCAGATCCCAGTGTGGCTTACAGAAGAGGAAGGCATTTTAATTCTTGAGGTGGAACAGCTCTGGGCACACAACACACTACACAACTCTAATCACTTTAAGATCTTTTAGGTTTAAAATCAGTTATTTCCACCATTAACAGGCCACAGAGAAGCTGCTAATTTTTGTTAAGTTTTTTTGGTATTTCAGATATATATTTTCTTTAATTCGTTCAAATAGTTTATGTTTCTGTCACATCCATCATTTGTATTCTAGTTCGCATTACAGAAGTATCAGTCTGTTACCTGTGTTTGGATTCATATGGATTTTATTGAAACTACTTGAGTACAGAATCCCTACCAAAATCTGTATTCATACTGTGCAAGGGAGGTAGTTTTCTTCATTTCACATTCTTCAAATCCTTGCTTTTCCAAAAATACTTTATATCATTGCCTTTCCTGCAGATCTTCATCTGCATATTGTTATCATCGCTGGTACCTCCCAGCTTCAAATATTGTTTCGTACACATAACTCATTCATAGCTCTTAGAGCCAATTCAGTCAGTAAATTTCTTGATAATTTAACATGCTGAACACAATCCCGTACTGCTTTAAGTATATCCCATTGTTATTTTAGTAATCAATAAACGATTGACTTCAGGCAAAACACTTGAATTAGCCTTTTCTGCAAATATAACTATCAAACACATCTCCTGCTGTTCTTGTTCTGTCTAAACAGCATTTAGCTTTTTTACCCGGCTTTTTAACTTAGTTCAAATACTGCATGTTCTCTGCTATGCTATCCAGGACAACAGCGCCAGTTAATATTAAAACATTTCCTCCTATCCTTTATTTCACCTTTTGCTCTTTCTATTTCAGTGTCCATGCTGCTTGTAACCACAAAATCAAGATAACTTAATAGCTGAACCTGCAGCATGCTAACCCTATCACTACCCAAGGACTCCAGTGAGTCAAGGAATTTCATCAGCATCTCACAAACTTAGATCTCGTATTCAAATGGGGACATTTCTACTACCTTTCTGGGTAACCACTGACATCGAGGGTTTTACTTTATATCAGTTTGGAGCTCATATTTCTGTATCCTGTAGAATGCCAGTGGCCAGCAAGTCTGGCTCTGAAATACTGCTGAAATCTTGAGGATAAGTTCAACACACTTTCTAACCATCCTATTCTGAGATGGACTGGAACTTTCCTGGGCACTAAATAAAGAAAATCTCTAGTTGGCATGATTTGTCTTTGAGTCTTTTTGCATTTCTATTTCCTTTTAACAAGGAAACGGACTGGCTCTTTAAACATATTTGCTCCAATTGCCAGTGCAGTGACAGAATTACCAGTACAGAAATGCCATCTGAGCCTTTGGCCAAGATTCTGTAAGGTGCTTGAATCAGTATGTAAATATGTACCATAAGTAGGCCCATTTAAAATGTTTCTCATTAATAAAAGTGATATTATTAAAATCATTATAATTCTATGTGCATAAGTATTTTTCCATGTAATGTACGTCTATTAATATAGATGTACTTTTTTTTTTTCTTTATTAACTCATGATATGCCTTTTGTTACTTCAACAGAAAGCTATGCAATGAGTTTTATTCTTTTTTAATTTCTCTCTCTGGATACTCTTTTTACTTCCTTCATTGACATTTTTCAACAGTAGTTAATAAGAGGTATTTTTAAACCTTATTTTAGTTAAGGATTTTAAATTACTATATGCCTTTCAAATAAATAACAAAGCATAAACTTCAGGCTTCCCATATTTCATATAGCTCTGATTCTTTCCCCTGTCAGAGTATAAATCCCTTGATTTGATTTTGTTCTGCTGTTACCTTTTTTATATACGCTTACTTCTTTTCTCCTTTCCTTTACTTCTTCCTTCTTTCTATTCCTTTATCCAATGCAAAAACCATCAAGTCCACATATTCTTTCTCTGATTTTTTAAAAGAGGATACTCATAGAGTAAAGTTCTTCACTGTCTCCTAACAACAGACAGACTCTTAATTTCCTTACACTCTCTGTTTTTCTTTATGTGGCTGGATCTTTGCTTTTCAGGTAACACTGTTAATTAAGGAGCTGCCACCACCATTTGTTAAAGTTAGCTTCCCAGAAAGTATCCGTATAATCACATTTAGCTAACAAAATATATCCAAGATATGAATACTCTGTAAATGTGTGTTTAAATCTTCATTTGAAAGTACTTTTTCAATGTATTGACAAGTTATTACTTCAGAAAATGTGATTTATTACATACCTTGTTCTAAAACTATCCTTTCTGGCACATCTTGAGCAATCATCAGTACTGTAAGTGCCTTCTTCCTCTCTCTGTTTCTTTTTCAACTGTTGTTTTGTGTGTGCACAAGTTTCTTTGTACAAAAAATATCAGTGCTAAACATTCTTTCCCCATCCCTCATGTTCTAGTAATTATACGTCCAGAGAATCTCTCAGGAGAGCATTTTCCATGCTATCTGGCTTCTGTGTGAGACAGTAAGTCTAGGCCATGAGGAGGAAACTTTGTTCTCCCCTTTGCAGTGCTCACTATTCCTTCAAGCTTCCCGGCAGCAGATGAACACAGTAATTTTTTTGCTTAAAGCTGAAAATATCCAAAGAACATTACAAAACCTCCCTCATTGTGGCTCTGACATCCTCAAATGTGGGAAATGAATGCAATGTTTTCATTTTATTATGGGTTGGACAGAATAACTTCCCCAATATCACTCAGCACATTAGTGTCAGATACAGGTAAATTGTCCCTGGCACCTTGATTAAAAAAAAAAATAAGAAAAGGTAAAATTTCCCTGGGACCTTGATAAAAAAAAAAAAAAAAAAAATAAAATTGGAGTTTAACTGATGACACCACAGTGCTTCTCCAGCATCTTGTGATTTCTTCCTGACCTGTTACATTAGTTTCTTAAATTCTCTCAAGCACCAGAAAGGATGAGAATCATTAGAAGTAAATGGACGTATGGAGCACAAGCTTGTGAAGATGAGGGATTTTCCAGCTGCACAAAAAGCTGACTTAATGTAATATATAAAAATTTGAAAGGTTCATAAATCTATCAAGGCAAACAATGGAACAAACAAAGGCAACTTTTATTTGGAATGTCTGTCCCATTCTAAAAAATTCTGTTCAATATTTGTCTAAAAACAATACTCAATAGTTTATAATAATACAGTGGATTCTTTCCTATCCAGCTTGCCCCCTTATGCAGAATTGTCTATTACTTGCCCCATTTCAGAGTGTACATACAATTACAGAAACTACCCAGGAAGAGAATAAATCTGCAAAATTTTAACCTCAAAAGTTTCAGGAAACTGAAAGGCTAAATGCAAAAATGTGAAAGCTGAAACATAACAGTAATTATATAATACTCTGTGATGAAGGCCCCTCTAAAACTCTCAGTGTAGAAATGTGTCATATGGTGCCTCAGATTACTGAAGCCTGAACACATTATCAAGCTGGTATGCCATATAATTTGAACATAACATTAAAAAATTGACAGTAACTAGTACAGATAATTATGTTATGAGATCATGAATGAATAATTCTTTCTACTTATGGAACATCTCACGGTGTTTTTCAGAAGCAAACAAAGCAGAATTATCTTCATTTTTCATCAGACAAAAGTAAAAGACCAAATTCTAGCTAACTTGCTAAAAAATATACAGCTAGTCCATAACAGAACCAAGAGCAGCACTCAAGAATTCCAACTCTGTTTTTATACCCGCTGTTAAAAACAAATATCTTGCTACAGACATTCTATTATTCTAGATTTGGGAAATAAAGCATCAAGTGTAGGATAGATCTGATGAGAAAGCTACTGAAATCAACAGGAAGTACTGTCAAGGCCTTTGAAATGTTTATGACATCCTTTTCCAGTTACAAAGAGATTATCTATCTTTATACGTCATGGGACAATGCTACTTCATACCTTTACGTTTGTTGCCTGTTTAAGTTTGCCTTTTAGTTGTTCCTAGTCAGTTTCAAATTCTGTCTTTGTCAATGAAGAATTTAACCTGTGTAATAAAGTCAACCCAGACTTTTCAGAGTAACTTCAAAGAAAAATTAAGCTAACACATTCATTTGAGCATAGTGTTAGATAAATGTATCAGGTGTATATATATAGGGAATATATTTATCCCACTTTTAACATATCATCCTAAAAGTTAAGTATGGAAGTCTCAGACATCAGAATCTATCAGACTGCAAATTCAGAAGGTGAAAGTCAGTAAGCTGGTATCCTGACATCAGCCTAGAAGTCTTACTGAAGACACCATATAGTACAGTCCTCAGATATCTCAGGCTTCTAAAAAGTCCTACAAACAAACAGATAGAGGTTTCTACAAACACTGTAAACACTTACATGTAGCAGTTTCGATTGCAATCTAAATTATATATGCACCCCTAACAGGTTTATTTTTATTATTCTTCGGCCAAAACATAGCGTCATTGGTCTCCCGGGAAAACATACACAGAAATTCAGCTACCAAAAGAGATGACAAAGGGGTTTTGTATCTCTCTCTCTAATAATCTCTCAAGAAATCAATGCCTAGATGGGACCAAAACAAGAATTTACATCATGTAAGCAGCCAAGTGATATTGAATTAGGAGAAATCAACAACTGCTACATATTTCTCAACACTTGCTCTCTCAGTAGGGCTGCACAACAGACATTACTCTCGGCCAAAAGGGCAAAAGCTTCAAAACAGACAAAAAAGAAAAACGAGCTAATTCAAGAAGATGACAAACTGATACTCTTTGAATCACTGCTAACTGAGACCCCTCTTCTAACCAAGATGTGTCTGGTAAGATTTAAGAGCCTTGTAATGCATTTATGAGGGAAACAAGAGCATTAGACAAACAAGCTGTAACAAGTACACACTACTTTACCAGCTGATTAAAGTTTCCAACTTCAATTGAAAAAGGAAATGCTTAAAAAAAATCTCATTGTGAAAACAATTCCTTTAATCTCTGGAGAATAAAAGTGTATTCATGTAAGATGAAAGACTAACATGCAATTTAACAATGTGTTATCAAAAACAAAAGGAGACAATGAAAAATTGAGTAGTCATCGATACTCCTAATGGCATTCGCAGAGGTTTTTTATGCTTAATCAAATAAGATTTGGACAGGTTTTGATATGGAAGAGACAATATACTAAATTCATGTGCCAATTATTTGTCATGCACTTTGCTCAGAAGAGGACTAATATTTTGCTTATTTTAAAGGCTTGGTAATGACATCGCTGTTTACCCATTGTGTCAAGAAGAAAGCAGTAAAAGCATGTAAGCATCTCATTATTGATTAAAGAAAAACATTCATCTCACCTGAAATTCAAGATCTGAAGATCAGATTCATAACTAAGAAATTATAGTGCATATTTTCCTACTTTAAAAAGGTCAGATGACTGCCTCAAACTTATATTTGGAAAATATACTATGAAACATTTCAAGAATTTAAACTTGTCACTGAAAAAACATTTCGATTGAGAAGATTATGTGTGAAGTTTATGTATTGACAAAGCAGCATTTTCAGGTGAAAACATTTGTTTCAATATTCTCATTTTGATGTTCTAGGGTATGCAGAGGAGCTAATCCACAGTAGAAACTTGAAGAGGAATACCAGCTGACCCAGGGACACCTCTAAATGTCAAGTTACAACTTTGGGGTTAAAGTACTAATTTTGGTCATCCATATTAACTAATGCACACCTAACTCTCTGCATAATTTTAGACATCATGAGACACCGAACAAGTAATTTCTGATTTCTATATTACAATTCATTTCTACTAACTTTAACTGTTAACTTTACCTTAGCATCTCCTTGACTCACTAGAGAGAAAAGAGAGAGAGGTATTTCCAAGAAGTTTCCATCTTTCTCCACTGTGGATTTGCACTCCTCCATCACACCTACATGTAGCCATTGAAAATTTTAGTTTCCAGACCTTCCCTTTAAGCAGTGGAGAAAAATGTCCTCTGAAAGTGTCATCATTTTGTCCTACCATATATAGGATGAACTTAGTAGATACTTAATATTTTAAATATTAATGTTTCACCTTTCTATTAGCACAAAATCTAGGACTGAGAAATTGTGACAAGCCTTCTTATATAGCAACTGAAAATGCCTTATCACTCATGTAACATGATGCTATGGATCCAAAATTACAACTCCTGCGCTAAGGAATGTCTCACATCCTAATACAAAAAGATCACAGTGAAGGGGAAAAAAAAAAAAAAAAAGGGGAGAGGCTCTTCTAATACTTTACACATAGATTTAATGATAGAAGAAGAAATACTCTTCATCTTTAACAAACAAAATTTACTTAACTATTTATGCCATTTCCTTTAACAAACAAAATTTACTTAACTATTTTTTCCATTTCTAAAGGAGCCAATTTGTGGTAAAATGCATCTTTCAAACTAGGGGAGGAGGAGTGGAAGATCAAAAGAAAATATAGCAATTTCAGAAGTGTTAAGGCTTCCACTGGAATACTGTACTCAGTTTTTGCATCAAGTTCCAAAGATGGTGTTGAATGGGAAGTACCCAAAGGGATGCAAAAACGACCAGACGTCTAGGAAACAGGACATACAAGGAAACATGGAAGGCTTGGGTTTTTTTAGTCTTGGAAAGAGATGGCAGAGTAAATAAAACACATTAAAAGACTGTTGCATGCCATTAACTGCATTGTCTGACAGGCAAGTGATATTAATGAATCTATACAATGCAAAACATAAATCTTAAACTTTTAGCAGAATGTTACAGCTATGCATAGTTGAGTTCAAAATTTATATTCTGCACATTTCTTTTTAATTCTGCACAAGAGATGCTGAAATCTGTTTTTATTGTAAATTTTGAAATTCATTATGCACACAACATTCTGACAAAACTACCTAATTTGCTGAAAATTATAAATAACCTACCTTCAAAGCTTTAAAAAATGTTCCTCTAAACTGGACATATATGTAACATAGTAAGCCTTATTTTATATCTGACAAACAAGAAATTGTTTCCTTTGTGCAAAAGCAGTAGCTGAAATTTGAAACAGGCACAGATTTCAGATTCATTCAGTATCCTTTCTATGACTATATTATTTTAGGTTCTGCCTCTGGTGCAAATTCTCAGCAGATACTCAAGGCTATGCTCGGCATTCAAAATGTTCTGCTTTCTAAAATAAGACTTTTTTTAAAATCCATAATTTTGATGACTTGCTATCTTTCAATAACACAGAAATCAAGGCAAGCTCTCTACCTTCATAGCAATGGAAATCCTAAAAGTTTAAACACACTTATTACAGATATTCACAGCTAGTAGGGTACTTCACTGTTACATTTGTTGTTGATTAGAAAAAAATAATCTGATTTCTCCCCTTGGAATCCCACAGATGTGAAGCAGCCAAAAGCCAAAATTTTTGCATAATGCAGAATTAAGGACAACCAGACAGGAAAGGAAAGTCAAATATGCCAGTGGAGTGGGAACTTACATATTAGAAAGTATCAGGCTGCTATGAGCAAGAAAGAGGAGCAGGGATACCAAAGAGAAAACAGCCTGAGAAACTGATGCATAGGGAAAGTATACCAGGGATGACTGACCAGAGTATCTCTGAGGAAGCTTAAGCAGTGCACATTTGGTTACTTTCCTCATTGATTTTAACAAATCCTTTTTTGCTTGCTTGCTTTCAGCCCTGCCTTCTCATTTTGCGCCTCTCCTCCACCCCACCCCCATTTGCTCTGTAGCTTTACTTCTCTAACGTTGCAGCAACTGTAGCCTCAATATATTCAGTTCGGTGAGCTTCAGTGAATTTGGCACTCACCTGACTGTCTAATATGACAGACACAGAACCTTTAGAGGGTTTTGAGAGGAGCTGCAGCTCCCTGATTTCAGTATAGCTGAATGTATGACAGCTCAAATGTGATGCAAGTCTGACTAACAGAATAATACCACTCATATATGCTATGCACAGTAGGTGACAGCAGCTCTGAATATTTCAGTTACACATTCCTTATATTAGAAAACTAAAAATAGTTCAGCTATAAGCCTGCCTAAGAGCCCTATCCAAAATGTAGTACGATCAATGGAAACCTCTCCTTTCATATTAATGGAACTAAAGAATGATTTTAGGTTGACTGGAGTTTGGTTTTGTTTGTTTTACAAAGACAGACAGACATAAAGCATGACTATTCCACAAAGGAAATATTTTTACAGTCCATCAACCTTGTAACAGATAAGTGAAAACACAAGTTGGGGAAAAATCATCTACAATCATTCTGAATGTATTAATGTCGTTCAATTCAGAGAGGAAATCAAGCCTTTCAGTTTTGGTGTCTTGTTTTGAGACTGGTTACTTGAACAGGTTGTTGCTCTCTCTGCATTACCAGCTAAAGGTTCAGCTCCTACATATAACAACTGGTCAAGGCACTGTTAAAAAAAAAATCCCGAGTCTGTGCACAAGAATAAACTGGAAACTCATCCTTCCCAACATTATGAAAAACACACTCATGATATGGCACTGAGCTTTAGAGTGTTAACATTCCAAGACTCATGCACCAGGCAACATTCCTGTCAGCCAATTTTACATGCCAGATGTCTTAGAGGAAATGAGATCCTGGAAAAGAAAACCAATAGAAAAGAATACTAGGTTTATTTCATGAAAACATGATCAAGTTCTTTTAGTACAGGAAAAACTACAGGCCAAATACTGCAGGTCTTAAACTGAGCAAAACTCCCACTACAGTCAAGAACTTTACTGATTAGAAATCATAGATTTTGGCTCAGTGTGATTGATGCAAGACAGATCTGAAGTATTTTGCAGTGCTGAAAAATTTTATATATGGATAATATTATCATAGCATTCCCCACAATAACAAAGCTCATAAACACATAGGCAAAGGGAAAAGGGAAGGGAAAAAAAAAAAAAAGGGATTTAACCATTAACAACTTAAGTGGGTTTCCAAATAAAGCTATATTTGATGAATGAAAAAGCTATCTAAAAGTTAATATGAAGAACAGCACATGGCAGGAATCAGTAAGTTCGAAAAAAATCCTCTATCTCCATAGCTAAATTTGCTTAATTAAAAAAACTGTTCATCATTCTTATAAAACTGTGAATTAAAAAAGTAAGGATAGGAAAGTCCACCATGGAGTTGGAGAGACACTACTGACTTAAAAAGACTTTTCAAAAAAAGACTTGTTTTGGTGTGCTTGAGGCATGTACTTCTAACACTTCAGCAAAAGGAAAAGTGTAATTGCTGCAAAAAAATTAAAGGAAGAAAGAGGATGAATTCTAATAATCTGGTAAATATTTTACACTTGAATCAAGAATTAAAAAGTTCTTACTACATTATTTTATCCTTGCCGTGTTCCCTGACAATGTATGGCAGGGTTATGGTTAACTGACCTCATTTCAGTTACTATCAGAATGTGCGAGAATATACCAACAGTAAAAAGAGACAGAGTTCATATATCTTCATTTTCAAATCAATGAGAAAAAAAGAGTGAGGATGCATTATCCCTAATCCTCAGTACTTAGGAAACCACAATACCTTGATTTATTTCATAATCATGTGTTTTGTTATTTATTTTTATACCCTGCAGTTTGCATAAAAGAATGATTCTCTTAAGGCATACTCCAATGGAAAAAAAAAGAAAGTGTTCTGCTGTTAATTTTTTATATCTTCATTTGTGGGTGTAAAGATTTGCAAGAAAGAGACTGAAAACCTCTTACATATTTCTGCAGAATGAGATTCTAAGGTGCTTGACCAGAATGAGACATCTCCAAGTAAACACCTGAATTTGAGTAAAATTTTTACATTTAGCACTTGCTACTGTATGCAAGGCCCATGGTATGCAAGACCTTTTGCCTGGACCTTTTCATTTGAGGTCACGTTTCTTGTCCCTCACTGACCTTTATCTGTTGAAAGACAGTGTAGAGAGAACACTAGTTAAGAGTGCAAACTTGCAGTGTTTAATACAATTGGGGAATATTCATCCTCAGAAGTTACAAATAATTCAGGGAACAAATTTTGAAGAAGGAAAGCTAGTTAGAAATCTGATAGTGTTACTGAAAAAAGAAATTAGGGAGAAACATAGATAGCTTCTGTCAGTGGTTTTGCTGGAATTTTAAAGCACTTAAATAAAAGAGCAATTTCATAAATATAACGAACAGTGACAATTTTAAAGGGCCAAGAACTAGAGGTGATGTCCTCACAAAGTCTTTTAGTAAGAAATGAGAGCCTAATTCCCTAGGGCCATTTGAATAACCCTAGCTCTTGACATTTTCTGGGCAATTTCAATTCCCTGAATTCAAGTGGCCTTAAAGCATTTGGCTTTAAGGGGATTCAGGGCTACAGCAACCAGGCTGCCAGTTTGGAAAGGCTAGCTTGGAGATTTTTTGTAATTTGTTGGTTTTTTTAAAAAAAAGTCAGGCAGAAATGCTGGAAAAGGCAAAGGGAGGAAATGCTTTTAGGCCATTTTGAGGGAGGGAAGAACAGATTATCAACCAAGAGGAAATGATTGTGTGAACAGGGTGAGCCACAAACACTAAGAAAGCATTATAAAAGAAAAACCAAACACAATACATTCCTATTCTAAAACCATTTAAAAAAAAAAAAAAAAAAAATATGGTGGAGGGATAGAAAAGGCACTGAGCAAGACAAGATTTTCCTACTGCTGATTACGTGAAAGGACCACTTTCACCTCCTAGTGGCAGAAATCAAAAGAAGAGTAGACCTTTTAAATAAATGTACTTTAGTATTCCACAATATTAGTTCCAATCTCTATACCTTAAATGTAGTACAACTGCAGACACTTACTGTAATTTTTTAATTTTTCAAACTACCATGGGAAATATTTGATGATTAGACATATCCTTTCACTTTACACACTAAAGAGACATGTAGAGGACACAGGAGATATTTTAATAGGTGGGGAAGGGGGAAGAACATGTTGTTGTTAGGATCAGCAGTGGCATAACTATAATAAAATTATTAGGAATAATGAAAATACATCAATAAGGGAGTTGGAATAAACTTTAGAATTGTATTAGAAAGATATAAAAGATGAATTCCTGACCTATCCAAAATAATTTCCAATTTCTGACATAAAAGGAGAGGGTGAGAGAGCCGGGACTGTTTAGCCACAAGAAAGGTTCAGAGTAGATCTTATGAATGTGTATAAATATCAGATGCAAGGTAGTAAAGAAGACAGAGCCAGACTCTTTTTAGTGGCAACCAGTGAAAGGAAAAGAGGCAATAGAATGTAAAATACTGGAAATTGCACCTGAATGTAATAAAAAAACCCGTTTTTTACTGTAAGAGTAGTCAAACACAGGAACAGGTTGCCTAGAGAGGTTGTGAAGTCTCCACCCTTGGAGATATGCAAACCCAACTAGATACAGTCCTGAACAATGTGCTGTAGTTGACCCTGCTTTGAGCAGGGAGGTTGGTCCCTTCCCACTTCAACGATTCTATGATTTCATAGCAACAGAATAAAATAAATGAGGTTCTCTGGGGAAACTTATAGTAGCTAATTAAAGTATTGCCTTGAATTTATATTTACCAAAGGAGGTACAATGAAATTACAGCTACTTTAACAGTACATTGATAGGTGAAGAATTCTGCACAGTAAGTTTGCTATGTCTCTTTCCAAAATCACCAGCCTCACCCATTCTAAAAGAACTTTGAAAGCAAGAATTAATTTGCATCTCTAGGTGTAACAAATAGCACACAGATACCATCCTGAAGTATCAATAAAGCAATTCAGATGTATATTTGATTATATCAGACTCTAGTTATTGTTAACAACATCTGCAATGGGTTGGCCTTAATTAAATGAAGAATATGACAGAGCACTGAGATGATCTAATATTCTTATGTCCCATAGTGCCTCTACCACCATTTCTTACTTATTTAAAACATTTAAGTGTTGATGATCATTTTGGATCTTCTCTTCCCCAAGTTTATGTTGAATTATTATTAAAAAGAAGTTGATGGTTAGCTAAGACAGCAACTGTATCTTCATGATACATTTCTTGATAGCTTTACCATAAAAATGGAATCCAACTTATATGTAAGAACAAATAAGCAAAGGACATGCTGACAGCATGATGCCTTCTAAATCGAAACGTCCAGATCTTTTTGCTTTTATTGCCAAACTTCACATATGTAAAATGTAGGCTGGTGGCTATCAATTAAGTGCTACTTGTAGAAGTTTAATGTTGCAGAAGGATTAGAGGTGGCTAGAATGTGCCCAGATTTCCATTTGAAGAAGATTTATTTTTGTTAGAGCTGTGTAAATCCCAGGAGTGGAGGGTATTAATTACAGACATTTTATGTCAACATGAAGATTTAAAGGGACCGATTGTATTTCTGGTATCCCTAGTAAAATAAAGGGAAATTATAAAGAGGAGAATTAAAATTATCAAAATAATGGAGAATCATCAAAATTATAAGAAGAAAACTCTATTGCTTCCAAGAAGACTTTTCATATTTGATCAACACACACATTCCCATGGTGGATAAGCCTTCCCCAATACTTTTTAACATCTTACTTGACCTACATTTGAAACCAACATTGAAATACTTATATTTCTCTGTTTTCAAATTAATAAAATTCTCCTAGAAGTTTCTAGTCCAATGTCCTTGAAAGCACTTTGATGATGAAGAAAGCAGTAACCAGCTGCTGCTTCACAGATGCTGAAAAAGCATGGAACAAATGATACTGATTGTAATGATATGTTGCAAAAGCAATAGCAGTGGAGCACTTCTGTTGAAGACAGCCTTCCTGTTAAACAGAAGACCAAGCACAGACTCTTCCTCTTGTTCTGTATAATATGACTGCTACAGATTGCAAATCTCTTAAAATGCCAACAGGGTTTCTGACTAAAATTGAAAAGAAATTAGAAGAAATCTAGCTAAGGGCCAAACAATATGAGCTGAGACTCCTGTGTTAGTGGAAATTATATAAAGCCTTCAGTTAGCTAGTAGGAAATAGGAATTGCAATCAGACAACATCCAAGTAAAGATTTCTTAAATTTAAGTTAATTTACTAAAGTTATTTTATTTCCCTTAACTTCTGCTGCTTGAGACTAACCTCCACTGACAGCTAAAAATCTTACTTTTAAATAAAGGTAACTTCTTCAGTTCTAAAAGAACTATCAATTTTTCATAAAACATGCAAGTATATTTGATTGAAAACTGGAGATTTCCTGCTGCACAGAAAATGTCAACACCAAAAAAAGAAAAAAAAAAATCCAGGTAAAAGCAAAATAAAATGCAGCCAAGAATTAGTCAAGTTTTCATTTTTCCACTAGAGAAAAAAGTATTCCTACACAAGTGTTTGTTGGCCTAGATTAGAAAAATAATTTGCCATGGTGGAGAATGAACTCATACTAATCTTGGAGGAAATATAGGATGTTGAGCCATCTTAGGAGAAATAAGTAATTGAATCTCATGGCCAAATTTTATGCATATGGAAATACTGACATTGATAATAACACTTAACTTTTTTTAAAAAAAGATTAGTTATACTGAACTAAACTCCTTTGTGGAGTCTCTCAAAATTCATCACATCCGTACAATGAAGATAAATGTGCAGACAGTGATTACCACTGCTGCTTTATGTGACAGTTCTCTGAAGAAATCTATAACTTATAAACTGGGAATGATGAAATGTTTCCAAACATAGATCTTCTATTCTGTACAAAGAAAAACAAAGTTTCGGAAGTGAATCACTGGGTAGGTAAATAGTTTTATGGAAAAGAAGTTCACATTCCTTAGTGAGAGAGCATTACATAGTTTAGATCACCTCCGTTTGAACAGTCAAGGACTATTGGCTAAACTAGAGAAAAACGCATTTAATAACAAAAAGGGAGAGAAAAAAGTGGGAATAAATGAACACTTATTTAAGAAACTCAAATCACCAAGAACAAAACATGTCACCAAAAAGCATGTAAAGAATTTATCTGCCTATCGCCTAGACTCTTAGAACTCTGATATAAACCACAATTAGAATTTTTCATTTCTGAACATGTATTTAATGCAGTTGATATTACTCAAAACTGATGGGACGAGCTGCATGACTGAGCAATATCATCACTGAGTCTAACCTTTTTAAGGAGAATCAAGTGGATAAAAAGGGAAGAGCAACCTTTTCTGTCAAAAAAAGCAGTTTTGAGATGACTGACAAACCTGAAAACAGATAGTCTTTAAAGCCGATTAAAGTCCAAGATGCAATTCTTGTTAGTAGTTGAGTGCCAAATCAAGAAAAGAAGCCTTTAACTTTGTTCTCACTGAACTATCTCACTGCTGGGGCAGTTTCAATCCCTTAACACTTAATTCACTGATTCTGACAACAAGTAAAGATGTCAGAGACCCTTTGGGATGAAGTGAGAGGCGAGAACTGTACTATCTAACTCTGAGACAAATATCATCTGTCTCTGCTGTCTATGCCTGGTTTTGAATAAGTGATATTATATGAGCCTCCCAAAATAAGATCAGTTTTGGTGGGTCTGCAGGTATCTTTCCACTATCACCAAGGCCAAAGGTGCTGCCAGACTTCATACAAATCTTGACAGATGCAAGCAGAAGCTGAACCTTGATTTTAAGGTCTTACAACTTCCTTCCACCTCTTAGTTGTAAGGACTGTACTTGGCCATCATATTGCACTAGAGACTCTTTGATAGGACTCACTTGACCTTATGTTCCTCTTTTCCTAACAACCTTTTTTCCATCTGCTGATGGTGTAAGAGATGCAATAAAACTTCAGTGACCTTAAGTAATTTTGCTTCACTCAGGAAAATTCCATCTTGGTATCTACACATACCACCAGCTGAAGGTTTTCAAAGCACAAGTTCCATCTTGCTGACTTCCCTCTTCACAGGTGGGCTACTTCCTAAATTCTAAAAGTAAAATAGCTGATTAAAAAATGAACTCTGGTTTTTAAACCCTTTACCTGCTTTCTGTTATTTAATTAGCTTTTCCATGGGATTCTTTCTCAAATGTAGTATGAGTGCAGAGCCTGCCCTCCACTTGGGGACCCAAGTCCCCACGCTGCCAGCCAAAACCAGATCATGCAGCAGAAGCTAGGTGACTCTCAGCAGCAATAAAGAAAAGAACTACCTAGGATCCTGACAAAGTTCTACACAGTAACTCTAAAAGAAAAACTGTCAAAGATAGCTTTTCCCTTATGATGGTCTATTTTAAAATGCTTTAAAATATTTCCCCCAACCACAAGTTTCTTACTACATTTTCATAAAAGTCAAGATTTCAATCAAACAATCTTTTCTCTTTTTATATATACATATAATTCACTCTTACCATGTCTGGAATTGTTTAGTGCTTTAGTTGATTCTTACACTTTTAGTGATTAGGAAAGTTGCTTAGTAAAAGTTATTATGGGCAGACAAGAGAGAGAGACCTCTAATGTATGTATTCTAAAATTAAAGAAAGAAGGACATAATGAGTCAGAATGATGAAATAATGCAAGAAACTAAATCTAGTAGTTGGATCCACATTCTAAAAAGAGTTATTTTAATTATTTTTGGCACAAAATATGACTAAATATATTATTTATTAATGAATTGTTATAACTATGCATTCATCCAAACAAGAGACAGCAATGTCTCTGGCACAAAACAGTTTAAAATCTAAGACAATCCTGGGATTAGACATTTATTTCATTAAAGCAAAGACAACCAAAAATAAAAGGCACTGATGGACATAGCAATGACAGACTTAGAGATTGCTAGTGATGGTGATTCTATGAACTTCCTCTGCAATCTTTTTCAATGTCTTTGCATCACACTGGAATCCACAGAATTCCAAGAAAACAAATCAGTTATTCTACTAATTACAAAATAGCCAACCATGGTGCAAATGCTCTTCTGACTAGCTCTTTGGTGTTGAAGCAAATTAAGATCTCACAAAAAACTTGGGGGGAGGGGGGAGGAGAAATCTCTCTTAATTACCAAATTAAAAAAAATAAAATGCTCATTTTTGTTCCTATCAAAATGCTATCATCATAAAAAAACAAACTAAAATGATAAGAAGCAAATAAACATTCCATGAAGAAAATGAGTTTCATCACCTAGATCAAGTAGACTCACAGTCATATAGAACTTTCAAAAAACAGCTGGTGGGGATTTTCTGTTTAGGCAGCTGAAAGTACAGCGGAGTTTTTCTAGGTAATATAAGTACTCTTTTTTCCTGCTTAGACTTCTAGCAGCTTTCTAGATTTCTTAGTCATCCAGATTCACTAGTAAATAACAGCAAGCAGCTACAGAGATGTTAATATCCTTTCTGTAAAAGCAAGATATTTAAAAATCATAGTAACTTCAGTAGGAGTAAGCGTTTATGCTTCCAAGAGTTTAAGCAAGTTTCAAAGACATATTTTTGGACTATTATTAAGCACTTTTAAAAGATATTTGCAGCCCAGTTTAGATCCAGTCTAAATTTATATTTAAACAGCTCTGGCCTTCCCGATGTACACTGATCCAAACTGATTTAGTAAAGATTGGATTTTGGGGGATTTTATGGTTTTGTTTGGTTTTGGTGTTTTAACCAATTAAAAAATATTTTTAAAATAAACCAGCACACGAACATGTTGTAGGAGATGTTAGAATAGTATAAATTCTTCTAAGTGTTTTAAGTCTTTATGCTAAGAATAGTTTTGCCAGGTGTTAGGACCTTGCACAAGCATACAAAGCTATCTTCTTGTCTCCTTTAGGCAGCTAGATCAGCTAGTCCTGTGAGTTCTCTGTCAGACTGAAAAATCCTGCAAGAGTAACTGGAAATACCTATGGTGAGGAACAAGCTTATGCCAAGCTTTATGCTCTACTACAATTTGCCTTGACAGAAAAAGAAGTTGCTCTCTGGTGTGTTACTTATGTATAAGAAAAAAATTCCACTTTGCAAAAAGCATCTTAACATCTTGAATTGCATTAAAAAAAATCTTTAATAGAATCTGATTAAGAACTCTTCTAACATTCTTTGGTAGAAGGATACACAAAAGAGTCAATAACATAATAAGCCTGAAATTTAGTTTGTGATAATTTTTAAAAAACACAAAGGAACAAATCCTATAGAAGATTAAGTTTTCCTCATTAAAAGATTTTTATACTGGTTTCATAGATAAATAAATCTTGCGTGATCATGATACATGTAGCAGTGCATCTATCTTTCTCTAACAACTTTGAACTGGCTGCACATTTCAAGAAATTTGGTAAGGTGTAGAGGTGTCAAAGACAGCAAGTTTCTACAAGTTTTATGTAATAATAATGGCTAGAAGAATGAAATCCTCTTAATGCTCCCACAGAAAGAAGGGCTATAGTCTGACCTATAAATGGGAAAGTTTTCATTGAGCAATTTGGTTTTCTTTGGTTCCTGTGTAGTCTAGAGTATTGATGAGTCATCATGATACTATTGTTAAAATACAAAGTAGGCACCAGTATCTTATTCTGTTCCAAACTGTTCAGTTTAAGTGTTACAAGTTCTGTCTTTTACATACATGCTTTCCCAGCATTACAGCATTTTTCTTCAAAAGAATTTAAGATCAGGTTTTAAACTGGAGGTACTGCTACTATTCTATATCTGAATGTTAGGAGTTTCTGTGTGTCCTCCAGCCATGTGCATTTTCTGGCCAAAAAAAAAAGAAATAAAGCTATCCAATGAATATTCTCCCTCCGTCAAATGCTTATGAAAGTGCCTATTCATATTTTGAAAAACAAGAAATAAAAAGGCAATTCAAATCTCTGATCATAATATACTAAATCAGATGCAGTACTCTGGGCAAATTATATTTTTTTTTCCTTCAGGCTGTAATTCTTTATGTCACTAAGCTTTTGGTGACTCACAACACTTATTGTACCAACAATGTTCTCAAAATGCAAATTGCTAATGACTTCTTTTAGCCCAATATAAATCTGGGAAATAAGTGCAATTCGATGCAGCATTTCCAGCAGTACCATAAATATCTTTCCATGTAAGTCTAAAATAATGCAAAGTTTTATTTCGTGCCTAAAGCTATTGTCATACTGAATAGATATGATGCAATATTTGGAAAACAGTGGCACTTTTGCGTATGGTACACTACTTCACAGAGTTAACATACCATTTATGTATTTGAATGGGTATCAACAGAACACAAAAAATGTTTTCCCTTTTTTGTAATACATTTTCTATTATTTTTATGACTCTACTGTTTTATAATATTTGCCTTATTGTGAGCAACAGCAAAAATCATATTTGAATTTTCAGGTTCGAAGTTTCAGGTATATTAAACCTATGCATGCTGTTAAATCAAAATAACAGGATAACAATGAATTATACAATGTTTAATAATTCTTGAAGTTCATAATCTCAATATATATTTCAGTGCAAGGTTTTGAAGTTTAAACTTCACTGCTTAGAACAAAGGAAGTTCAATTGCTGTTTTGTAGGCTATATTATGACAATAAACGATGTAATTTATGCAGTTAAATCAATATTTTACATTAGACACTGAACTGTAGAAACCCAAGCCATATAGTCTAACAAAGGTTAATAGGTGACTTAGTTTTTTCCAGTATAGGAAGATTGAGGTTTTAATACTAGATTATTTTTTTTCCTGACTAGCTAGCCAGCTGTGGTGGGTTGACCCTGGCTAGATGCCAGGTGCCCACCAAAGCCGCTCTGTCAATCCCCTCCTCAGCTGGACATGGGAGAGAAAACATAATGAAAGGCTCATGGGTCGAGATAAGGACAGGGAGATCACTCAGCAATTACTATCACAGGCAGAACAGACTTGACTTAGGGAAAATTAATTTAATTTATTGCCAGTCAAATCAGAGTAGGGTAATGAGAAAATAAAAACAACCTTAAAACAGTCTCCCCAACCCCTCCCTTCTTCCTGGGCTCAACTTTACTCCCGAATTCTCTACCTCTTCCCCCACCAGTGGCGCAGGGGGACAGGGAATGAGGGTTGCGGTCAGATCATCACATGTTGTCTCTGTAGCTCCTTCCTCCTCACTTCACGAACTTCTCCAACGTGGGTCCTTCCCACAGGCCGCAGTTCTTCACAAACTGTTCCAGCATGGGTCCCCCACGGGGGCACAAGTCCTGCCAGCAAACCTGCTCCAGCAGGGGCTCCTCTCTCCGCAGGGCCACAGGTCCTGCCAGAAGGCTGCTCCAGCATAGGCTTTCCATAGGGTCACAGCCTCCTTTGGGCACATCCACCTGCTCCAGCATGGGGTCCTCCACAGGCTGCACGTGGATATCTGCTCCACCATTAACCTCCATGGGCTGCAGGGGGACAGCCTGCCTCACCATGGTCTTCCCCACGGGCTATAGGGGAACCTCTGCTCTGGTGCCTGAAGCACCTCCTCCTCCTCCTTCTTCACTGACCTTGGTGTCTGCAGAGTTGTTTCTCTCACATATTCTCACTCCTCCCTCCAGCTGCAGGTTGTTGTGCAGTTTTGGTTTTTTTTCCTTCTTAAATATGTTATCACAGAGGCGCTACCACCGTCACTGATTGGCTTGGCTTTGGCCAGCAGTGGGTCCATCTTGGAGCCGGCTGGCATTGGCTCTGTCAGACATAGGGGAAGCTTCTAGTAGCTTCTCACAGAAGCCACCCTGTAGCCCCTCCACTACCAAAACCTTGCCACGCAAACCCAATACACCAAAGAGATTGAAACTAATGATCAATAAATTCATATGAGAAGTAAGGAGCACACTTGTCAGAGTGAGGCTTCTCTTTTAATTTAAATCTTCAAACAGGGACATAGATGATATTTACGATCCTTACTCAAGGTTCTTTACAGATGTGTCTGGCGTATAAATAAGTGAAGTTCTATCACCTAGGATATGTATGAACTACTGTGGCTTTAAATGTTTACAAACAGTTTATAAATCATCACTGAAAGTATAATCATTTTATCTGCTAATATTTGCTCTCTCCAGTCTTCCAGATATAGACATATGAATTCAATAAATATTACATGAATGATTCTTGAATGCCAATCAATGACTAATATATCTATCTAGCTATCTATCAGTGTATATGATTAAATGACAAATGAAGTAAAATTAAGATATTTTAAAGTAAGTGAGATTATAACTTACTTTCAGTAAAACTTTCAAAAGCACCTCAGCAATACAGAAAACAAAGACTCGTTTTCAGAAGAGATTCAGGCTCTTAGATCTCAACAGGGGAAGGAGAGAGTTACCAGCAGCCATGTGAGGGACTGATGGACCCAGTTGATAAGCAAAGGGCCTGTGGTGGTGTGAATGAAAGTAAACACAAAAGAGCTTAAGTAGGATCACCTCAAGTATTTGTATGTAAGCAAGGATCGCCTACAAGGCACCACTATGGGAAAAACCTTCAAACCCTTTCTGGGAAATCAGCCTGTAAACTAATGCCCGCTGACTGGGGAATAAACATGAGGAATTAGTTGTGGTTGCAGGGCTATGATCTTGTTATGGTCATGGAGACACGGTATGATGGATCATATAACTGGAGTGTTGCAGTGGAGGGAAACAGGCTCTTTAGGAAGGACAAGCCAGGAAGATGGGGCAGGAGTTGCCCTTTATCTGGCAGAACAGCTGGAATGCACGGAGCTCTGCCTAGGGGTGGATGATGAGCCAACTGAGAGTTTATGAATAAGCATTGAAGAGCAGATCAGTATGAGTGACATCATATTGGATGTCTGCTATAGGCTACCTGATGAGGAAGAATAAGCGGATGAAGCCTTCTGCAGACAGGTAGAAGTAGTGTCATGCTCACAGGCCCTGGTTCTTATGGGGGACTTGAACCATCCCGATATCCGCTGGAGAAACAACACAGCAGGGCATATGTAATCCAGGAGTTTCATGAAGAGCACCTCCTGACCCAAGCGACAGAGAAGCCAAAGAGGAAAGGTGCTCTGCTGGACCTCATACAAACATGGAAGGGCTTTTGTTAGGGATGTGAAGGTCAAAGGCAGCCTTGGCTTCAGTGACTGTGAAATGGTGGCGTTCAGGATCCTGAGAGGAGGGCAAAAAGCAAGATCACAACCCTAGACTTCAGGAAAGCAGACTTTGGCCTCTTCAGGGATTTGCTTGGAAGAGTCCCATGGGATAAGGCCATGGAGAGAAGAGAGGGCCCAAGAAAGCTGGTTAATATCCAAGCATCACCTCCTCCAAGCTCAGGAACAGTCCATGCCAATGAGCAGGAAGTCAGGCAAAAATGCCAGGATGCCTGCATAGATGAACAAGGAGCTTCTGGCAAAACTCAAACATAAAAAGGAAATAATACAGAAGGTAGAAGCAGGGACAGGAAATCTGGAAGGAATAGAGACACTGTCTGAGCATGCAGAGATGAATTTAGGAAAGCCAAAGCCCACTTGGAACTGAATTTGGCAAGGGATGCCAAAGGCAAGGAGAAGGGCTTCTGTAAGTACAGAAGTGGTAAAAGAAAGACCTAGGAAAACATGGGCCCGTCGCTGAATGGGGCAGAGGCCCTGGTGACGCAAGACATGGAAAAGGCAGAGGTACTGAATACCTTCTTTCCCTCGGTCTTTACTAGCAAGATTAGCCTTCCAGAATCCCGGGCCCTGGAGACCAGGGGCAAAGTCTGGAGCAAGGAAAATTTATCCTCGGTAGAAGAGGATCAGGTTAGGGAATACTTATGCAGGTGGGACATACATAAGTCCATAGGCCCTCACGGGATGTACCCTAGTGCTGAGGGAGCTGGCTGACGACATTTTGAGGCCACTCAATAATCATTCAATGACCATGGCAATTGGGAGAAGTGGCTGAGACTGTAGAAAATCAGATGTCATTCCTGTCTTCAAAAAGGGCAGGAAGTAAGACCCAGGGAGCTACAGGCTGGTCAACCTTACCTCTATCCCTGGTAAGGTGATGGAACTACTAATCCTGGAAACCCTTTCCAGGCACATGAAGGACAAGTCATCAGGAATACTCAGCATGGATTTATGAAAGGAAAGGCATGCTTGACCAACCTGATAACATTCTATGATTAAATGACTGGCTTGATAGATGAGGGGAGAGCAGTGGATGTTGTCTACCTAGACTTTAGGAAGGCTTTCATCACTGTCTCCTGTAAGATCCTCATAGAGAAGCTGATGAAATATTGGCTGGATGAGCAGACAGTAAGGTGGATTGAAAACTGGATGAATGGCTGGGCCAAGAGGGTGGTAATCAGTGGTACGAAGTCCAGTTAGAGGCTAGTAACTAGCCATGCATCCCAGGGTGTAAACCAAGTTCAGTACTAGGTGCAATCCTGTTCAACATCTTCATTAATGATCTGGATGATGCGGCAGAGTATATCCTCAGCAAGTTTCCTCAAGATACAAAATTGGGAGGAGTTACTGATACACCAGAGGGTTGTGCTGCCATTCAAAGGGACCTCGATAGGCTGGAAAAATGGGCCGACCGGAACCTAATGTAGTTCAACACAGGAAAGTGCAAAGTCCTGCACCTGGGGAAGAATACACCCCATGCTGGGGGTAAACTGTCTGGAAAGCAGCTTGGCAGCAAAGGACCTAGGGGGTCCTGGTGGACACCAAGTTGAACACGAGCCAGCAATGTGCCCTTGCTGCAAAAGAAGGCTAACAGTCTCCTGGGCTGCAGGGTACTTAACTTAAATGGAAGAAAAACAAAACAAAACAAAGGGTCAGGAAAAATAACTGTCCAGTGTCATAGAATAAATCATTGGGACAGCTGGGATTAAATTTCCACCTCATGCTTATTTTTCTAAACGGTGCTGCATCAGCTAGTACTCAGTTTCAACCTAAACAAACACTTTCATGAGTATTGGAACTAATGAAGCCTAGTTTGCTTCAAACTTTTGTCACTATTATGAACTCCCATTGAAGCTTTTCCTGTAGTTGGAACTCTCATCCACTTTCATTCCCTAGAGCCTAAGAAAGCATGAACTGAGACAGAAGCTTGTCTTTCAGTTGGGAAACTTAGTGGGTCTTTCTTCTTATAGCCACTTACTTTAATGAAACTGATAGGAAGTTATTTATTTGCAAGATCCCTACTTCTCCTCCACCCCCCAAACAAATTTGGTTGAAATTGGCAGAGAGAAGAAGCTGACAACACACTCTTACAAAATCTACACACTCAGTGTGACAGCCTAAGTCTTATTTCCTTAAGAAGTCAGGCTAAAAATCATCAGGTATGTGTCAGAAATTTCAACATTCCTTTTTGGGTTAGAGAACATTGAATTTCTTGTGGAACATCCTTCTTGTGCTCAATCAACCCCAAGTTTGTTGGGGTTTGCTTGTTCATCTCGCTATTATATCCAATGATCTTAAGGGGAGAATAGGAAAGGATGTTCACAGGAGCCATGATCAGCTGTACTGTTTTCACTCAGTGAAAACTAAAAGATGTTCCATCAGAAACAAATAGTATACAAATTGCCTGACCACTGGGCCATGGGGTAGGAGGAGAATAGCATTTTGCGAATTTTGCCCCCTATTTGCAGATCAGACAAGGTTAGGTAATAAATTCAGCTTCTATTCAGAGACAACGTTAAACCACAAGTACATTTCTCAGTGAATGATCTACAGGTGAATAAATTACCTAGGTCTAGTGAGGCACCTGTAAAATATGCAGTGCAAATGCTCTTTACTTCCCATCAGTTTCTGGAGCCAGCCAGATATAAAAGAACTGAATGAGATGGTGTGTGTCAGAGAGAAGTGCTTGTTCCCCAGCATTCTCCTAAAGAATAGGGGTTTTTTTTCCAAATCAGTGTAGGGTTGTATTACAGTTGAATTACACTGAGGTAGTGTTCTCATTTGAGGGTAAAATTAAGTGCCAGCAGCAAGAACTAATATTCACCATGATTATACTAAATTTCCCTGATTACACATGAAATCACCAAACTGGAACTGGGAAAGAGCTGTTACGTTGCTGGCAATCCTATCGTAGTATACTACCTGCCCCAGTTATGCAGCAGCAGTTGATGAACAGATACACAATGACATTAAAAACCTAATGGTATTGATGGCAATAGAACAGTGTAATCATTGTAACACGGGGCAGTAACACAGAGACAGTGTTGCATAATGCAAAAGTTGCCCAAGTCACTGGCTCTACTGTTGACATGCTTAAGTTAGAAATGGGGTTAAGTGTTTTGTTGATATAAATTCACTTTTCATTCTCTAAACAGGTGTCGTGGTTTAACCTCAGTTGGCAACTGAGCACCACACAGCCGCTCGCACACTCCCCCCACCCGGTGGGGTTCTTTTAAAGTTCTTTTAAACTTTTCCATTTATAGCTTAAACTCCTACAGCTGTATTACTACTCATTGTGTTATTATTTTAGAAGGCCAAATTCTCCATAGTGTTGCAAACTCAGAATATTTTCAAGGACTGCAAATACATTATGTGGTAAACAAATGAATTAACAAAGAATAAATATGTTCTATAATTCACTTCCCCCACCCGGTGGGATGGGGGAGAGAATTGGAAGAGCACAAGTGAGAAAAACTCGTGGGTTGAGATAA
>NW_008796213.1:5710708-5750702 GCF_000699145.1 Aptenodytes forsteri | reverse complement strand
AAAAACCCGTGTTTCTCCACTAGCCTATAGCTGAAACAATCTAACCCATATTTTGAGCCTTTAGAAAGTGAATTTGAAATATGCTAGCTAAATAGCAAGTTACTAGAGTAGATACAGAAATCACTTAGAGAATTCCACAAGCTTTATTACACACAAAGAACCCACCAGAAATGATCAGGAAACCTTAAAACTACAATGCTTCTTATGAAAAATGCAAGGATTTTGTTTTGGAGAGAGCACCCCAATTCTGTGTATAAATTATACAGAAACAGCAGAGCATGTTACACTAATGGAGGAATGATAATAGATGTAAAGAAAGATTAAGCTGTAGAAGTTAATGAATGGTTCTTAATATTTGAAAGCATACTTTTGCATGTTGTATGCCAGAAAAATATATGCAAAATCAAATATAATACCTCTTGCATAACTACCTATGGCAGATGGACAACATTAAGAGTAGAGTTCTGGTTGTTACTGTTGCAATTTAAAAATATAGCTTCTATTCTCTTCACTTCAAAGAATTTTGCTTATACAAAAGATCAAATACTGGGCTTCAGTCACATTCTCAGATGCGTGTGCATGAACCTAATCACCTATGCAGGTATTTCTTTTGTTAACAGGATACATTTTTCAATGGCTGAATATATAGTCAGTCATGCTTAAACACGATTGTTAGGCAACTACTGTGCAGTTGCAGTTTCTTGCTCTTAGTGTAGCCTTTTGGATAGTTCACATGGGACTGCAAAGACTGAAGAGGGATGATCTCTCATTAGTTTTGTGACTATCAAGAACCATATGAAAAACTCTATACAGCACATTTCATGCTGACCCAAGCTTGATATAGCAAAACAGAGAAAAAAATATATTTTTGCATGTACTTTTTTTTTATTTTAGGCATTACAGTTGATTCATTATCTACTGATTAAATATCTTTCCTAATTTGAAAATTTAAAGGAACAGAAAGTTCATAATTTACCATAGGTGTCTATATGAACCTCTGATTAAACTGAGACTTCTCTATCAAAGAAGGAACTGATATCTCACCTATTCCTAAAAGCACAGAGCCATCTTCCATAAACTTCCAGAGTTATCTTGCATTTTCAACTCAATGTCAATTCAAAAAGTGCATTCCTTTCATAGGTTCTGCAAACAGAATATCATTAAACAAGATACAGTTCCATTGATACTCAAGCTAATAAACATGCTTGATTTTAATTTACAGACTAAGCATGCATCTTAGAAAGAACACACAATTTAAAAACAAGCTATGTTTATAAGAAAAGACTACAGGAAAATGAACGAGGATGATAATTTTTGTGAAGGTGAAGAAAAGAGGAGCCATGGTCCTCTTTTCAGCTGCAAAAATGCCGTTAGACATGCAGGTAAAAGGTACTATCGATATGTAGAGAGAGCTGCTGTTTGCTCAGCATGCAGGGGTCACATCAAGAAAGGACTTAGAGCCACAAGTAAACATAAAAATTTAGCAGTAATGAAAGGAACCGCTCTTACTCAAACAAGCAAAACATATAAGCACTCTTCTCCAAAATAGGACATAGCATACGATCAGCTTGAAAGGGAAAAAGCTACATTTAGTTCACAGCGTAATGCTTCCTCATCAGCCAGACCTACAAACATCTCTAAATCACAAACCAGTCTTAGTCTATTGACTTGATGCTTTCCGTCTTCACCAGCTGGCAGTAGTGCTCTTCTAGGCTTTCCCTTTGGAAGCCTCCAGGGACGTATGTTCTTCTGCCCAGAGTAGCAAACATATTCCTTTTCTCTTTTGCAAACTTGAGTGCTCACAGTTAGAATTAATATTTATATACATACCTGACTCTCTTACTCTTCTTTCATAAAAGTAGCCAGCTGTCTCCAAGATCCAGTATTGCTAGACACTTAAAGGTGATGTAATATTACAAAATTTATTACTGACCTTTGACTGCATTACCTGCCTTTTGTCACCCTTTGCCAAGACTAACATGCCTAGCATTTGGGGATTCCAACAAGCTAATATCTAATACTAGTAACTGCCGTTATTAGTATTATAAATAACTTGACAGAGAAACATTTACACTTCTCCATGTGAATCTTCCCCCCAAATAGCAAATATTCCGACTCTAGGCTGAGTTCTATGCAGTCATATGCCAACAACATTTTTTTTTAAGCTTGTGACATTTTAACATGTAAGATCAGATATTTCATTGTCTGGCTAAGCTAGAAATGTCAAGTCAATGCAAAGATCTCAATGAGACCCATTTCCCAGTCCCAGCATACTTAAAGATATCTAACTTTACTATGTTTTTGTCTATGTATACATTTACGCAGATACTTTTACTTTAATGAAAAGCTATTGCTGGTCAATACCAGAAGTGTTTTGCATTTATATTCATTCTGCTCTACCTATGAGCTCTTTTGGACTAATAGTAACTAAATATTCTGGCAAGAAAGTTGCATTCAGACTTTTTAATTCTTAAAACAATTGTTCTATAGCAGATGGTATATACAGAATGCATTCAATGACACTACTTATATATGTCATGGATTTGACATTTGCCAGAGCATAAGATCTCAGCCTCCCACACATGAAATTTCTGTGTGACAGAGATCCACCATGTTTTCAAACTATTGTAAATCTAGGCACATACACACAGGTAACAAAACACTGCATTTTCATTTGCAGGCTTAGTTCAACACATATCGTACTTTTCAAAATAAACAATGGAATACATCATCAACAGAAATTTCTTATCTTTATGTTTAAAACTGTAATTAACAATTACTTTCGATATAAAAACAACCTGCCTTCTATTTCACCACATTTTCACTATTCTAGTTCATTATCTGATGGCCAAATTCTGCTGTTTCCTAAAACAGGTATATGTCTAAGTCTAATTATAAGTTTAAACTTCAGTGATCTCTTTTGGTTGATAAAATGCTTGCTGATTTAACAAGCTTCATCTCTAAATGATTACAAGAAGTAACAAGTCAACGTTTAAAGTGGGAAGGAAATATTATATAAGCTTCTCTTGATAATTAAAACAAATTTTTCACTAAGCACTACAGCTCTCACAAAAATATGTAAATTTAATGACAAAAAAAAGCAAAATGTAGACCTTGCCTATTTCTAATGAAAAAATATTTCAAGGACTGCAATTAAGTATGTCATCGGAAGCATGATTTTGCACAATCATCACGTGGCAAATACTGCAGGGACAATCTTATTCAATATAATCAATGTCATATGTAACTGTTTAGCTTTTGTACCGATTTTAGTATGCTGATGATAAACAATTTCCTTATCGTTCTAGAAATGTTTGCCTGTTTATGAAAGAAAATTCAACAACAGGAAAAAAAACAGATGATTGCAATTGATACATTTTTCTAACATCAAAACACTGTTGGTTTTTAAGATTATCTGTGACTTCATCTACAAAAATATTCAAGAGATTATGTAATCAGAAATGATGGTGCAAGGAAAGTGCCAAATAAGGTCCAAAACATAAGTGCTCTTAGCACCAGTTTACTATAAAAATATCATAATAATGGTAAGAAACATTTATTTTTTCTTTTTCAACTTACATATGTGAGGAGGAGGCAAATGAACCAGCTTGGCATCTACCCTGGACATCTTCATATCTTACCACACAGTTCTTGACATATTACTCCATCATTTCGATAACATACATATTCAGTTTAGAGCCAATATTACATATTATGCATAAATCAGAAATTAAGTCAGATTCAGAAGTCAAGTAGGTCATATTCTTTGTACAAAACTGTCAAGAAGTGTGGAACTATGCCACATGAGTTGACTTCTCTGTATTTTCTCTGACTTCTGTTTCTATTCATGCTTAACAACCCTATGGAATGTAATAAATATGCACTTGTTGCCTATTCATCAAATATGAAGAAAAAAATGGCTCTCCACCACTTTCCACCAATGAATATATGGCTATATATATGGCTCTCCATCATTTGCCACCAATAAATATAACGTTTCCATATTGAAAAGTCTTATATTACATTTTCTGGAATGTTCTATGGCTTTATTAAACATTAACGTAAAATATGTTAATGTAATTACATTTTAAAATTAAAAGTCATGATAAATATGTATGAAGTAGAAGTCAAATACAAATGCTGAGAAAAGTTGTTAATGATTAAAATTGTTCTTGCAAAAAGCAGTGATATTGCAAGACGTATTTTTGATTTGCAAGACAGAAGGAAGCACATCACTTCAGGTTAAAAATACTTATGCTAAATGTTAAACTCAGACATTTATTCATTAAGTAAATGAACAAGAATAATTTTCATTACAAAAGATTAGGAAGAAAACCAGTTCACTGATCACTTACAGATCATGTTGTTATTAAACTTGTTTCCACTCATTTTTACATCCTGAAGAAAGCATTTTTGTTGAATATTCCAGATTCTTTGGTAGACAAACTAATAAATCAGGTAGACAATGCAGGTTAAATGTACATCTGCTGAAACAGGAGATATAAATTAAAAGAAAGTTAAGCTAATGGTATAAGAATGTTTAGGAAAATGTGAATTTAGCAAACATGAGATTCCACTGAGATGTAAAAATCAATTCAGAATTATAAATCACAGAACGGTTGAGGTTGGAATGGACCTCACGTGATCTTCTAGTCCAACCTACTGCTCAAAGCAGGGACATCCCCCTTATGTATGTCAAGTTTGTTTAAATGCCCCCTAATCTGATCATCCTCCACCGAAGGAAAGTCCTTATTACTCCAGATGCTCCCTCTAGACTCAGGGACATGGGATTCTTGAAGGCAAATCCTATCAGTAGAGACTGCGGCAAAACCAGTATTGAGTACCCTAGCCTTTTTACGTCCTTTGGTGCCCAGTCCCCTGCCCCATTCAGTAGCAGACTCACATTTTCCAAATTCTTCCTTTTTCTGCTGATAAAGCTGTAGAACTCATTTTTGCCCTTTGCACCCCTCACCAGATTCAACTCCATGTGGTCTTTGGTTTTTCTAAGCCAGTCCCCACACACTCAGACAGTGTCTCTCTATAGTCTCCCAGGTTACCTGTCCCTGCTTCCACATCCCTTATGATTGAGTTTTGTCATGAGCTTCTTGTTGATCAACACAGGCTTCCTGCCACCTTCCCTTGACTTTCAGATGGACAAATCTCGAGTTTAGAGGAGGTGACCCAGCAATCCTGGACCCCTCTTCTCTCCAGGACTTCATCCCATGGATTTGCCCCAAGCAGAACCTTAAACAGAGCAAAGTTTGTTCTTCTGAAATTCAAAGTTGTGACCCTATTGACCCTGTTCCCTTCCCTCAGGATCCTGAAATCCACCATTTCATGGTCACTGCAGTAAAGGCCACGCCAATCTTCACATCCAGTTCCTAATTATTGGTACCATCAGAGTGCTTCCCCTCATCAGCTCTTCAGTCAACCTGTGTCAAGAAGTCATCATCAGTGCGCTCCAGATGTCTCCTGGACTGCTTGTGACCTGCTGTTTTACCCTTCCAGCAGGCAGGAATTTATAGATTTTTACGATAAAATCTGATCTTAAAACCTGATTGTTCCTTGCCAGGAATTGCCTAGTAAGTTTATTTAAAATTAATGACTGTAATTATAGATAGCATCTCTGAATCAACAGGTAGTGGCAATCAATTTTTGATCGTGACTGCATATTAGTAATATCTTAGAAATTGTAAATGAGTTCAACTGAATCCAATCTTAGCAGTTCAGAAAAATAGCTAATGGCTAAAATTTCATTAAACAGCAATTTTTGAGCATGAAACCTGTGAAATGATTAGGAGCTCAAGTTTCCAAAAATTTTGAATTAGGCTTGGGTAAGCAATGGGTAAATGCAATCTCTGTCTTCCATTTTTGTCAATAAAAACATTTGTCAAAAACATAGGTGAAATTTCAAGATTGTACCGTCCCTACATAATACTAATTACGACAGTGCTGGGGGGGATTTTGATTTTTTTTTTTTTTTTAATAGGCCCATTCTTTTGAAGGGCAAGCTGGTTTGAAGTGTGATACAGTAAACAAGGGTTCAGTAGATGGTGAGGAACAAAATCTATCGTTGAGTTCAGATCTTAAGTAGAACAACACTGGCAAATCACTATATATCCCAAAAGAATCACTATCCATGCAAAGTAGCAATGAGTCATCCAGCTGAAGCTGTAATCTATATTGGTTCTATTCTTTGTGTATATGTACCACTTGCATTTAAAAAAATGAAGATCTCTTATATAAATATCATGTGTAGTAGCATAAAGGGCAGGGAACCCTTGCTCCATTAAAAGTCACTTACAACTCAACGTCCATAGCAGGCAGAGCCAGCAAAAATGAAAACAGAGTATGTTATGGGATGCATGCTGATAACATCTCAGAGAATCAGACATACTGTCAGCAAGTAATTATTCTTTGAATATGAATCAATGTGGACACAACTATGAATGGCAGACAGCATCCCCCAAAATGGTGAGACAGAGTAATTTCAGCTGCAAACAGTACTTTTATCCAAAACTTGGCATCTAAATGAATGACCAAGTTGAAGTCATAATGTTTGGCAAAAGTCATTGCAGCAGTACATTTTCCAAAGAAGATATCTGATGTTGCTTGCTTTTGGGCAAAATAACCCTTAAGACTCAAAATAGCACTTGTTTGGCATACTTCAAACACAGGGATACACTAGGCTAACCATTTTAATTTTTTGCTGGGAAATTAAATGAGTCTTACAAAATATAACTCTGGCTAAGGCAAACCTTTCACGATTCTATATCAAGACAAATAATTACTGATATTTCACTGACAACAATGCTATCTTCCATGAAAGACATCCCTGATTAAAACAGCATTAGTTCATAACTAGAATGAGATAATTTAAAAGTAGGTTGGTTTTGCTTCTAATTAACTAAAGTTTTGTGTAATTCTTTATCTTGTGGCATTGATCTTTGTAGACCTTGATGCACATCTGCCCAGTGGACTGCTGCCACAGTTAACAATCCCAGCGCCAGTGTTTATAGACTTGTTCAAAGCTTGCTGAAAGCATTGGATAACAACAATCCACCCATCTGGATTGTCAACACTAAAGCAGCAGACATCTGCCAGAGTAATTTGGCTGACTCCAACAGGCCCTCATTTATGGGAATTACAAGGCATGCTGGCATAGAGGTACATAATATGTCCAGAAACTTATGTGATTTCTCCTGGACGGCTTCTACTGGAATCTCCAATGTGACTGCCATTCTGTGCAGTAACTCTTGAAAACGTTTATAAGTATTTGGCTGTACTTTTGAGTATCAGTGGTAGCACAGTCTCCTCTGCAAACAAAGGTAATACAGTGTAGAAACTGTATGATTAACAGCCTGCAACTCCTCTTCCTCAGCGTCTGAGACAGATGTTTCAATCATATACAAAGTTCACATTCTTGGGATGAAAAAGACCTGACTGTAATTGATATAACAGAAGCAGGTACTATTTGGCTAGATTGCTGGCATAGATAATAGTCAAGAAAAAGTGTTGCAAGGATACAATAGTCACTAAATCATAATATCACTCCTAGACCTTGGATAACAATCACAAGCATTGCAATAATGACCTACTGCTGTAATTAAGAGATCACAAATATTGTAAGGTTCTGTACACCACAGTGCTAATACCATATGAATGGCAGGAGTAAACAGTAGAATAGTCAGTATCAAGGACTGGTATGGCAAACAAAAGAGAATACCAGGTGGGTCCTTCATAGGTTTTCGATTTCACTTCACAATAACAGACTGAAAAGATATCTGATTCCTCGTGCTAGGACACAGGAGGAGAAACCCAGACCCAGACCTTAGGTATGTGACTCAGCTTACCACATGAAAAGTATACTAGAGCATTTCTGTGTCCTCTTTAGGCATCACAGCTTCTTGTAAACACCTCTGACCTTTGTGTTCATTTCAAGAATTACTTACAAAATAGCATATCTCAAGAATGTACCTCAAATGCAAAGCAGTATAAAAATACTTTGTGGACTCATAATGCAATGCTATTGCTTCACAAGAAAAAAGATTCTTAACACCTGAGGCTTATACTCTGTCATAAGAACAAAACATTACTAGAAACAACTCAGATGAAAATGCAATTCTTTTTAAAAGGGAATGAAATGTAAAAAAGAACTAAATAAAAATTAACATTATTGATAAAAAAAATCAGGTAACAAACAACCAAGTGTTTGGATTTTTCGGAGTGCCGATTTACTGTACACCTGGTCTGTGAAAAGGAATGGTAGTAGTTGGATTCATTGATAAAAAAAATCAGGTAACAAACAACCAAGTGTTTGGATTTTTCGGAGTGCTGATTTACTGTACACCTGGTCTGTGAAAAGGAATGGTAGTAGAGTTGGATTCATTCATCTTATAGCCCCATGTGAGCAGTATGTCAACTCTCATCATGCAAACAGACTCAGAGGATTCAGCTCCCTAAAAGAATCTGTACTGCCATGCGTGGAACACAAATGCACCTTCAGTAGAATTTATGGATAAGACCTGTGACAATATTGGTAATAACATTCCTTTACCTTACCCAGACTTCTTTCATATGAAGTTGCACATAGAACCGCAGCTCCTCCCAAACACAAGCCATTGTCAGTCTTATGATCACTGTGTATCAGCAACAGTATTCACTGCCCTTTAGAGGGCTTGATCCACTAACAGTGCCGGTAGCATTGGTCCAGCACTTGCAGGAGGCAATACTTCTAAAGAAATTCTCCTGCCTCAGTGTTAGGCAAAACAAATTACACCTCAGCACTATCAAAACCATATGAACAGTAATGGTGAAGAGTAGAAATCACAGGAACTCTGTGACTGGCAGACTTGCACTGGATAGCCAGGTTCACGGCCTCTCCCAGATATCAGGTACTCAAATGAAGTTCGTAATTGCAGTTGCACCTCCTGCTTTTTCCTGTACTTTTTCTTGGCTGAAATACTCTCATCTGCCTGCAAAGAAAAGGGGCCTGGTCTTTCTTAGCCTCTTTATCATGCTTATAAGGAAGTTCCTGCTGTGGTTGGTTTCAGAAAAATGGACTGTGGCTCATCCACAATGATTTTGTGCACTAGGGACTTCTCTCAGAAATGCAGATTCTTACATCAAAAGAGACTAATTCAAACTCTTTTTACAGAATATGAATGTAAGTGCAAAGATGGATATATAAAATACAGTTTGTTTGATGAGGTACAGTTGACTGAAGAGAAACCAAATAGTCTAAAAAGACATACACAAAGGCCGGGCATTCTGGCAGACATAGCAAAGCCTTCTAAAGGCAGACTGATGTTAATAAAGCTTAAAAATGACATAAGGATTTCATTTATACTCTGAAGTCCAAAGCTATTCGTTTGGACTAATAAGCTTCTCTGCTTACAGATTTATCTTGGATCTAGCAGCAGATAAAAATGTATTTGAATCTGCTGTAATCAATAGGTCAATATTTATAATTCTGCTATTCAATTTTTGCCTAGTAGTCTAGCTTTTACACAGCACGTTCACCATCATCACTGCTTTTTCCTTCATTAAGAAGCTAACGTTCCTTGAGGAATCTTCCTTCCTCTTTCCACTTTACTGATTAATTGCGAATCCCCTAATGGAGTTACATATGGACTGTTTTGCAAAAGGTCTTTCAGAATAAGAAACTTAGTTGTTGGGAGGGAGGATTGGTTTCAGGGTTTGTTTGTTTTTAAACAGTGAAAAGAACAGGTCAATTAATTTTAAGCATAGTGTATTGGCAAATTATTCCTACGAGAACAGACCGCTTTATTCAGTAGGAAGAATCCTAAGAAAGGACACAATGACCAATACACCTATCATTATCTTTTCCTAGAAGGAATATACATGCATTACTCAGTTCTTCTGCTGTACAATTCCTTAAGAAATATGTACGTTTCTATGCAGTTCCTCCAAATGAAATTCCTTTCAAAATAACAAACAGCAGAAAATATTTTAAAGTTTTCCCAACTGTGACATTTATTTGTAACACAAACAAATGCAACATTTCATTCTACAAATACATAGACTATAATTCAGCAAAGATCTGAAATGGCTGTTCTGGATCTTGGGCAGAAATTCAGTAAAAGTCACCTAGTTTGCAGGGATTAATCCCCACCCTTTCCTTGTTACATTCTCATGCCACATAAACAGAAGATGACTAAGTTCTCCAAATATTTAGATATGTGCTCTTGCACAAGTCCAGAGCTGTCCCATTATAAGCAGCATAGCGCCTACTTCACGCTAAATCAACTTGTTGATTCTAGGTGACTACCAATTCAGGAGGGAGGAACAACAAATCGGTGCTAGGCAAGAGTCTTAATTTCCTACAGTCAATAATGAAGTGTGCTAATTACCTCTGTTATGTCCTGTGAACTGCTGATCAGAAGTTCTTTCCATTAATAGCATAAGGAATCTCCACTTTAACACCTGCTTGTTGGATTAGGGGTGGGAGGTGTTTGGAATTAAAACACTTAGGTATTTAAGATAGATAGTCTACATAATGAGGTGCTAAGGTCACTGAAAGAAGGAGCGTCCACCTTCAAGAGAAAGTTCCAGGCCCTGGGTCCAAAATGAGCAAATATATGGATAAATATAAGTGATTCAGCTAATACCCAAGAAGGGGTTGGGATTTAGGATACAACTCATAACCTTACTACTTCCTGCTGACCGGCTGTAGCCAGGTTCTTGCCCCCAGTGTTTGGCTTTATGTAAGATACACCTGTTTTATTTATTGTTCAGTCAATACTAGGTATTAGGCTCAAACACTTGTACATGGCAATTACAGTAGTTACAAGACCAAATAAGACTATCACAATTGTTTTGTAACCCATTCCTAAAAGAATTTAAAATGAGACAAATTCCAGGCACATTATCACCTGGATTTTATTTACTCACATATACCACATCAGATTTCAGATGTTAAGAGTTCATATTTCATTGTGACAAGACGGAAGGTAGAAGCAAGAAGAGTTTCTCAAAATAATTTATTGCTCTGTAAGCAGCACTAGGTTATTATTTACTATAAAAATAAAAAGCCAATTTGATATACAGTAATAAAACATAGAAGCTGATATATTAAAACATTTTACATTTGTACTAAAATTGAAAGTTTCAAGATGAAAAGGAAAAAATGCAGACAGTGTTAGGATTCCTGAAGGCATTATGAAGAGATGTACACAGTGCATTGCAAATCTGCAGGTGTACAAATGTTTTTTACTGCTCTGAACAGGCAGAAAGTCACTGAATTTATAGACACATGCTATTGATTTCTTCGCAGTCTAATTAGGAGGTTCTACTAATTATCACTAGAACCACCTCAGATCTTCAACGATCCTTAAAAATTAACAGCCAGTTCAAGAAGCACTAGAGGATACTGGGGGAGTACCGTAATATTGCCCTGATTTTATATTCTTCTGTAGACATCAGCTTAGACACAGTCGACAACTAAATAGACACTGTAGACGGACTTTCCAATCGATCCAGGTCAGTTGTTCTTATTTTAACTGTGCTTTGTAGTAAATGAAAGAGAAGCATTTGAAAGCAAGCCATGTGTGATATATGCTCCATACCTGTGGGTACTATAGCTTCAGATAAGCAGAAGCTCTTGCCACATACACAATTGCTGGGTGGATAGCTTGTTCCGCAACTCTTAATTCATATACCAACATATAAAGAGAAAGGTTTGCTGCCAATGGCAGCTCCAAAGCACTCCTCCTGTTCTGCCTAGGCTGAGTTAAATGAAAAGTACCATTACAGAGCATACATGGCTTTTGCTTTATTAATTGAACAAAACTGTACAAGTACTGAATGTGAGGGAAGAATACAAATTAGCAAAGGGAAGTTGGATGAGAAGTATGAAACCGTACACAATTGACTTTCAAATTTGTCTCCTCTGCAGCCAGACAATTCAAGTCAAAGAAAAGAAACCACTTCAATTGCCCAGAGGCAAGTACAGGCTCTACAGCAAGGAAATGAAAAGAATAAAAAGCAATAATTCTATTTGTCACAGATGCTCTGCCCGGAAAGGATTAAATGCACTTTCCTCATTTGGGGAAAAGTGGGTATACCCAAAATGTCTCTTAGTCAAAATTTGCTTAGGCCATATTTTCCCATGAAACTTCTTACCAAGACGTTACTTTGGCAAGGCAGTCTGCTTTTCCAGGAAGTTTAGCAGTGAACAGAGATTAAAAATACCACATTTCCAGCAACGCTGGTCAGTTCTTCTACATAACATCCTCAGTCTGTGGATTAGTGTTGTATCATTGCCTGTTTTCAGCAGGAATCATTGTTATTCTTTCTGTACTTCCCTAAGGCTATGCATCACCTCTCAGCAGCACTTGTATTTCCTCCTTGGACTTCTTGTAACAAGTATAAAGACAAAATGTATACTTGCTATCTGTGACTACCATTGATGTGTTGTAGACTTGTCTCGACTATTAAATATCAATCTTACTTTCTCCTTCACACCACATCAGTGGTAGGTACTAGTGAAGACCATCAGAAAATCAGTACACAAAAAAACCTACTGTTAGAAATCAATTCTGCTAATAAAAACTTACATTTTGTTCCTAGTGTATGACAGTACAGAGAAAAAGTGGGAAAAGAAAAATGGAGAGTGAGGGAGGAAAACAAGGGGGAACCGGTGCTCTTTCTGCTTAGTCAGTTTCTTGGTCAATTTCCTAGTGGTTTGCCTTGACTAGCAGGATGTTGGTTCCCTGCACTAACCTAAAGGTTAAAATAAACATGGATTTAAGAGATGGGAACCAGCTAAGAGGCACACAGCCACTGAATAGGTGGTTTGTATCACTGATATTAGATTAGCTAAATTTGAGCTGGCCCCATTTGCTTTCTGTATCACTGATATTAGATATTTGAGATTTGAGCTGGCCCCATTTGCTTTCCAGATAAGGTTAAAAATGTTACGCGGGAACTCCTACATTTCCTTCCACAGGATAATAGGTAGACTTCAAAGACTTTTTAAATGAAAAAAACCTGAAGTTTACTTTTCTTTCTACATTCTTAGCAAGCATATCTGACTATATTATATTTGTATCTGGGAAAGGTCCACTTTCAGAAAGAAAATGCAGACAAATATAATTACTGATGTCTAGAAATCTTTATTAACACCTAAGCTCTGAATAACGTAACCTGCCACAGCGGACATCGAAATATAAATTAATGGTTTCAGCTCTAACCCAATAGCAGTCTAAGCTATTGTTAAATTTCAAGCTTTTCAACTCTTTAGTGAATCAGTTTTGATCAAAAACTGTGATAGATCACACCTTTACAACAGTCCTGCTTACTTATGTAGATTAGTTCCTTTTCTTAAATTGCCTTAACTGGAGGTAAGGCTTTATAAACACCACAAATGGACATCACTTTTTCTGTGAACTTTGTTATACTGATCCATCAAAAGGAACTAATCTGTGCTGTTCTAAAAACATAAAAAGAAACAATTATCCATGCTAAAGAAATGGTTAAGTAGTTCTAAACAACAGATAGGATTAGAAGGATTATAGAAAAGGTTACTCCTTAATATGAGTCATTTTAAAAGAGTGAACTCATCAGCCATTGAAGTAGTTTCCATTCAATCTGTAAAATATATAAAGTGGGCACAGATGGAGAACATATTAATTTACAACTGGAAAAGCTTTCTTAAAATTTGAAAACTGTTTAACTTCTATGCAAGCGTTAAGTAACTAAGAATGTGTATCTCATCATACATGTTAATTCTCTCTCTTTTTTCTCAAGGTTTTCTACTCTCAGTTTCAAAATCTCTGCAAAAGGTAGAAGATGAAGATATGTTGCTAACCACATTAAAGCTAGGAAAAACTCTTAGAAATGGAGATAGAACTGCGAACAGAGGAGCTATACCTTTGCTGAAGCATTATAAGACTGAAGACAGCAGTGTTTTGGACGAAAAGGATGACAGAAAAATGAAGTTTTTGGTGAGTTTTCAGTTTTACATTTTTGGCTTAATTGTAAAATGGAAATTCTCTTTATAGCCTTTTAGAAAACAAGTATAATAATGTAGAGCAACAACCTGGTGAATATAAAAAAAAAATCAGTTTAGCATACTATATTCAAGAATAAATTTTCAACTGTAAGTATCTAATTCCAATATTTTAAATGTGTAACTTGGACAGTTGAATAAAAGAAATTTGATTTTTACAGAACTGTATGTAGCCAAAACTTGTGGGGAAAAAAGGCCTATATTTGTTTGATTCAGCATGTCCCTATATGCAGCAACAGGATTTTAACTTCACCAAATATAAGACCCATTATTTTATCATGTTCTTTACCATAAAACCATTTCAGCCAAAGATGTAATGCAGGTCATTACTTTTCAAATAAATAAGATTATTTAAATAAAATTATTTAAGACAAAATACTTGCACTGCTAAGTATAAAGTGTAAAAAGTCAAGTATAAAAAGTGAACACAACTGACTTTAAATAAAGGTAAACTGCTACTCTTGTTTTCCCTTAAAACAGGACACAGGTTCCAGACATGATTTCTTAAATCATGTTATGCCAATCAACTTAGGTAGAAAGGAACTACCTTATCTTGCACTGAAGGGAGCCATGGCTTTTCCAGGTGACACTGAAATTCAAAATATTGAATCAATACAGGAAAGAGAGACTGCAAATGAAAATTCAGCTAAATTCCCTATAGGAAGAAGGGATTTTGACAGTAAGTATATTTTCATTTTCATACAAAAATTATTTCATTCTGGTAAAGTATAATGCAATGTCTATATAGCAGTTTGATAAAGGTTCATTTAGAAACTCTGTTATGTTTGGGATTTCCTAGGGCTGATGAAATCCTGCATTTCCAGTTTACATCTATTGTGATTTGGTGCACAGGGGAGGAAGCATTTGTTAAATTAGTATTTCCAGAGGCCATAAAGAATTCTAGTTCTTTGATGATTTAAACTTTTTTAAACTTTTTTTTTTTTTTTTTTTTGCCTGTAGTGCTCAGGTGTATGCTGGGAAGAGTCTATAGACCTTGTTGGCAAGTCTGAAAGCTAATGATCTACACCACCTTCTCTGAAGATTAAACATTTTATTACGAATTTAATCTAATTTGAAGTTACTGGGTTTTAGTGTGGTTATACATATGCATCCAAAAATACTTTCCCATTGCATTGTAGAGGGAAACATAATTCATCACCAAAAAAGAACATAGCTGTAATTACTATGTATTGTTATCAAAAAATAAAAGACTTCTGCATAATCCAGACTTGCAAGTATTTGTCTAATATTACACACAAGCTACTTCCACTTATTTGAGTATGAAAGGAAGCAATTAATGAATTTCACCCTTTTCTCGCAAAATTTTACAACTTCTGAACCAGCCAACGTACCATGTATGTCAAAACAAAAACTTATAGTCAAAAAAAGTGAGTTAATTTTGCCTGACCAGCAATCAACTTATTCTTGCTTGCAGTTTTGCTGTGTTTTCTTTTTCCACCAGTTTTCCTGTCCAATTCCTTCTGATGGTTGTTTGAAGTCTTAGGTCTTTTAGCATTTTTTTGCAAAGATGGTTCACTTTCCTTATCACAGATTACTTTGTCATTATTCAAATCCATCTGTTCGTTCTTGGAGTTCTTGTTTCTTGGCTGACAACTCAGCTTTCCCATTTCTGTATAACTTCTAGTCTGGTGAACATTTTCAGAAATAGTTCCAAGCACTGGTACATCAAGACATGAATTCATACCTTCTGTCATGTAAGAAGATCAAAAAAATAAATGTGAAGAAGTAAAAGTTACCTGGGATTATTCATCCTTTTTCTATCAGAGGACTGTCATGTGATTTTTTAAATCAAAATGAGTGCTTCATCAGTAAAACAAAACTATGCTGGTCATTGCAGTTACATTTGCTATGAGTTCGTAAGTGTACTGCCAATTTAAAATTATATTGCTCAAAAACATGTAATAGCAACTAACTTAAGGAAGTGGATTTATAACTTTAATATACTGGAAAAGATGCTTAAAGGGCCTAGAAATTATATATATGATATAGTTTATAGTGGTAAAACAAATTTTTCCCTTTTTTGAATGGCAAAAATACAAATTTCACTTAGCTTTTGTAAAATATGAACAAACATATGTATGTAAAATGTATTAATTTTTTTACCTCAAAATAGCATCAATACATCTTTTTCAAACAGATTTATATTTTCAAAGCATTAGCATTACAATTTTAACGCAAAGACATTTAACTGATCATAGCATACACAGAGCAATGAGACATCTTTTTTTCTTGAAAACATATTTATACTTGAGTTTTACTAAAGCCTTGTTTGATAACATTTGAAATATCAGCTATCACATTTACTTATTGAATCCTACTACAGCTTACCTGTGAGATATCCAGCTTTTAAATGTTGCTTTGGTGCAGGATGTACGCAGGTTGAAATTTGGCTACTGCTGCGGAAAAGCTGACCCTTTATTTCATTCAAGTCATTTTTATATGTACATGCAAACTGAGATTTGATTGAAGATCGCTTCACCTGCAAATAGCAATCTGGTATTAGCTTTAATTATTTACAAAAGTAAAAGACAACACCTGCAAGACTAGTAAAATAATAAGTTTCCCCATTCTTCTGTCTTGAAAGCTTTTAGATCACATAAAAAAACCAGAAAAATGAGTATGCTTCCATAAAAAATATTTATGAAGTATTCATTTACAAAGTGTAAAGGCTTTCAAGAATACTAATAAATTATTCTATTAAAGTCCTAAAATAATTCTAAAAAATCTTTTTTCACCTCTTTCAGAACGTTACACATTAACTTTTAAAGTTTCAACCTAAGATTTTCTCTCAAAGTTAGCCCTCTCTTTTGATAGACTGCAGACTCTACTGTTTTGAGTAGCTGTCATAGCTACTACAGCCAATTATCATACTTCTACAGGTCATCTCTGAGATGTCAGTTCATAAATGCCAAGTATAGGAAGTATCGTACATAAAGGAAAGCATAATAGCAACACTGAAAAGGAATGACAGATAATAGAAACTAAGCTTCAATACACTTATACCTAAAACTGGAATATAAAGTATTATTTTAAATCTTTCTTTGGCAAATTTCAGATTTCCCATTTACTCACAAAATAAAGCCATTTCTTCGTTGAATGCCAATGTCTAACTCCAAATTTGTCAAAATATACCCATATAGCGTAAGTTGCCAGAAATCTACAGTATTCAAGAACAGTATTTTATCTGGTTCTGTATGCTCATCTCCACCTCCTAGTCTTGAAAGCAGGGAACCTAGTCTCATAGCACAGGTAAATAAAAATATTTGGTTTAACTAAAAAAAATTAAATAAAAATTTTAAATATATTCAATATATCCATATTTAATGGAATTAACGGTTACAGGTCAAACTTCCTCAGTTTACAGAAGTTACAACTTCTCATCAGCTTAGAATTTCAGGGTCAAGCTTTGTACTTTCTGGCCAATTTATCACAAATGCTATACACTCTGCAAGACATTCTGCCTTCACTTCCATTTGAAAGTCTACTGCATTATACAAAAGATGTTGAAAGGTATAGCACAGAGCAGGTAACTACAATATATTAGGATTTTTAGCTAATAATTGTATTAGCACAGGTGAATTCAAATAAATTTGAGCTGAACAGGTGCTACAGTACAAATATCAGGAAAAAGAAAAAGCAAGAAACATTGTCACAAAATAGATGTTGCTATATATATAGATAACAGGAATGATTTGTCGAATAAGAGGTTTACAACCACTTTTCTGATTAAAAAATTTGCATTATGCAAGTCTACTTTTCTTCTTAATACAAGTGTGTTTAAATCTTACAGTTCAGGTTTGACCCTTATAGATATATTTTTATTCCAACTCAAAATCTCAGATTTAGACAAAAAGAAAGAACACGTTCCCAGAAACCTCCTTTCACACAGGCCTTCATCCACAAAATTCAGTAACAGTTTATGCCGCTTTCATCAGATACTGTTTTCATTCATACAAGCTAACAGACTCTAGCTTTTTGTCATTGAGATACAACTTCAGTATTCCTTCATGATACTGCAGGTGGCCAGGTGAACACACCTACAGTCTTTTTGGAAAAAAATATCCCATTTATTTACAGAAACATAATTTTTCTTTCTGACTTACTATGTCTGTATATATATAGTTTTATTTTAAACTGAGTATTCCCTTCAAGAGTTAAAAAGACACAATTTTACCAGTTGTCCATCACTCCCAAACTGCAATTTCTCTGTGCCAGATAACAGCCTGAGAAAGGCAGATTTAACAGGGAGAACTAGCTAGCCTGACTCTCAACAATTCTAATCTTTTTAAAGTGTTAATCTACTCTGTCCTTAAAACATTTACTGTAAGGTAAGACTATATATGTAGATATCTACAAGGTTTTGTGTGCTTCAAGTTTATGCCTTAGCTCACTGAGTCATTAAGTGTATGTCATTAACTTTTTACTCTTTTCAGAAAGTGTTTTGAAGGATAGAGAAGCTATACCCAGAATAAGCTTAAGAATTTGAAATAATTAAAAATGCAACTTTAATCTAGTTTAAACTTAATCAACATCCTATTGTACAATTACAATATTTTGAATATAAGGGGTTTACATTTTCTTTAAGCTTAAGGTTACTGTAATATTAATGAAAAATATTTTCCTATATTTGCTATGTTTCTTAAACACTTCATCTTAATCCTTTAAAATTCTCTCATTTTTTAATTATTGTTCAGCAAATGACACACATCAAAAATTATGCACAATAAGTTGCAAAGAGTTCTATCACATTCATATTGCAAGAGGTAAATAAGCTGGAATTTGTGCTGAGTTGATGAAGATATAATAAACACAGCATGAAGACCATCAAACTTGAGCAAGAAAGCCTGATAGTTACCATTCTATAACCAACAATAAATCCAGTTATTTTTTGGGACATCAGGATTTCTTTTTAACACCCCCATCCGTCACTTCACTAATTCAGTTTGCAGGGATTAGAATATGTGGAGTCAAAGGACAGAAGTCAAGCTCAAATACCGAAAAACTTGCAGCAGAAACCTATCTGTCTGTTTCAACTTCACTGAAGCTTGAAATATGCCTCAAAACTTCACTCTATTGCATCACATACCATTTAGTCATTTGCAAACAGTATACAAATATGTGTATATATATACAGATATACCACCAAATATGACAGCTGGTGGTAGTACTAATCTAGAGGGTATATATAAATCAAGAGTGCATGACTAAATATGTTGAAGCAGTCAAACTTCCCAACTAGTCTAGGAATGAATATTCACTACTAAAAAAAAAAACACCACCTGTATTACACTGAGTGAGGTAGCAAAAAGTGAATTTTAATAGCCTGAAGGCAGAACAAAAGAGCACAAGTCTAGCGCTGGATTAAAAAGTAGAGCTTCACTGGAATGTTTTTAAAGAAAAAAGAGCAACTTAAAACTTGATTGAAGCACACATAATGAAGCCTGTCAACAGCTTGAAACAGCTCTTAGAAATTAGAGATCTTTTACATTAAATTCCCTGAAATCCACTGCTTTGAGGGCACCATCCCAATGACCCACAGCTCTGGGAGAGCAAAAAGATGTTGGGAACTCAATTTGCTAATCAAGTAGTTGCACACAAGTGGCATGCAATGAACTCAGACTTACTATCCCCTCTCCTCTTCACAAGCAAGTGGGATGTTGCTGTTATCCCTATACAAAGAAAAAAAATTCTGCTGCATTTCAGAAAAAGGGGTTCGTTGTTACCACTGTTCAGCTGGAAGAAAGTATGATAGAATTTAAGGCAGTGTTTCAGCACATGTAGGTCAATTAGTAGTCCTAATGAGTAGATAAAGCAGGACATACTCCCACCTTGACTTCTATATCTAGAGAAGTTTTTCAGTTGTTCGGGATACCAATATAAAACATTCACTTTTATATGAAATATTAATGGTGCATGCTCTACTTATTTCTAAAAGTTAGTTGATAAACTTTCTTTTTTTTTTTTTTTTCCTGTAGTGCTCAGGTGTATGCTGGGAAGAGTCTATAGACCTTGTTGGCAAGTCTGAAAGCTAATGATCTACACCACCTTCTCTGAAGATTAAACATTTTATTACGAATTTAATCTAATTTGAAGTTACTGGGTTTTAGTGTGGTTATACATATGCATCCAAAAATACTTTCCCATTGCATTGTAGAGGGAAACATAATTCATCACCAAAAAAGAACATAGCTGTAATTACTATGTATTGTTATCAAAAAATAAAAGACTTCTGCATAATCCAGACTTGCAAGTATTTGTCTAATATTACACACAAGCTACTTCCACTTATTTGAGTATGAAAGGAAGCAATTAATGAATTTCACCCTTTTCTCGCAAAATTTTACAACTTCTGAACCAGCCAACGTACCATGTATGTCAAAACAAAAACTTATAGTCAAAAAAAGTGAGTTAATTTTGCCTGACCAGCAATCAACTTATTCTTGCTTGCAGTTTTGCTGTGTTTTCTTTTTCCACCAGTTTTCCTGTCCAATTCCTTCTGATGGTTGTTTGAAGTCTTAGGTCTTTTAGCATTTTTTTGCAAAGATGGTTCACTTTCCTTATCACAGATTACTTTGTCATTATTCAAATCCATCTGTTCGTTCTTGGAGTTCTTGTTTCTTGGCTGACAACTCAGCTTTCCCATTTCTGTATAACTTCTAGTCTGGTGAACATTTTCAGAAATAGTTCCAAGCACTGGTACATCAAGACATGAATTCATACCTTCTGTCATGTAAGAAGATCAAAAAAATAAATGTGAAGAAGTAAAAGTTACCTGGGATTATTCATCCTTTTTCTATCAGAGGACTGTCATGTGATTTTTTAAATCAAAATGAGTGCTTCATCAGTAAAACAAAACTATGCTGGTCATTGCAGTTACATTTGCTATGAGTTCGTAAGTGTACTGCCAATTTAAAATTATATTGCTCAAAAACATGTAATAGCAACTAACTTAAGGAAGTGGATTTATAACTTTAAGATACTGGAAAAGATGCTTAAAGGGCCTAGAAATTATATATATGATATAGTTTATAGTGGTAAAACAAATTTTTCCCTTTTTTGAATGGCAAAAATACAAATTTCACTTAGCTTTTGTAAAATATGAACAAACATATGTATGTAAAATGTATTAATTTTTTTACCTCAAAATAGCATCAATACATCTTTTTCAAACAGATTTATATTTTCAAAGCATTAGCATTACAATTTTAACGCAAAGACATTTAACTGATCATAGCATACACAGAGCAATGAGACATCTTTTTTTCTTGAAAACATATTTATACTTGAGTTTTACTAAAGCCTTGTTTGATAACATTTGAAATATCAGCTATCACATTTACTTATTGAATCCTACTACAGCTTACCTGTGAGATATCCAGCTTTTAAATGTTGCTTTGGTACAGGATGTACGCAGGTTGAAATTTGGCTACTGCTGCGGAAAAGCTGACCCTTTATTTCATTCAAGTCATTTTTATATGTACATGCAAACTGAGATTTGATTGAAGATCGCTTCACCTGCAAATAGCAATCTGGTATTAGCTTTAATTATTTACAAAAGTAAAAGACAACACCTGCAAGACTAGTAAAATAATAAGTTTCCCCATTCTTCTGTCTTGAAAGCTTTTAGATCACATAAAAAAACCAGAAAAATGAGTATGCTTCCATAAAAAATATTTATGAAGTATTCATTTACAAAGTGTAAAGGCTTTCAAGAATACTAATAAATTATTCTATTAAAGTCCTAAAATAATTCTAAAAAATCTTTTTTCACCTCTTTCAGAACGTTACACATTAACTTTTAAAGTTTCAACCTAAGATTTTCTCTCAAAGTTAGCCCTCTCTTTTGATAGACTGCAGACTCTACTGTTTTGAGTAGCTGTCATAGCTACTACAGCCAATTATCATACTTCTACAGGTCATCTCTGAGATGTCAGTTCATAAATGCCAAGTATAGGAAGTATCGTACATAAAGGAAAGCATAATAGCAACACTGAAAAGGAATGACAGATAATAGAAACTAAGCTTCAATACACTTATACCTAAAACTGGAATATAAAGTATTATTTTAAATCTTTCTTTGGCAAATTTCAGATTTCCCATTTACTCACAAAATAAAGCCATTTCTTCGTTGAATGCCAATGTCTAACTCCAAATTTGTCAAAATATACCCATATAGCGTAAGTTGCCAGAAATCTACAGTATTCAAGAACAGTATTTTATCTGGTTCTGTATGCTCATCTCCACCTCCTAGTCTTGAAAGCAGGGAACCTAGTCTCATAGCACAGGTAAATAAAAATATTTGGTTTAACTAAAAAAAATTAAATAAAAATTTTAAATATATTCAATATATCCATATTTAATGGAATTAACGGTTACAGGTCAAACTTCCTCAGTTTACAGAAGTTACAACTTCTCATCAGCTTAGAATTTCAGGGTCAAGCTTTGTACTTTCTGGCCAATTTATCACAAATGCTATACACTCTGCAAGACATTCTGCCTTCACTTCCATTTGAAAGTCTACTGCATTATACAAAAGATGTTGAAAGGTATAGCACAGAGCAGGTAAGTACAATATATTAGGATTTTTAGCTAATAATTGTATTAGCACAGGTGAATTCAAATAAATTTGAGCTGAACAGGTGCTACAGTACAAATATCAGGAAAAAGAAAAAGCAAGAAACATTGTCACAAAATAGATGTTGCTATATATATAGATAACAGGAATGATTTGTCGAATAAGAGGTTTACAACCACTTTTCTGATTAAAAAATTTGCATTATGCAAGTCTACTTTTCTTCTTAATACAAGTGTGTTTAAATCTTACAGTTCAGGTTTGACCCTTATAGATATATTTTTATTCCAACTCAAAATCTCAGATTTAGGCAAAAAGGAAGAACACGTTCCCAGAAACCTCCTTTCACACAGGCCTTCATCCACAAAATTCAGTAACAGTTTATGCCGCTTTCATCAGATACTGTTTTCATTCATACAAGCTAACAGACTCTAGCTTTTTGTCATTGAGATACAACTTCAGTATTCCTTCATGATACTGCAGGTGGCCAGGTGAACACACCTACAGTCTTTTTGGAAAAAAATATCCCATTTATTTACAGAAACATAATTTTTCTTTCTGACTTACTATGTCTGTATATATATAGTTTTATTTTAAACTGAGTATTCCCTTCAAGAGTTAAAAAGACACAATTTTACCAGTTGTCCATCACTCCCAAACTGCAATTTCTCTGTGCCAGATAACAGCCTGAGAAAGGCAGATTTAACAGGGAGAACTAGCTAGCCTGACTCTCAACAATTCTAATCTTTTTAAAGTGTTAATCTACTCTGTCCTTAAAACATTTACTGTAAGGTAAGACTATATATGTAGATATCTACAAGGTTTTGTGTGCTTCAAGTTTATGCCTTAGCTCACTGAGTCATTAAGTGTATGTCATTAACTTTTTACTCTTTTCAGAAAGTGTTTTGAAGGATAGAGAAGCTATACCCAGAATAAGCTTAAGAATTTGAAATAATTAAAAATGCAACTTTAATCTAGTTTAAACTTAATCAACATCCTATTGTACAATTACAATATTTTGAATATAAGGGGTTTACATTTTCTTTAAGCTTAAGGTTACTGTAATATTAATGAAAAATATTTTCCTATATTTGCTATGTTTCTTTAACACTTCATCTTAATCCTTTAAAATTCTCTCATTTTTTAATTATTGTTCAGCAAATGACACACATCAAAAATTATGCACAATAAGTTGCAAAGAGTTCTATCACATTCATATTGCAAGAGGTAAATAAGCTGGAATTTGTGCTGAGTTGATGAAGATATAATAAACACAGCATGAAGACCATCAAACTTGAGCAAGAAAGCCTGATAGTTACCATTCTATAACCAACAATAAATCCAGTTATTTTTTGGGACATCAGGATTTCTTTTTAACACCCCCATCCGTCACTTCACTAATTCAGTTTGCAGGGATTAGAATATGTGGAGTCAAAGGACAGAAGTCAAGCTCAAATACCGAAAAACTTGCAGCAGAAACCTATCTGTCTGTTTCAACTTCACTGAAGCTTGAAATATGCCTCAAAACTTCACTCTATTGCATCACATACCATTTAGTCATTTGCAAACAGTATACAAATATGTGTATATATATACAGATATACCACCAAATATGACAGCTGGTGGTAGTACTAATCTAGAGGGTATATATAAATCAAGAGTGCATGACTAAATATGTTGAAGCAGTCAAACTTCCCAACTAGTCTAGGAATGAATATTCACTACTAAAAAAAAAAACACCACCTGTATTACACTGAGTGAGGTAGCAAAAAGTGAATTTTAATAGCCTGAAGGCAGAACAAAAGAGCACAAGTCTAGCGCTGGATTAAAAAGTAGAGCTTCACTGGAATGTTTTTAAAGAAAAAAGAGCAACTTAAAACTTGATTGAAGCACACATAATGAAGCCTGTCAACAGCTTGAAACAGCTCTTAGAAATTAGAGATCTTTTACATTAAATTCCCTGAAATCCACTGCTTTGAGGGCACCATCCCAATGACCCACAGCTCTGGGAGAGCAAAAAGATGTTGGGAACTCAATTTGCTAATCAAGTAGTTGCACACAAGTGGCATGCAATGAACTCAGACTTACTATCCCCTCTCCTCTTCACAAGCAAGTGGGATGTTGCTGTTATCCCTATACAAAGAAAAAAAATTCTGCTGCATTTCAGAAAAAGGGGTTCGTTGTTACCACTGTTCAGCTGGAAGAAAGTATGATAGAATTTAAGGCAGTGTTTCAGCACATGTAGGTCAATTAGTAGTCCTAATGAGTAGATAAAGCAGGACATACTCCCACCTTGACTTCTATATCTAGAGAAGTTTTTCAGTTGTTCGGGATACCAATATAAAACATTCACTTTTATATGAAATATTAATGGTGCATGCTCTACTTATTTCTAAAAGTTAGTTGATAATCTATTCCAGATCTCCTTCCAGCATCTGCATGTAGGTCAATTAGTAGTCCTAATGAGTAGATAAAGCAGGACATACTCCCACCTTGACTTCTATATTTTGTGTCTTTTTTCGTTTTTTCGTTGTTCGGGTTTCCAACATTCACTTTTATATGAAATATTAATGGTGCATGCTCTACTTATTTCTAAAAGTTAGTTGATAATCTATTCCAGATCTCCTTCCAGCATCTGCATACAGACAGTACTGCCAATATTTAGTCAGTAAGAATGTTGAGATTTGGTTTTTATACACTGGAATGGCATAACAGAATTTGAAAACCTACATCAGTAACAACAAACACATGTTTTTATTTTCTAGCCAAACAATTAGAGTACTATTTGGAAGAGGAAAAGAGATAAAAAGAGAAAATGTCTTTTCCTCACTCTTACCCTTGTCCTTTTAGAAAAAAAATATTAAAGGCGAGTTGAAAGAGAAAGTTGAAAAAGGGAAGGGAGCGCAAAGGGAAGAGTAACAAAACAATAAATGGTAAGTATCATTGCCAAACCAAGGCATCATGTTATTCAAACAAGAAAAGTGTCCTGGATAGCTCAGGTAATAGCAAGCTTTTATTGTATTGAAACTATCAAATATTTTTAGCATGACATTGTACCAGCCTTTTGCTTTCCCAAATTAACCTATTACTGTTTTGAGAACAGTTAGCCTCAACTCACCTCACTATTGCATTTCAAAAGTACTCAAAACTCACAGCTATGGATCCTAGGAAAACAGTTTAGGGGTCTTGTAGAAACAAAAATGGTATTTTCTACACAAGTGTGGCTTATCAACTGACACTAATAATAAAGTCTTTCTTCAGATTTTTGCTGAACGTAACATTTTTCTCCCCTCCCCCTCTCTCCTCCAGATACTTATTTTTAGCATACTCCATACACATCGAAACTACTAGTCAGCTTAGTGTTCTCCACAATTACATTCCACTTAGAAATAAATATTTCTTACTACAATAGATGAGACTACTACCTGAGGAAGATTGTTTTCTCTATTACTATGAATCTTCTGCTCACAATTATAGTGGACATACAGAAAACTCTTGATAACTTCCTGTTGATAGTTTTCCAAGTCACAGTTTATTTGTACTGGAATCACAAATAGGCAAAACAATTCTCTCAAGTAACAGCATTTAGAGAACTAAGCAATGAAAAATAACAGCAGTGCATGAAGCTAGATATTAAGTCATTTCATATAGGCATGAACAAGTCACATGAGAAAGGCAGACTAGGATTTTTTGCTTTGTGGAGCTTTTCCCTTGGAAGGATTTCTATACACAGTAAAATTACAATGAACTTCAAGCATGCCAAGATTTGTTAGAGTTCTTAAGCCACAAATTCTTTTTAAAACTAAAACTACAGTTATGTTCCCAATTGGAGGGAAATAGTGCCTCATATAGGAAAGGTTGTCTCCAGTTACATTAAGAAAAAAACATGCCAAACTACTGAAATTCCTTGCAGCTGTTTCAGGGTAAATGTGTTAACAATGCAGCAGGATTTCTAAAACAATGTATCAAAAGGCCAAAACAATCCTGTTTACAAAAAAAATAAATCTGTTACTCTCTCATATATTGCATGCTCACAGCCTAATAGCTTTTGTTCCTTTCTTCTTAACTCCTAAAGTTCTCAGTTTCACCCAATCCCATTAGTTCAGGAACAGTATTTTACCTACAACTTGAAAGTCTAATTAATCTTTTCTGGTGCAAAAGATGAAAATCTTATTAAGCAACATTTTTGTTGTCTGAAGTTGCTCTTTAACCTAAACAAAGCAGGTGATTGTAACAGTCCTTCCATTCCTCTCTCTCACCAATAAGCAGGACTTACATAACCCCATTGAAATCAACAAAATAAGTAGTCAAATAGGGGATCTACCTGTTCCAGATAAATGGAAGTATGATTCAAAGAAGCAGACATAAGGTTGGATGAACCCTTTTTAGATAAAATACGTCTCTCCTGTCCAATTAAGCTTTCTACATATAAAGCAGGAAGGAGTGATAAGGACAACTGACAACAAGAGACATAACTCAATAGATGTTCTATAGAGCTTTCTGAATTAAAGACTCCTTCCACAAAATACCATTCACCAGAAGACACTTCACTTAAACAGTAGATAACAAACTTGAAACTCTAAATTGTCTCTCAAAGGAAGATTGAGTTTCTTATTATTACTCTTACCTGCTTCTGCTGGAGGGAATTAAAAAATGCAACATGCTAGTTCCCCAGACTTCTTTCTCCTCAAGGGATAAGAGCGACAGCTTTGCCTCCTAACAAATGCCGTTATAGTTAGGTGATCTTTCTGCATCTCTTCCAGTATTTAATGAGGATTGAAAGACAAAAATATTTCTTTGTCTTTCACTGTTGCCAGGAATTTGTTTTGGCACAATGGAAGTACCCACAGATTTATTTTAAACACCAATTCCAGCTCATAGCTACACGTTTACTTTATCCACCCTCCGTATTTTTAGACACTAAACACATATGCATGATGCTGTGCCCTAGGTCTAAATATTATCAATCTGCACTCCTCCACATAATTCTGCAGAAGTTGTGAGAGATCAGTTCCTCTTAAGGAAGGAGAGGGCATAATGATTTTTTTTTCCTCTCTGTTTTATTTTTTAAATTTAGAGAAATGTTTCTCCTATCACTTTGTAGATTTTCCTAAATTTCTTTATTCAACACATACATCTTGATGGGACTCAGCATACAACCAAACTAATCATCACTACTGTGTTTTTCTTCCCCTCTCAAATATCATGGAAAAGGAGACTTTTATGGGACAAGTTCGAATGAGAGATCACGAATTTGTACTATAGACTAACCATCTAACCACCTATCAGAGGCAGCATAGTAAAAAGGTCCTTAGGACAATTTTATGGAACTAACGCTACCATCACACATACTGCATAAGAAACTTCTCAGAAGAATCATTGACATTGAGAAGAAACATCACGTTGCTATTGTCTTACTCAAAAAACATATGTATGGTATCTCCCAGTCAATTGTTAAAATGAGTGCATTATACATAACAAAACTTACAACTGTGAATTTTACAAGCAACCTGTACACATTTCAAGATGGTTGTATGAAATAATAATGTTCACTGATGTAAGAAGGTGATAAATATTATTACAGCACTTGAGATCTATGGTCATGGACAAGGAATTCATTGTGCTATGTGCTGCACAGTAAAGACAGAACAAGATTTATTTCTACCAAGAGACATTACAATCCAAGACAAGAAATACATGGATTCATAGAAAAAGGAACTGAAATTAGTCATTGTAATGGGCATCCATCTCAACACAAAACACTGCTAAGTTTTGGGGAGAGGTTGATTTAAAGGTACTGAAAAAGGTTTTAAAGGAGGATGATGAGTTCTGCAGATACCTATACGAAATCTCTTCAGCCATAAGAAACAGTATAAAACAGACAGCTGAAAGAGCTAGTCTGAAAGTTAACAAACAATGAAGATTGGTATTGCAGGCTGAATGTAAGCAAGGACAGATATCTCAAAGGAGCAAATCGGAAATAATCAATGGGTTGGCACAGGTTAAAACAAGTAGCTTACATCTACTACAACTTAAAGGAACAGATTGAGATGCAAAGAGAAGAATGGCATCTAGCGTCTAATCACTTTGATAACAACTTTTTGTACAGCAATCTCAGTGAAGAAAGATAGGCTAAAGCTGCAACTATCAAGTCCAAGAAAAATACACAGCAGCACATCAAAAAGCAAAATGAACCTTTAATAAATTATAGTTGAGTGGACATACGTATAGAGAAGAATATATTCCAGAGGTGTTATGGAGTGAAAAAGTAACAGGTAGAATACCATCGTCAATGTTAAATATACCAGGAAAGACCTACATACCATCTCAAGATCAACAGCTGGGTATTCACAGGATGGTATAGAAGTAACAAAAGATGTCAGTTTTGACAGAAGAGACACTTAGATCTACACATGTAGATCTGTGAACTGTTCATATAAAGATGATAGCTGAACTTCTGTTTGTAGATGTATTCATCCAGAAAGAAGGTACAGAAAGAGAAGAGAGACAAGGCCCTATAAAGTCTTAATGGAAAAAGCAAGGAAAGGAAAGAGTAGAAACATGCAAAAGAAATTCTGTAGAAATTGTTAGAAAGGTAGAAAGAAAACCACAAAAAGACAAAATGAAAGATGAACATTTCAAGAAAGAAAGCAGGATTTTATGTGAGAGGATGGAGATCAAACACGAATGGCAGAACTATCTGAGCTTTAGTCAGAAAAGTCATTAGCTGTTTGGCAACAGCAATTTTAGTTGACTGGAAGGAGAAGCAAGGTTAAAGTGAACATAGGAGTACCAGAAGAATAATTCCAGACTTCAGGGGAATATAGTGTAGTTTAGATGGCAGTGTTTGGCTGATGCACAGAAAAGAGAATTGCAAACAAGTGAAACACTCAGGCGTCTTATCTTGAGTAAGAGGACTATAAGTTGATACATAACTGAGGAGCATTTACACTCTGAACTGCATGATTTTTATTTTAACTTTTTAAAATGGAAAAACATCTTGAGATATTTAGCCTCAGTTCCATGCTGTACTTTGTCTCTGGTACAATAGGATATACTGGAAAAAAGCCATAAAGAAGACTGATTGTGATTACTAGAGGCAATTTAGCAGCCTCAATGTTGCTCTAAGATATAAGTTGTATAGCTCCAGGCAGCCATTCAGTTTAACATGTTAATCACATTACCATCCACATTGCTAAAGTAGGGGAAGAGTCCACCATCACAGATATAATCTACAAAAGATAACACTATAAGCAAGCTTTACAGTCTCCTAAGATGCCAAAGAAAGTTTAGAAGTGTCAACCACAGATTTTAGACCTGTTGCTTGTTCTCTTTGAATTTTGGTTTTCATAAGACAAAAGGTCATGTATATTTCAATATAGTCATCCTCAATTATATTAGGCACCTAGTGAGCATCAAAATCAGTTCTAGAAGTTGATTGAAAGATCTCAAAAATTATTGGCTAAAAACATGAGATGTTTCATTCTATTTTGCTACAGGTACATTCTATTTCATCAATCATGGTGAAGCAAGATGAGGACAAGTCCTGCAGAAAAAGTCAGATTCTTGTATTGTATTAACAAGGATCCTACGAGTCACAGAACCCTGAGTCAGGCACTACAAAAGCAGCACAGGAGAGTGTCATGATGAACCTTTGCATGCAATTCTTTCTCCTGAAGTAGAACTTATTCAATTATTCAGAGACTTCTGAAAGAACTACTATTTGCACAGAAATTATGGTAGCTAATCTGATATTTTTGATTAGCAAAAAAGTATTTCCAAAAAAAGTAAAAATAGTTTCATAATATGAATCAGCCTCAAGACTCATATTTTTTATAGTTTGTGTCAAAAACCTTGTAAGTTTCCAGAAAAGGTCTCAAATGTGACAGGTAATTACTTTTAGATAATTTTTGTACTTTGATACTGAACACAGCTGTTCATGAATCCAATTAAAAACCTCCATTTAGATAAGAAAACTATCTATTTCAATGTATTATGCAAACAGCACATCACATTTTTGCTATTTGATGAGTAAAGCTGCAATTTAAATATGCTGTTTATTGTAAAATTAATATAATGAAGATCCTTTGTCAGCTTCAATCTTTCATAATTTGCCTATGAGTTTTAAGCTAAATTTCACCATAATTAGTGCATGTATCCAAAACGCCCATCATCCACCCCACCCCCATTCCAAAAAAAGCACTCAGAATGAAGTTGGAGTATATTTAAAACACATGCTGGAAATATTGACAGTGCTTTTCATTTTACTTCCTTTTAATGACTTTCTACTTCTCAAACATATAATATGTTTAAATCCCCCTCATGTCCAGAGGCAGAAAGATATTTTCCATTGTGCTGTTCTAGAACTAATTCTGATGGCTTAAAACACCTGTTTTCTTCCTTATATACTAATTACATTTGTGTTTTTACCTGTTGTCAGGACTAAGTTTGTAAAAAATATTAAGTCACTACTTTTATTTAGCGCTCTGTTGAAATGCTGTGGAAGATACAAGCTCTGTCTCTTTCCATAGTCCCAACATTCAAGTTTGACAATTTTGAGGAAAAAAGACTATGTAAAATGCACTGGAAGATTGCAATTTTCAGAAACATCGAAGTTGTTCTTTTGAATAGTGCCACTCACAACACCAACATATTCTTGTAATGTTCCATTTCATCTACGAAATAGCAAACATTAGCATCTTTATTTTATTGGTCACAAAGCAATGTTATGGAAATGTCCTCAGAATGTTATGAATAAAAAGCATCTCAAAAAAATGTAATTAAAAAGTCATTATTACACTTTTAGAATGCCTATATTATCAGAACTGAAATCAGGTGCCTGTGTTCAGTTTTATCTCTGTTTTCACATAGCTTCAGTTTTATTTCTACAGTCCTGAAATACACAGATGGTTAAATGAAGACATATAGATTAACTCAGTATATTTCCACTAAGAGATTTTCATTAGGAAGCACTTTTAAGTTTAAAGCCTCTCTCTTCTGGAGTTTTAGATATTTCCATTCATATTACAACACTGTTTGAGTTGGGCCAATTACCACAAGTTAATCACAATTACATTTCTTTAGCTATGAGATAAAATTCTCAAATAATGGGCTGAAATGTAACACTTATTTTCATTTTAGCGTTATTATTTCAGTTCCTCTATAGTCGCACAGCAATTCCTACACAGTACCTTAATTTTTTTTTCATCCATAGATTTCTGAATACGCTAAGAGGTTTTGGAGAAGGTCCATTGGATTGTGCTGGAGATCTATATTAAAAAGAGATAAGAAGTATTTAGAACATGTAAAAGCAATTAGTTAAGAAAAATAGTTACTATACCAAGTTCCTCAGAAACAGGAAGGCAAGTATCTTCACTCTCCAAGCCTTACTTTGTTTTCTCCCTTCCTAAGTAACCACATGTACCGTGGGCAACTGAAGGCAGCATAACGAAACCAAACCTACAGTTCCAATTTCTGGTATTATTTTGCAGTATGTCTACAATATTGTAGTTCTGCAGCCACAGTATTATTATTGGTAATGCTGGTGATGAGTTACCAAGTCACCATTCTACTTACACCCCCTTGAATAGCATCTGGTTGACATCCAGAATAATTTTCCTCATATTTACAGACTTTTCAATAAAAGTACTCACACAAACAAAATGCTTCCACCCTCCTACATTTCAGTATGTGAATAGTTAAGTATATTAATGAAAATGAATAGTTACATATATTAATGAAAATTTTTTATGCATATAATGAAAAAAATTATTGATGCATATAAGAGGGGATTTTTTTTGTCTTGAAATAAGAACTAATCTGTGCATCTGTAAATAATTACTTCTCTGTTTACGCTCATGGCAGGCCAGTGTGCACATGAGGACAGTTTTTTTCAAAAATAACTCATTCTTTATTTTATTTGTTTAACTCATTCTATTCAATTATTCCATAAATAAAATTTATTTTATTTAGCTCATTCTTTATTTTATTTATTTCTATTTGTCTGTGATGCAAAATTTCTGCAGGACCTTGCAATGTTTTTGCTATTTAAATTGCCAAAATATGTAGCTACAGCATGCTCCCTTCTACGCTGTTGTTCTGGTTCATGAGTCCTCTTTGTAACCTGTAATGACAAAATTCTCAGCATCCCACTTTTCCAACAACTGATGATTCCTCAGGATAAGTGACTGATTAAATCATCACTGCTTCTCTAGTGCATGGATAGGTTAGTTTCCTTTTCAGTGTCCACAGAAATGGGTTTACAAGAGATTCTTTGTTTTGTATACCAGATCAACATGGGTATTCCTTAAATAGAAGGAAATTTTAAAAAGCAAGGAAAGAAATGAGCAAGAAGTAATGCCTGGCTTTAACATTAATAGGATAGGAAGATGATGGGAATGGTATAAAAAACAGCAGCAAACAAAAAGTTGCCCCAAACCCCGAATACCAGTTGAACCTGCAAAACCATAAAAGAGAGCCTTTATTGCAAAAAGTTATGAAAATACTTAATCCGTGGTCATGCAAAATTTGACTCTAAAACATAAATAATATCATTAATTATATCAGAATCACCTTTGATTTCAATATCATCACTACGTTTTTATGTTTGCTTAAAAAATTTAAAAATACTATGGGAAAAATAGCACACTTCTCCCTTGCATGCAGCTTCAAAATACAAAAAAATAGCAAGAGAATTTTATTTGAACTTCTATAATGCATCTAAATGCAATCTAAAAAGAATATTTTCCAGAAGATTGAAATAAGGTTCTTACAGAAGGAAAATATTTGACGGACATACTAAAGGACCGATTAAGTAAGAAAAACTTCAGCTTGGTTCGGATGTTCTAAAACACTGAGGATGTATTGTCAGTGCTTATATTTTCAGTTCCCAAATACACATGCATTTCACAAATTAAAATGAAAATATTTTTCATTAAAGAAAGCCAACAAAAAGTTAAACAACACAATAGCTGCTTCTCAGCAGTAGCTTTTTGGCAGGATTTCAGTGCAGAGAGATAAATCTACCCAATTGATCTAAAAGTTTATTAAAAGAAGAGTAAAACAAAGCAAGAAAAATTCCTGAAATGCTGAAGTTTTGAAAAAGAGATGCTTTCATTTAACCTCAGTCTTCACCTGAAAACTAACAGTGCTCTCTCAAACTGACTATAACCGAGACAAAACTACTTACAAAACTTTAAACATATTTTTGGGATTCTTCAGTAATGAAATCTCTAGAAATAACAAAAAGCATTGTGAAAAACCTCAACACAATAACTACCATGTGATCAAAAACCATAAAACAATAACTACCATGTGATCAAAAACCATAAAACAATAACTACCATATGAGGTGACCAATCTGATACGCAGAATCAGATTAGCAAAAAGAATCTGAAAACTGCAGTGACATTTACTGCCAAAGGTACTGCCATTTACCCTGTAAACTGTTCCAGATTTACTATTAACAATAGATTGGCAAAAAGACTGCAAATACTCTAGATCAAGTATTTGAGACATCAGCATTAACAAAAAAGTGGTGTACCATAGAGGTGCCTGTACATTGATCAGAGTGACACTTTAGCTACTATCCTTTGTAGTATATTAAGGTGTTCAGCATTCATAAAGCAATTGGAGCCTTAGAGTAAAGCTGCTAGAGAAATGCATTACACAGATTTGATAAAAATTGAGAATGGGTGTTGTTTGCAAGTTTCATTTCAAGTTTTTGCGAAGTTATTCATTCCTAAAACAATTATTTAGGATCATAAATTCAATACTTTGAATAAATTACTTCTAAATCAAATTTTTAAATGGAAGCACACAGATAAGATTAAAAAAATTATATACTGGAAAATAAAATCTAAAACAAATTGACCACTAAGAATTACTATGGAAAACACAAGAATTGTCTAGATTACAAAATAAATTCCCAGATAGCAGTACCTGCTCACACCTACACCAAGAAGATTTTAAGTCAAACAAAGGTCTTATCCTTTTGGGGAAAATTCAAGAAAATCAATTCAGCTGAAAAATCAAATGAGGTAAGTGAAACCAAAGCACTCAGTCTGCACTCTTGTTCAGAAATAAGTGGTTTAAAACCCATTTTAAATTAAAGAGTTACTTAAAAAAAAAAAAGCAGTGTTTAATTCAGAAGAATTCAGGTGGGCCTTGATTACATTCACATAGAGCATTAACCTAAATCTGATTAAGCTCCTTTTCATTCTGATAAAAATACAACCATGGTGAGGTTTATTAAATTAGTGAAACAATTTAAAAAGTAATGTGGATCAATTTTCCTGACTCTGAAGTAATGGAAAAAATAAGAGACTGAAATCAGGGTTATTTTAAGCTTGTTACATAATGAAATAGAAATGTATAGCTACAGCTATCCACAGATATTTGAGAGGTGAAAGAAATATTCCACAATATGTTGTCACAAGCTGTCTTTTATATTAAAAGTTATTACAGGTTTATTTAGAATTCTTATTAGTGTAACTAATTTTTTTAAGTTTTATTAGAATGTGCTTGTTCCTTTGGTTTCATAAGAGAGGTCGAACGCTAAATCTAATGGAACCCTTAAATTCTTCAACTTTTAGGATCCTCTATCTTCCAGTTTAGGACCTATCACTGTTTTTCTCTTTCCTTGCTGTTATCTTCACAGCCTTGCACCTGCACATTTGGATAGTGTTGTTATGGTGGGCTCTCATGGGAAACAACTGCCACCAGCATAAGAAACACCCCCTTCTTCCCCACTTTTCCTACCCTTTTCATTGTAGCTCTTATGTTAGGGAACCCAAAAATGTGCATGCACAGAGCCTAATAAGCAACAGGCCACGCAGTCTCTGCCCTGATGAACAGATGCTCACATCACCGCTAAAGGCACCAAAAGCAGGGACAAACAATAAGGGATATGAGCAGGTCCTTACAAAGACAATGTAGTTACCCTGGGAAAAGCACTGTTAGGGAACCAACCACTGTACTACAGAGGATGCTTGTCTGGGAACCCTAGCTGCTTTACTTCCCAGCTGGCCACCAGGGAGAGTTTTCTCTTTCCTCTCCTCTCCCTCCTCTTTTGATTTTATTCTTCCCTAAAAGCAAATTTCACCATTAGAGTCAATGTATGCCATCAGCTACAGATCCTACAAATAAATCTTCATGCATGCGAATTTGTTTCAATATCCTTTGTGCAATACTACCCTGATTGGTAGATCATGATTTGAAAAACTATTTGACTATTTAAAATTGTCTCCACAAAATAACTACTATGTAGGAAGAAAACAGGATATAATCCAAAAATTTCTTGTGTCATAGCTAGACAAAGGAGGCATCTTCAAATTTAATAGTAATCTAATTAGCTACTGAACAGACAGTATTTTAACTTAGGAGTTCAAACTCAACTTAAGAGGTGAGTATTTGGAAGGTTTGTTGCGAAGGATATTCCTTCATGGGTTTTGTGTAGCCCAGAAACGTACTAGCTCAAAAGTCCATATTTCAAAAGCATCTTGAAGATACAGAAAATGCAAATGAGGAGGTAGACTACTTTTGAAACTTGAGACTGTTCTAAGAATGTTTTCCCTTTACACCTAACCTCACAACAGACTGCACTTTGGTCATTTGCTTTGTGTAAGTAATATCAATGCTTTGTTAGCCACTCAGTATAAGGTCTTTAAAAACAAACAAACCCAACACAAACACAAAAAACCTTCTAGTACTCACCTGAAGAGTGTCAAAACAGAGGTGATTCCAAACAAATTTAAGCTTTCATCACCATATAATAGTTCTGCTTTGTTCGGGGTAGGAGGATTGACAGCTTCTTCATCCAGAAGAACTAGTAAGACCATTACAGTATCTCTGCCACAATACACAGTGCCATGATTTATGGAATGCAATTTTGGCTGAAAGTAAATAAAATTAAAAGGAACATACAACAGGAAAGGTCAGCAAGCCAGACCAATAGCTCACCTCCAAAAGCAACCCATATCAGCACAAGGTGTGAGAATTCCCTCCTTCCCTTTCGCAGTAAGCATTTATGGGGAACCTGCCCATGGGAAAGTTTCTTCCTCATCCCAAGCAGTTAGTAGAGTTTAGATCACTGCCAGCTGGAGGTACACACTGATGAGCAAGTCACACAGATAAATATACAAATCTGTGACGAAACCATGCAGCAGAAATTAACATATTTTCTCACAACCAATTTGAGTGCTATGGGGTACACAAACACGTTCTGGTGAAGTCCAACTCCTCCGACTAACTGAATCTGCTAAAGCAGTTGGTTAAAAGTGAGATTTCCATCAAGATTTGACAACAGAGGTACTTGGCACAATCTCCTGTTTGGAACAGGATGAATTCCTCACGATTTTCCACAAGAATAAAGAATTCCTTAAAGAAAATAATAATCCACATCTGGAAGTGCTCAACACTACAGTCAGCAGTACAGATGTAGAACTCCATAGCCACTATGGGACTGCAAGAATTGCAAGTTTGCTGTATTTTTCTTTGAAAGTACTAGGAGTTCCATAGAGAAATTTAGTGCTTAATACACAGTAGTAGATTTTAAAAACTATAGGCTTTCTTATTTACCAGTACACAGAAACATTGAATAGCCTGACTTTGTTCAGAAGGACAGGACAAGCAACGAACTGCATTTATCTAATCAGTTAACTGCTTTTAAACACAGTCTTGAAAAGATCAAATTCTATTTCTCTCTCTATTTGATTACATCAATTAGTGTATGTAGCTTTCAAGAAACCATAGCAACACATGTCAGTCAGTTACTATAAGTTATAATCAATAGCTAGAAATAGCAATTACAGAAATGGTTGTTACTTGGCTTTACAGAATTGGCCTATTTCAGTACCATTTAATTTCCTCAAAATTTATTCTGAACCTCTTCAGTCATTACATCACCACATCATAGATTTTTATAAAATGTCATGTGTGTCACAGTAAATTTGTCTTAATGAGAAAAGTACAAATTTGGCATCATCTTGACTGATTATACACAAAGGAAAAAAATGATCTTTAGAATATAACATAACCTCCTAACTGCCAAAAGATGACCTTCAGAATTCTCATATACTACAACAACTGTGACTTGGTGTACTAACCATGGACTAAAATCCTATTGTCCAAGGCACAATAAGAACTTTAGGCAAGACAACAATCCCTGCCATAAAAGTCTTATTTATTAGTAAGCTTAAAATCATTATTCAAATTATTTTTTCAAGAAAATAGTTGATCAGTCTTTCAAGGGTAGTGACCATTAGCTACTCCAGACTATTCTCGTTAGTTCCAGAAACACCAGCCAGATTCCATTTACAGTAGTCATTTTCTCAGGAAGAAATTAATCATAATTCCTATTAGTCACTCATGCAGGCTTCAACACAAAGTAGTGCTTCCTGCTGCGTAAAGTAATAACTTTTCCTGGAGCTCTAGATTCTTATAAAACAGGTACTTGCAGGAAAACTGAGCAATGACAGAAGAAAACTGCCACTGCCGAAAAAAAAAAAAAAAAACCCTGCCACTGCCAGGAGAAAGCTAATATTTTTCTAACAAAGTAACTCTTTTCAGGTACATTTTATGAGGAAGCAGCCTTCCCAGGAGCTAGCGGAGGCATCCTTTGCAGGTCTGTAGTTAAGATCATATTTTAAATTTGCACTCAAAGAAATGATTCAATCTCTTATGTATGAAAAAAACATAACATCCTATCAAAACCAGAACTTATTCTGAATATAGAACAATTTTTCTGAAAAATTATAGCATGAGGGTTTAGGGGTTTCTTTGTAAAGTAAAAAACAAAACACAATAAAAAAAACAAGCTATACGTGAAACTCAGCACAGAACATTAATCTTTGCTGTCCTGAGATCTTAATGGAACAATACAGATGCTCTAATTTTTTTTCATATACAGCTCAAAATCATTTGGAAAACTTAAAGGGGTTTTTTTTGTTTTTTTGTTTTGTTTTTTAATTAGTAATGGTAACCTACCCCTCTATATGCTTAGTAAAATGTTCTTCCACACCAAGCTCCACTAAAATATGCAATTTGATATCAGTCTCTTAACATTTGTCTACTCTCCCTATTCCACCCCTCGACTCTGTGAATCACATATTTAAGAATTATCATTAAAATATACATTCATCACACAATCTTCACAAACTTCATTTACATCAACAAAAAGAATTCCCCACACCAAAATCAAAATAGCATCATCACAACACTGACAAAGGCAGACAATTTACACGCACTCCACCCTTCATCCCTTCACCACAGTTACAAAAACAAAAATTCCCCACACTTATTCCGCTCTCTAGCAATGTTCAGTCCACATTTTGCCTGTTACCTCTTCCGAATTACTGTCCTTATCTCTAATTCCTCAGGCCCCACATTGGGCACCACAACGGACTGTTGTGGGTTGACTTTGTCTAGCCACCAGGTGCCCACCAAGCTGCTCTATCACTCTCCCTCCTCAACAGGACAGGGAGAGAAAATATGATGAAAAGCTCATGGGGTCGAGATCAGGACAGGGAGTTGACTTACCAATTACCATCATGGGCAAAACAGACTTGGCTTAAGGAAATTAATGTCATTCATTGCCAATTAATCAGAATAGGACCCCTCCCTTCTTTCAAGACTCAGCTTCACCCCCAACTCATCTACGTCCTTCCCCTGAGTGGCACGGGGGGATGGGGAATGAGGGTTGCGGTCAGTTCCTAACACTTTGTCTCTGCTGTTCTTCCTCACGCTCTTCCTCTGCTCCTGTGTGGGGTGCCTCCCATGGGATACAGTCCTTCATGAACTTTTCCAGTGCAGGTCCTTCCCACAGGCTGTAGTTCTTCAAGAACTGCTCCAGCATGGGTCCTTTTCACAGGGTGCAGTCCTTCAGGAAAAGACTGCTCCAGCATGGGTCCCCCATGAGTTCACAGGTCCTGCCAGAAAACCTGCTTCTGCATGGGCTCCTCTCCATGGGCTACAGTTTCTGCCAGGAATCTGCTCCAGTGTGGGCTCTCCACGGGGTCACAGCTTCCTTCAGGGCACATCCACCTGCTACAGCATGGGGACCTCCACAGGCTGCAGGGTGGATATCTGCTCCACTGTGGATCTCCATGGGCTGCAGAGGGACAACCTGTATTACCATGGTCTTCATCACGGGCTGCAGGGGAATCTCTGCTCTGGTTGCCTGGAGCACCTACTCCCCCTCCTTCTTCACTGAGCTTGGTGTCTAGAGTTGTTTCTCCCACGTGTTCTCACTCCTCTCTCCCAGCTGCTGTTGTGCAGCATTTTTTTTACCCTTTCTTAAATGTTATCACAGAGGCACTACGACCGTGCTGATTGGGCTCAGCTTTGGCCAGCGGCAGGGCCGGCTTGGGGGC
>NW_008796213.1:5698261-5710682 GCF_000699145.1 Aptenodytes forsteri | reverse complement strand
GGAGCCGGCTGGAACTGGCTCTGTCTGTCATGGGGGCAGCTTCTGGTGTCTTTTCACAGAAGCCACCCCTGCAGCCCTCCCCACTACCAAAACCTTACCACATAAACTCAATACAGCACTAGATCTGTCAAGCCAAGCAGCGCATCAGTCGCATCCAGACCACAGTCATCTCTGATGGCTCTCAGTTACATCCATACTGTGGTGAGTATGGATGTACTGTAGGGAGTATGGTGAAAAGGATTAGCTTAAAGCCCATCATCCTGTGCTAAGTACTCAAGTTTCCTCACTGAGAAGAACTATAGTAGAATCTGCCCATTGACAAGTAGATGGGATGTTCCAGCAATCAAGAATTGGCAAAAACTTCAACATAGAACCACAAACTCACAGTAATATAATTAAGTTCATAAGCTGCCCTCAGGTGCCCATTTTGAGAAAAACTTCACATTGCTCTCAATGGGATTAGTATTTAACCACATTTCCTAACAACATCAGGATACAATTATCTTTGCTATCTTCTGCCTCAGTAAGGATACTGGTAAACATTTCTACAGAGTCTATAGACTATAAACTTGACCTATGGAGAACAATAAGAAACATTAACCATTTTGGAAAAGCAATTTTTTGGTGAATTTCTCTGAATAATGAAGTTTCACTAAAATAGTTTTACCTGGCTTATAATGATCTAAATTATTTTTAAAATTTTTATCAGTAATACAAGTAGCTAAATAAAGACAAAACTGGTAACGGTGATCAATTTTACAGATGGGGAAGAGAAAGGAATAGAAGGATATGAAAGAGAAACAGGGAAATACAGTGATGAAAGATTCAGGGGAAACAGGAAAATGAGGATGAAATATATACTCCAACTGCTCAGTGGAAACACACATTTAAACCAGTTTAACTAGCTACTAGGGTCCAGCTGGTTTTAGCTCTTATAGAAAAGAAAAAGCATATTGGAAGTCTGATTAAAATCTGTTAAAAATCTTATGTTACCATGGGATAATTCCAGTGATTTCACAAAACAAAGCATTCTAACAATGTACACACATTCCAAGTGTCTATAAGTTTTTAAAAGTTTCCTAGACAAAAATACATGACATTAGATATTTTATATATCTACAAAGTAAAATAAAATAATTAAAGCTGGTTGATGTTTTCATCACAAAAAAGATCATAGTATAAACCTGAGTAGATTCAAAGTACAGAAACCACAAATCATTAATGCCTTGAAACACTAAAAGAGAAAAACTTACATGTTGATTGTTTGGGGTTTTATTTTTATTCCCCTCCCACTCCATGTTTCACCATGTTTTGGACTTCCATATTTAACCTTATTTTGAATGCCTTACCCTTAGAAATACTTGACGCTGAGCTAATTAAAACCTGTGTATTTTAATCAAAATTACTGATACATGTTCTCAGATCTTAATTCCACTTTCATGCGTTTTTTTTGTTTGGAAATTTGTTATAGCTCTACTGCCTTGAAATTAGTGGCAAACCTGACAGTTATAAATATCTACATCTATAACAACTGCATGAACAAATTAAGTTTTGAAGAGTATTTTATTTACAATTTTGAGGTAAGAAGTTTAGTTTAAGTAAATCAGCTTTTTGAAATCCACACTGTAATCCTCAAGTATAAGTCTTTCAACAAGTTTAAAAACACAGTGTAGAGGAAATGACACTGCTCTGTATTGTTAGGAAAAGATAATACTCTATAAAAAGTCCTTTAAAAAATAAAAAAGAAACAAAACAGGCAAAAGGCATTTGCTTTCTTGTATAGCTAAATAATAAAAAGAACAAAAGAAGTCCCATTACCCATGCTGGACTGACTCCAGTAGTGCTGGCAGTCAAGACTTCATGTTGTGCATCGATAATATTTTTAATCTTCAAATCCAAATCTTGTACAACTTCCTCTACTGCCTGACAAAAAGGATCCCCATTGCTTCGGCCTTTTATCAGATGCATCTTCACTGTTGACAGAATTCGCCCCCCTGCGATTCTGAAAATAGGCACAGGGTCATCTCCACATTAATCTTGGCAGCACTTTAGTATACCTATTAGTGTTGAACATAGCCAGTCTTCACAGTTAATCAAAACTCTTTGGAGAACAGCTTTGATCTTTTAAATCAAACAGCAGTGTAGAAGTATTGTCCAACATAATAGTTTGCTAAAAAAAAAAAGATTATAAGGAAAGGTAATGAATTCAGCATCTAGTAATACTCTGAACTGCAACACAAAACTAACTTCTCCATAAAAGTTCAAAGAAAAGTACTTTCTTTAAACCTACAGTTACCGGTTTGCTCATAAGCTGTTAAGTGTAAACAAAATGTTTCACTGGAACATGCATTCCAATTTAACAGCCTATTAGATTTTTGAGTCTTTTGTGCTTCATGAAAGTGCTTCAAAATCTTAATCTGCTTTCAATTTTATTTAAATAGATAGTAATTAGACTAGATGAACATCATTGTTTGCCATAAAGGTACACACTATTAATCTTTTTCTCATCAACTAGAAAAAATGCCTAGAGAAAAGTTAGTAGTTTAATTATGAAATGTCCATGCAGTTTGACATCAAAAATATAAATAATTGAATCTGATTGATATAGGGGCTTTATTTCAATTCTTTTTATAGAAGGAAAAGAAGGCATTTGTGAGTTCACCTAAACTATGTTTAGACTGCTAATTTCATTTCATGGTCCTGTACCTTGAACCATCCATGCTGCATGTATGACAGACTACTTTTGGGATCACTTTTGGATTAGAACTACCAGGTCTCTCCCCAGTGATACTCTTGAATGATTAGCCGTTACAGTTGTACAGATGACGCTCCAATAGGCAGTATTGAGAGAACTACACCATGTCTTGCTCCCTCAGACTTGCAAGAACCACATGTTCTATAAAAATGGAAATATAACAGGCTGCCAGGTAGACTGCATTATCGTGAGTATATAAAAAAAACCAAAACATAATCAATTCTTGAAGAATCGCAAGAAAACCCAAAGATCTTGTGTCCAAAAAACGGCTACAGGGACTGAGGCTCTTGTGACAGTGCACCTTGATTTACCCAGACCTAGTGAATGAGAAGAAGCAGTTACAATTCCAAGAATTCCACTGGCCGCTTATAAGTGCATCTTTCCACTCAGGGGTTGAAAGTGCTGCCCTGAACAATGCTGCTCAAAATTAATAAAACAAAATAACTTAAAGCTTATAATGAGTGAGCATAGTCCCATCACTCCTAACACTTGGATTTTCCATTCTTGTGAATTGCTCATTTTGCAAGTGTAATGTGTGGTGAGTAGATGCAAAAGCCATATGGAGGTACGAAGGTAGGAATCGCTAGTCATGAAGCACTACTATGAACTATGACTATGAACCAGGTTAAGTAAATTAGCTAGGGGATCACTGATCTTATCTCAGAGATGATCAAAAACTACATTGAGACAGCAAATGTGTCTTGACTACTTTAATGGTTTAGTGAAAGACAGAATAAACCCCTTGAGTCAAAAGCTTAATAATTTTTTCCAGTACCTACACAAAACATTAAGTGAAAGACTGTATGTTTTACCATTGCTTGAGTTTGGGCAAATAAAAAAAGCATTACAAGAACCATTCAGCACTCCTACACCATAATGCATCTCTTCCCAAAAGCTTTTTGAAGTTGCATGCTGTTTGGAAACTTTATCATCAATTCTCCAGTCTTCTCAGGACATGAACCCATTATTCAGACTGACGAAGTTGATTATAATCAAGATTCCCTGCACCCCACCAAGCAATCATTTATCTTGTTTAACATCACGTATATATAAGGACTTCATTACTTCCCTGTGACATTTCGTCTTCAATTTCATTTTCTTTCTTTTATTTTTAGCTCTAATTTATAAGTTTGTTGGGGTTTTTTTAAAATTTATTCCCTCCCCTTTTACTTTTTCACATACAGAGTTATTTTCACCTTTCAGTACCAGCTGATAACACACGTAAGAATAAAGGAAGAAACAAAATCATAACAAGAGACACAAAGGACCCATTCTTTAAAAAACACTAATACCCAGGAAAAATAGGTAGAACTCTGTATTCAGAAAATACCCTGAACTGAAATTAGAGATTGAGACAGCATTCGGAAAAAGTATCATAAACATTTTCTTTGTTCTTACAAGGCATGTACTTATTGCCAGTGTTGGAGACAAGATCCTGTGCTTATGAACCCTTCTTTTGAAGGTGTACAATCACATTTCATATCCTTAAAGTAATGCACATTCACTGTGGTCACAGAAGTGACTCAAAAAATTAAATTAAAACAAGGAAAAAAACCCCCAGCCTTCCAGTCACCATGTATTTGACAAAAAATTTCCAATGAAGCTAGATATGCTTGTGATGCTAAGTTCCATTATGAGACTAATTTCCTGTCAGATTTTTTTTTTTAAGTTTTATAAAGCCTAAGTATAACGTCAGGCAAAAGCAACAAAAGCAATTCTGTTCATTCTGAACTCCTGCTCTAAGATTTTTCCTTTGCAGTCAATCTGCTTCATGATCTATTGCAATAATCCATCTTCCTTTTCCAATTAACCTCGAGTTTCTTTTTGTAGACTTTAAGAAACACTAGCCACTTTCCTGCAACATCTAATAACTGGATAGGGTGGCCAACCCTAAAAAAGGTTAGCCTGCTAAATCCTGCCGTTAACAGCAGAATTACTGAAGTTTTACTTTTTTTTGTTTCCCTAATAGTTAGGTTTCTAGTCCAAATAAAAGCAGAAATGCAGCACGTTGAGTGTAACCTAACATCAGTCTATCTAGCTCAGACACCAATAGTTTTGATTTAACTGTACCATGCACTGTACAAAATGACTCCGTATTTATTCACACATCCTGAACTCTTGGGCTGCTATTAGCACCTACGGTAGAATTTTTACATACATCTATGATGCTGCAAACCACATCTCTGCCAAAAAAACCCCAAAGCAATGCCAATGGCTTTATTACTCCAGGTGACATAGCCAAGAGTAAGATGATGACTAATTTTTCAACTTTCTCCATGTTTACTGGCTTCCTCCATACTCCTGCTTACTTACCCTAAACAGATACCTTGCAAATTGAAAGAAAGGTATATTTTGCACACATTAAATTCTGAAGATTAATTTTTAAAATTCTAGCTGGGAGAACCCCCATCAAATGGAACTCTGTATCTACATTCATATAAAATAAGTGGGCAGAGCTAGGTAAGAATAGGAATTGAGTCAGAGGAAAACTAGTTTGTTTATATTGTTTCCTGTTAAAATACACGGAGGGAACTGGGCCAGAGACCTTGCTGTTTTGGCTTATTCTGGCTGAACAAGACTCCTGTAAATAACTTAGAAAACCTGAAGTTAACTTGAAACTTTTTTTTGGCTTTTTTCCAGGTCAAAACCAGTATTTCCACACAATTCTCATCTTTAACTTCTACAGATTAAAGATTATTCAATTCACATTAGATTTGCAGGTTTCGTTAAACAGAAAAACTTGTGTTTTGCAGAAATTTAAGCACAATGTATGCACTTAGCCAAAAGAAAAGTCACCATGTGAAGTCTCGCACACAGGTCAAGAATCATCCAGATCTTAGAAAGGATAGTTTAAAAAAAAAAAGGGGGAAAAAAAAAGATGCTGGTGTACCTCTGCTCCAAAAACCACAATTCAGTCTAACCACAAGAGAATGAAAAGTTCAAGGGGAAAAAAAAATCATCCAGTGCAAGTTGTCAAGAGGTAAGGAGAGAGCACTACTGAAGAGAAGTTCTGTCTCAGAGATGTATATAGGAACTGTAGCCAAGTCTCCTGATGCTTCTTGCCAAACTGCTTTATTTCCCTCAGCTCTAAACTGACACTTTCCAAAATAATACCCTCAAATGAGAAAAAGCTTCGTATTAAATGAGTAGTATCTGTTCCATAAATACTGTGCTGAACCTAGAACTCCACGACAAACAAGCAGGTGAAGGGATTGATGACGTTGTCTTTGAAAGCCAGGTTCAGTCCTTTCTGTCTACAGATATCTTGAGCTTATCTATATGGTTATAATTTCCACACATTTTACATGCACATTCCAGCATGTATGTATGCTGGAAGAAAAAGTATTGTTACACATATAGCACTGGGCATCAGTTACGATAATCATGCCCTTAATTTAAATGCTATGCTCTGTATGTGACTCGATTACCTTGTAGCTTTTCACTGAGGGGAAAAAAAAAAGTGATAAAAACATTTTTTATGTTTATTTTTTTGTCTCTACTACCCAATGCCAACTAAAGATATTTGCTATTAGAAGTAAAGTTCATTTAATCTCTTTTTCTCTCCGTATTCCTTCTTCTTTTCCAGGAAAGAGTTCCAGTCCCCCATCAGATATACACAGTACTAACTGGAGCACAGAAAAGGAAAAGTTTATTCATACTTCAACTAGAATTTATATAAACAGGCCAAGACATAAAATGCTGACCTAATGTGTGTGAATTAGTACTGAAACACTGTGCCATAGCTTATGCCATTTTACACCAGGATATGATATAACAAAATAAGTTATGTTGTGAGGTTTGTTTTATTAGTCTTGAATAGTGTTGAATCCACCTCATTTGTGCTATTTCATGAATATTTCAAAGCTTACTACAGAAAGCCCTAACTAAACCATGTCTAGCAGTTGCAAAAAGTACGGTCAAGCCAGTCTTAGTAGGAGAGGCATTCTTTTAATATCTTTATATATGCCATCTAGAGCACAAACGGAGATGGCTAGGGCTCTGTCCATGTTTATAGAGTCCTTTCTGTGGTAAAAAGAGTATCATTCTTTTCCCAGAAAAGACAATTCACTGGATCAAAAAACAAAAGAAATAAACCATCTTGAAGATGAAACTATAAGTTAATTCAACAATAAATACAATAGTACTATTTAAAGCAACCAAATAAGTTACCTGAGCAACTTCAGATCTACTAGTAGGACTTCATTGTTAGTGAGGTTTAAAAAGATTAACTAAAAGCATGAAGATAAAAGAAAAATGTGGTAAAAATGCAACTTGGATTTTTTGGGGTTTGTTTGTTTGTGGAGTTTTGGGGTTTTTTTGTTTGGTTGGTTTTGGTTTTTTTACAAAAAAGGAGACCCTATGCCAGATTGCTCTGATATTACTCTTTTATAGGTTTATACTATCTAGAAAATCAATTGAACTTAAATGAATTTTAAAATATCTGACATTGTACTAGAAAAAAATGTTTATATGAATGGAACAAGGATGAAAACTGTTATCCACTTTGACATTCCTAACAGCTAGAAGGGCAGCAAAAGTTTGTTTTGAATATGGAATTACATGGGCAAAGTTATCTGTCTTCAGATAATTTTTACAGCAGCAAAAGTTAAGAATTTTAGTTCTTCTTAATCCTCAAAGAGGAGCAAGAAACCTAACTGAATTCAAGAATGAACTTGATACATTAAACAAAGCAATACCATTTGTCTAAGGCAATACAGAACTGGAGAGACCTTGTCCCTTTCCAGTCAGGGTGACTGCTAACAAGCTTTCTCTGATGTTTCATTCAGATCATAAGCTGGTGACATGAAATATTCTAGGATAAAGTACTTCAGTCTCACATCCATGGTCTTTTAAATCACATTGAAGGAGGACTCATCAAATCCAGTTAGCAGTAAACATCTGTCAGTTACCACTATGACAGATGTTGTAATTTTTTTAAAACACTAATACTATGATCTTCTGTTCAGAGTCACCATGTAACAATATTTCTTTGTTCAAAAGGTATGAACTGAAAGAAACTTCAACTAGAAAACCCACTGCTATCGTTATCTATGATAGAAATAACCAAATAAAATGCAGAGTAATTATAAATGCTAAAAAACCCAACCCTTTAGAAACAACCACCTTCCACTGTCCAGCAGGGAATGTTCAGACACAAAAGCCTGGATCCAACAGTACAGTGGTGATCTTCCACTGAGTGGACTCAAAGTCCAAATGCATCCATCAGCAGAAGAGACCTAGAACCAAGCACCCTTTCCCTTCTTTGATGGCCTGCACTGTTCTTCATATGCTTCAGCAGCTGGAAAGGGTCCAACACTACCATCTTCCGTTACACAGTCTCAATTTACACTCTTATTTCCCATCCAGAAAAGCCAGGACTGCTGGGTGGGTGAGGGGAAAGCATGTGATCACACAATTAAAGACTATGTTAATGCATGCATCTCAGGCAACTGAATTAAGACTTCACTGGCAGCCTCTAAGTGTTTAATTTTACAGACAATGTTCCATTAACATTTGTTTTTAAATTAACAAGTTCCCAAACATTTTAGATCAACTGACAGAAGGAGCAGCTTACCATCTTCAGCATGAACCAGCACTAAAAGAGGAGTAGACAGTTCAGGTGGTATTAATCTCACCTGTCTTGTAGGCAGAGAAAAACAGCTGTCTACATTAAAATAAAATTAATCACATGCTAAAAATGCCTTATTTGCATCAGTGCTTCTAAAGGGAGTTTAAAAAAAAATAGTACAATGTAAAACTCTACCTGTTAACTAAGCATTGTGTAAATCATATCTTGTCACTAGTTGCTTCTACCAAAAATATTCTCAGATCTTGTGCCTGCTCGAACCCTTTTGCCTTACACCATCTGTGTCCCAGTCCTATCTATTTCTATCTCACTTTCCTTATCAAACTGTCTTTTCTTATGTTGAGATAACTAATTTATAAGAAACTAATTGCATGCCTTGTCTATTTTGTTCCTACGGAGATTATCACATAAACAAGCTCCTCTGCTTACCTAAAATCTCAATGACATCGGCAAGAGCTCTTCTTACAGAACTGGGGCCTTAGTGTGCAAAGTTAATATGATGCAGAAGCACTTTCATTTATTTTCTGGAAATACATCTTTTGTGGAAAAGACTAAAGTAGCATACAGAAGGAAAAAAAAAAAGAGTTGAGGATATGGACAATATTCAAAACCTGATAAAAAGCAGAACAGACTCCTAAAGCCTATTCCAAGAACAGAAAAGAATCTATCAAAATTCTATTATACTAACGTCAACATTTTTATTCATTCATTTCAACTTCTCCAACAGAGGTAAAAAATAGATGACAAATATACAGCTATCTAACTTACATAGTGGGAACAAATGTCATAAAACAGATTACAAACACCTGGTGATCACGGGGTGGGAGGGGATCACAGCCTTTTTCTTTGTTTTGGATTTAGGAGCTGTTTTAGAACTTGATAAGAACTGAACAGTTATCCAATTTTTGAATGTAGAACTATATGAAAAGAGTAGCAATCTAATTCTATTCTTGAATGCAAAGAAGCAGGACGTCAACTAGACCTTCATCTACCTGGGTAGAAGGGCAGGACAAAATTTATCTAAGAAACAATACAAAATAAAAATGCTATTAACAGAGCAGTAACTGTGCCTTTAAAACAAACCCAATGGTTTTTTCTAATTACGTTATATGCATGAATTTTAAAAAATTAGTTCATGTTAATTTAGATTTCAAAATTTCAACAATAAAATTGTATCAGTGAACTTATCTAGATTTTAAATATAACTGTAAAAGAAAAAAGTAACTACATCAAAACACTCATAATACTCAAAAATTCCACCTCAAACAATGGACGCATGCATTATTACTCTGATTTTTTAAACCATACAGAACTAAATATTAGGTGAAGACTCTACCTTAGGCCCTTCGGAGTTTCACAGTTTATTAGATCCACAATAAAGCACAGCACAAAAGAATCTTGTTGCTAAGTATTCTTCCATGTTGCTGCTGCCGCTTTTGCTGTATTGCCAAAAGTTTCTATCTTTTCGCTTGGTGGAAGAAACCAGAGTGACTCTTCCTCAGGAAGTGCCACCATCTAAAAGATCTGGTACCTTCCCAAGAACTTACTGCAAAAAACAAAGTTGGTGTTCTGTCAGTGTCTGCTCTCACCAAAATTAATTTTGGATATTCTCCATACCAAGCAATGTTCCTCAAGTCCGGTGATGAAGCTACTATAAAACTAAATAAGTATTCTTCTCAGAATAAGATTCTTTATGAGCAGCCATACGCATTCCATGCTACAGTTCCATTGTTCCACCATAACATATCCAATTTAATAGTTCCTTCTAGACATAATCACTTTCCTGCAATTTACTGAAAGTTATCAGGATTGGAATTATGGGCAGGGAGCTGCCAGACTGCTTCTCAAATCTGGATTAAAGGGAAGCCATAGAAAAAGATGAACTAGTAGTTTGATATCTGTATGATGGCATAAGGGTCAGTTTTTTCAATCCAGCACTGATATAAAAGTGCCATAGAACCACAGCCTCCATATGTTCTTTTTAATTAAGGGACTCTACTTGAATTTCAATATCTAGGACATAATGGTCAGTGTATTCTCCAGCACCAGCCTAAATTAGGAAGTTAAGGAAAGGGACAGCAAATTACAAAAATCACGATTTAATTAAATGCAGTATTGTACAATTGGGGCACTTAAGATACCACACTTCAACCGTGATGTTTTAAGTCAGACTTACCCTCAAAAGATCAGCTTTTTCAAAGTTTTCTATTTTCTTGCAAATCCAATTTAAACAACAATTAAGCTTATTTTAAAAATCATTTACTTCTAAATATATTTTAAAAAATTCTCAACATTAAGTTTAAATGAAGACAATCAGATTAAAGATATCAGTATTTCCATTATAAAGTTAAATGTGTAGGTAAAGCAGATAATTTAATTCAAAATTATGTTAAAGCACATTAGTCTTTGAAGTGGCAAGCATTTTCAGTGAAAATTTTTTAAGAGTCTGATTTAAACCTGATTTTTTTTCTTATAAAAGAATTATTTTCTTACATCAGCCTTTCTGATATTTTTCTATTTCTTCAAAATGAAAGAACATTTTTAATTAAGTCACAAGCACAATGTTTGTTAACATGGTAGAATGGTAATATAGTCTTAATTTGGGTCATTCTATATAATCAGAAACTTTCACTGGAAATAGTTAAACACAAAAATATTCTTCATTTCAATGATGCTATGAGTTGAGAAACTAAGGTTAGAGTATCTAAGTTCTCAGTATTTTACTGAGGAACAGCACATTGCAAATACTCTAGAACAGCGTAAAGAGATTTACCCCGTAAAACACAATAAAACAAGTTGGAAGTAATATAAGATCCTTGTGGTTACAGAACTACAACTTCATTGGAATAAACCAAGACATGGTGGGACAGCCTGACAGTTGGAGCGCTGCAAAGGATGAATACAAGAAGCTCTTCAGGAAAGACAAGGTGGGGGAGTGCCCTCTATATGCAGGAGCAGCTCAGAGGTATGGAGGAGCTCTTCTATTGGACAAACAAGAGGCTTGTTGAGAGCTTGTGAATCACGGTCAGAGTTTGTTACAGACAACCCAACACATGTGAGGAAATGGGAAAAGTATTCTTAAAGCAACTCTCAGCAGGCTGTGTATCACAGACCCTGGTTCTTACAGGGCACTTTACCACCACCACCCCAACATCTGCTGGAAGAGCATCACAATGGGATGCAAGCAGTCAAGATTTCTAGAGGGTGTCAGGGATACTGGATGGGCAGCACACGGGGTTACACACAGCTGGGTCCGCTATTCACTAACAAGGAAGAATTGGTCAGGGATGTTGCGAAAAAGAAAATAAAAATCAATGGCAGCCTTGGCTGTAGCAATCATGAAGTAGTGCAGTTCAAGATCCTAGGGGAGCGAGGAAAGCAAGTAGCAGAATATAGACTGTGACTTTAGGAGAGCAGATTTCAGCTTATTCAGTGAACTGGTACATGGAATCCCATGTGAGAAACTTCTAAAAGACAAAGGAACTCAGGAAAGCTGACATGTTATTAATGTCAGCATATTACAAGCACAAGAACAGTCCATCACAATACTCAGGAAAACGTGTAGAAATATCAGTAGACCAGCTTGGCTAAACAGTGGACTGATGACAGACCTTCAATGCAAAAAGGCTTTACACAGGGTGGTGAAGAAGGGACAGGTTACAAAGAAATAATATAGAAGCATTGCCCTGGTATTTAGGGATGTTTTCAGGAAAGCCAAAGCTCAGCTGGAGTTGAGACTTGCAAGGAATGTTAAAGTAGCTTCACCTGCTGCTTTTGTATTAAAAGGCTGAACAAAGAAAATGAAGGACCTTTGCTGAAGGGCAGGAGATTTTGCAACAGTGGACACAGATAAACCTGAGGTACTCAATGCCTTCTTTGCCTCAGTCTTCACCAGGCCTCTGACTAGAGAAAGTTTTCAGAGGAGAACTGTCAGCAGTGGATAAGGATCAAGTCAGGGTTTACTTGACAGAACTGAGCCCATATAAGTCCATGGAACCAAATGGGCTGCATCCAAGAGAATCATAGAATCATTAAGGTTGGAAGAGACCTCTAAGATCATCAAGTCCAACCGTCAACCC
>NW_008796213.1:5682882-5697765 GCF_000699145.1 Aptenodytes forsteri | reverse complement strand
AACCAGCACCCCCAGGTCCTTTTCCGACAGGCAGCTTTCCAGCCACTCTTCCCCAAGAGCACTAATAGAACTGGCTGATGTCCTTGTAAGGCCACTCTATACCATCCTTGAAAAGTCATGGTGATCAGGGAAGGTCCCTGACAAATGGAGAAAAGCAAATGTTTGCAAAAAAGACCAAAAGGACAGTTTGGGAAAGCACACATTCATCAGCCTCACTTTGTTCCCTGAGAAAATAAGGTAAAAAGTCCTCTGAGGAAACATTTCCAGGCGTGTGAAGGATTAGGTGGTGGCTGATAACAGTAAGCATGGATTTATCAAGTGTAAATTATGCCTGACCAGTCTGTTTGCCTCCTATAATAAAATGACTGGCTTTGCAGATCAGGGGAGAATGGTGGATGCCATTTACCTTGATTGTAGCAAGGCTTTCAACACTGTCAGAAAATACTCTCAACATACAAGTTTGGATGTTACAGTTTGGATGGCTGGACAACTAGATGAGTTAAAAACTGGTTGGATGATCAGACTCAGAAGGTAGTAAACATGTTGTACTGTATCTGGAGGCCAGTAACAAATGGAGAACCATAGGGGCCTATCCTGGAACCTGTTTTTTTCCTTTAAATATCTTTGGCAGTGACTTGGTGATAAAAATACATGCTCATCAAGTTTGCAGATGACACCAAATTGGATGGAACGGTCAATATGCTTGAGAGCAGAGCTGCCATGCAGAGATACCTAAAGAGACGGGAGGAATGGGCTGACAGGAACCATATGAAATTCAACAGGACATGCAGAGTCTTGGAAAGGGATAACCCCTTGCAATAATACAGGCTAGGGAGCAGCTCTATGTAAAAGAACCTGGGAGTCTTGGTGCATGTTCAGCAAGCTAACCATGAGCCAGGAGTGTGTCTTGGCAGCAAAGAAGGCCAACAGTATCCTTGGCTGTATCAACAGTAGCATAGCCAGTAGTCTGAGGAATGTGATTATCCCTTTCTAATCAGCACTCGTTGGACCAATTTTAGAATACTGCGTCCAGTTTTGGGCCCCCCAGTCCAGGAAAGACACTGATAAACTGGAGCAAGTTCAGCAGAGGGCTGCCAAGATGGTCAGGGAGACGTGCCCTGTGAGAAGCAGCTAAGGGAACAGCTTGTTCAGTCTGGAGAAGAGAAGGCTTCAGGGGGATCTACTAACAGCTTTCCAATACCTACAAGAAGGTAACCAAGAAGATGGAGCCAGGCTCCTCATGTTGGCAGTTAGTGGAAGGAAAAGAGACAACAGGCATAAATTGAAACAATAGAGGTCCCAACTTGATATAAGGAAAAAAAACACTTTTCACCATGAGGTGATTCCTGTGATTTAAGCCATGGAACAGGTTGCCAAGAGGGAGATTGAAAACCTCCAAGGAAGGAGACTGCACAAAGCCCTGATTAACCTAGGCTGACCCCTTAATTGACCCTGCTTTGAGCAGGATGTTGGACCAAAAATTTCCTGATGTTCCTTCCTGAATTATTCTATGATCCTAAGTTTAAGGAGTCCTATAGACAATGTTTTGCGCACGCTTCAACAACTTTCCAGCAACTTTAGAACACAAAACTCCAGGGCTGCATGAACACTATCCAATTAACTCAAACATGCAGCACAAGACCAGATAAAGTCTCATATGCTTTCTCTCCCAAAATACTACTGCATCTCCAGATGCAATCACAGCTTCACAAAGACAACACATAAGAAATAGCATTTTCCGTGTCAAAGGAAAGCTCAATGCACTAATCCACATGCATGATCAAGTCAAGCTGTATAACTTCAACAACTGACTGTAGAAGACTGCTCACGGACCTGAAATGAAGACCCACTCCAAAGCATCACACTCACTCAAATGTGTTGAATGAAACAATACAGCTAACTTTAAACAGCTACTAATGTGGGCTGTGCAATAGTGTCACCTAGTGGTCAGTGCTTACAGCGAAGTCAGGGCCCAATTCAAGAAGAAAATTTACTGCCCATCTACCAACTTTGCTACTCTACAAAATCAGTGGGGACTTTTAAAGTATATATATGCATATATACACACACACATCTATATGAACCAACAAGCGCAGTAACCAATACGACAAATGCCTTTCCATCATTCAGTTTTAAGTCACACACGTCTTTTATGAACTTGAAAAAAGTCATTCCAGAAATAGAGTAAGTTCTTTCCAGATGCAAGAAGCATTATTGTCTGGCCTAAAAGAGAAGGATTTCCAGAATGATGGATTAGTACTGTACTTTTTCATTTATACCAACAGAAAAGAGTTTCCAGATCCTCAGGTATATAATAATCATCCACTTCACTGACAAATACCACATTGATATATTTCTTGTCAAGAAACAGGCACAAAAAGTAGAACGGCCAAGCTCTCTATTTACCGCATAAACATTGTCCAAGTCTTATAGGTCCAGAATCTGTAACTAGTTTTAGGGTTACAAGTTTTACAGCATCCCCAAACTTTAAGAAATGTTCATGCTACCGATTCTTGGAAGATTAGTGATTTTTTTCTGATCTTAGACATCTGGAAAATGAGGAGAGGCAAACTTGAACTATTTCAAAATTCCAGAGATTTGTAAGAATGGTCGTTCCGCTCAGTGACTACACCTTGAAACTACCAAAGTTCATTATATCTTTCAATTTCTCCTGCTATCAGGTCTGCTTACACTTTGTGCCATATTTGAATCAAATCGCCATAACTTTATTAAATTTCCACTCGGTTTGACAGCTTTCCCTTCCTGCATCTCATCTACTGTTCACTTTCTTAGCCAAAAGACTTGGGGATGAGAAACACATTTTTGTTATTCTCCATAGGTTAGCAGATACTTGGTTGCACCGTATCTCCTACCATGTTCAAAATATTCTTAAGCACATCCCATCACTGTCCAACATCTTCAATTCAGTTTCTAGGTTTCCAAAGCAAAGGAATTTGACTCAGGCAGATGAAGAAAGCCTCTTTTCAACATGTGTTCCACAATGACCTGGCATTTATTTGGCTACTTTGTATTTTATGCAAGTTTCATAAGCTCTCCACTGTAACAAGATGAAACTGAAATAACAGACTTCTAATTATTAAGTAAAGAACCAGAAATACTGCATTTTTCTTGTGGCATAGCACATACTGAGACCTGGTTTTTACAGCTTAGCTAATCTCTACATCAGAGATACAGCAATATCACAAATAGGTTGTCCAGTTTGCTCTTAGATTTCTCAGCAGGCTTCTAAAGACTAAGCGACTGAAACTTTTGCTGCATTGTTGCTTTTTTCCCTCTGCTCTTTAGATTGCAGTCATAACAGGACTAGAGAAATTTCTTCTGTAAAACTGCATGTTCTGGAATTCATAACAACTGTCACATCGCAGACAGGGCATACAGACAGTCCTTGCTCATATGGCTTACCAAACACTTAAGAAAAATATCTTTTTGTTCACCAATGTTGTGACCCTTACAGTTTCTAAGCTGTATACTAGTCCTATAATATTTGAGAACTTCAGCATACTAATGAAGATTCTTTCAAAGACGGCCAACTGATTGGTATATTTCTATAAGCACTGAGCTACTATATAGATACATATATAAAAACAATAGTAGTATATTACATCATGAGGTTATAAAGCCCATATAGAGTACAAGAGATACTAGAAACACCGCAGTAGAGCTAGCTTCCATTCTTGGCCAGTGATACAAGCATCGACACCTACATGTATACATGCAACCTAATTGTATACATGCAACCTAATGAACATGCCAGAATCTGATGTTAAAGAGATTTATACCCCAGAATAAGCGGGACAGCAGGTACAGCAGAGAAAGCAACAGACTAAAAAGCTGAATGCTGAAAAGAATTTCCAAGCTCTAGAGAACTCTCCCAATTAGAAACTGATAATTCCCAGCAACTATCCCACTCTGATTTTTCTCACATGCCTTAAACAGAAGGGTAATTAACAAGATGTAGCATTTTATGAAGTTACACTTTGCTGAACTGTATATACCTGAAAAAGTGGTCTTTCCACCCTAAAAAGTAAGTTCATGGACATAAATGTTTTTCTATTTCTCATTTTTATCAATGTACAGTGCCAGATATGATTTAAATAAAGAAAAAAGCATGCATTAGATGTTGAGTCAAAAGTTTTCTTTAATCACCATCACAGACAGCATGTTGAAATGAAGGAACAAAACAGCAGAATTAAAAAGTAAAACAAAAACTGCGAAACAACTTCAGAAATACTTCCCACTTCCAGTTTCAATGCAATCTGGACAGTAATTTAAATAATGCTTATGGTTTGCTTATAACATTTTGTTTTCAACTGTGTGGAATTAGACTCAATTCAAACTAAAAAAAAAAAAGATTCTTTAGTATCAAGGACAGAACTATTACAGCTGATTTGCTAAAGTTTTGTATAGAAAAATTACTGATTATAAATGAAAAAAATTACTAACTTCTATAACGCTTAAGAAAACTGCTCTTCTCTCTGTACTAGTGCCAGCACTTAGCAGTTCAAATTCCTGTGTTACACTTAGACTTCTCTCTAACTAATCTCATATTTATAAGCCTGCCTAAAAGGCTAACTTCAGGTCTTCAAAAACATTCAAAATCAGTGACTTCACCAGAGCCTTCCTAAGAAATAATTCTTAGGCTTCACTTATGTAGCTAAAAAGAAGAGAAAAGAAAGGCTAAATAACCAATGTCATCATTTGTCAGCAGCAATAAAGACTCCTTTATATAAGGGTATATACAATGAAATGACAAAAAGGAAGTCATTAACAAGCAAGAAGTAAAGCACATATCAGTTTATGTACTTACTAGACCCACAAGATTGAAATCTTTGAAAGTTCATTTACAACTAGGGAACTAACCAAATAGCCATACATACATTGATTTGATAAACATTTAATACAAAGAATAACCTCAAAAAATCTATAAGCTTACTGCAACTGTTTTTCAAATATTTGTATTTTCTAATAAGGTTTAAGTTGTAAACATTTACCCTGAATTATTTGACAAGGAAATGATTAGGTTTTCTTTCATTCCTCCTCCTCGAGACACATGCACAAGAAAAAAAAGGTGCTCAAGAAGACAAAAATATAACAGAAATTCTATTACCTTGGATTTAAGATTTCACCAACAATTTCTTGCAGCTTGTCAATAAAATTAACAAAGTTTGAAAGCCCCTTTACATGGACTCTTAAAGGATCAAATAATGAAGATGCACAGCAGCTTCCTCCAAGTTCTACGGTTCGGATAAAAGATGTTGCCATCTATTAGGAGAAATATTCAGAAATATGAAACTGTAGACATACGTGAAATGTATGCATGTTGAAGTGAGCCTCTCCTACAGATTTGCAAACAGTGTATAACAGCTGGTTGATAGCAGAAATAATTTAACTGGAATCAATAGAATACCTCTTAATGGCAAGCTTTGTACATCTCACCATAGATATTTGCAAGATCAATACTTAAATAGTGCAGCAGTATAAAAAAAAACACAAGCCAAAGCGAAAATGACCCACCCAGCTAAGTTGATATTTCCATTGGCCTTTTGACAGCTTAGAAAAAACTTCATTAACATAGGGTATAGAATTTTTTTGTTGTTGCTACTGTTTAAATGCTCATGCTGACCTCACAAGAACTATTCTTATATTCAGAGGGCTGTCTATGACCCAAGAACAATTTTAACAAAAGCATGTGAAAGTTTACTTCAGTAGTATATTTATTTTCAGAGGTGCAAATAAAAATAATGTATACTCAAAGCTTCTGAAAAATTATGACAGTTAAGGCTTCTATCATCACAAGTACCCAATTCTGAAAGTTTCCATATATTTTTATATGCTATAAAGACCCTGAAAACAAGAGATGTCCCAAAAGCAGTACGCCTTAGAGGACAACCCCTCAAATTTTTAGGCAACATTCAGAATCAAAAGCTTAGCAGGTCTCCAGAAACGTGAAAGTAAAGATAACAATCCAATAAGCTTGATACAGATACAGTAATATTAATTCTACATATAAATTTTAATTTCAGGCTATACAGCTAAATCATAAAGCTCTTGGGACTGGAAAGAGTACAACTGGAATTACTCTAGCAAAGAAAGCAAACCTGCCAGTATTCCTGCCTTTGTGCTAAAGATTTCCTGTGGATCAAGTACAGTTCATAGGACCTTGCCTTCCCAATGGAAAATATTCCGGCTTTGCAAGGTTTCTACAGGACACAGATGCCAGAAAAGACGACTTCTTTACACGGTAGAGAAGTTTCCCCTTTGGCAACTGTGAGGAAGAGGTAATAAATCCAGTCCAAACACATACTTTTTTTTTTTTTTTTTTAATACAGTGTTAACAGAGCATTAGGAGCTAAAATAATTAATCCTGGAACGGAGATTTCACAAATTTTCCATATTTATTCAACCATAAAAATCTGAGAATGCAGCTGCTTCAGTGACTGTTACATACCCATACTGTTTTTCCTTGGTCTGCTGTTGTCTGCACTGAGGCCACTGTGCACACAAAATTTGATTATTTTGAATATGAGGGACTACAGTGGTTCTTTGGAGAAAGAATTCTTACTCATCTTATTCCAACTATTTTTGAGATGGCTCTGTGCTGACTATAACTACTGTAAATATAAATGCACCTCACATACCAAACTAGATTCTTTAGCAACAAGCCTCTGTAAGCACTGCACATTGATGCCGTAGCTTTTTAAATTCCTATACAAGAGCATTGAGGAAAGAGTATACCACTGTCTCAAGGGTTTTTTTCCAGCTCTGTGACTTTGAAAATAAAATGAGCAGGAATGTCCCATATCAATCACATCTTGAAGAGTATTTCAAGACTGATCAAGCTGCAAATGACTGGAAAGCATTACCCTCCCCAACTTCTGAGTCAAAGCTGAAAAAATGTAATATTGCCCTTTCAAATTTTGGCCCCTGTTCTAGCGTACATGTCAAAGGCAGGGTTTTGTCACCAAAAAGCAATTTGTACACAGAAATACTTTAGGTTCCAGGTGTCTCAAGTTTAGCAAATGCACAGAAAAATGCTGTTTTACTATTTAACCAAAATACATACTTACAGCACTTTAAAACTGAAACGCATTGTAATGCATTGTTAGTGGCTTGGTTTTGTTAATGTTAATACTACTTTATGATATTTATTTAACCAAACCTCATTGCTTTTAGAGGTATTTGGTAAGCAGCAGCATCTAGTCTAATGCCTTCTTTTCTTCCTTTGTCTTTTTTCTTTGATGTGCATACTCATGACCTCACTTCACACTATTTACCAAGATTTCAAAATTTTAAAAGCAATAATAAATAGCATATCTTATATTAATGTTTAAGATGGCAAACTTTTTCAGGATTTCAGTCACTGTTTGGGATGAACAGTCTCGATGCCCGTTCTTACGGTATCACATTTTAAAGCTCTAGTTGTACACATGCACACAATTATTTTTCTGTGCATCTTTAGATCTCATGACCAAGCAAGCACCCGTTCCTTCACATAGAGTCTCTGTTGTGTCTTTTTAACCTAGAAACCATGTTTACGGTGGTATTTGATTTGGCTTGCAAATGTCAGTCTTGCATATGAGATTAAAGCAATATTTTATGTTTATAGATCTATTTCATTGCCTCTGATCTACAGCAAGTTTCATTTGACACACATACCAGGAAAATGGACATTTTTCTCTTCTGTGAGGCATGTTTTAGGTTAGTGAAGGCTTCTCTACCAAGTCCTCTGTCAGGAACATTTAGAATATGAGCCAATGCCAGATCATCCTTAGAATTCACCAACAGGCTTAAATATGAACAAACACACTTCTTTGCCAGGACTGTCACCTGTATAAAAAAGCATCACACAAATTGGTCATCCCGCTGCTAAATTATGTTCTTTTTTTTTTTTTAAAGCTAATTAGATATGTACTGATATGATTTTTGGAACAGTAAGAATTTCACCTTGCATAATTTCAAAATGCTACTTTATGGGGATTCTGGAAGTATTGACAAAAGCAAGCATGATTAATATGTTAAAATGACGTATACCGTACTTGAATATTCACAAAATATTTGAGGGTTGGATCTCTAGCTATTAAAATTGGCTATCAATTTCTACTTACAAACCTCTTCACAGATATTCCTTTTCTATCCCAAGGCAAAATACTAGCACTATTAAACCACATAAGGATTTGTCATTAACTTCAAATAGGCTAAAATTTTAAACAACTCGCCAGCTCTGCGCCAGATTCAGTAATTTTTCCCTTGGCTCCCGGGGGATTTCAATCACAGAAACTCCACTGATTGAGTTTGGACATATATTGTGACCCAGCTCCACCCACATAACCAAAATGTAACATTGTAATTGCTTATATTGCAGCACTGTTCTGGACCCTGTAAGAACAACAGTCCCAGAACTGAAGAATTTACAGTTTTGTCACAAGCAAAGAAAACAAAGACCAAAAAAAGGCCATTAACAAAAGGAAAGATAATGAGAAAACCTATATTTGCTATGGAATTTCTTCTTATTCAACAGGATGTATACAACAAAAATGGAGGCAGTAAAAAAACCAAACATGTATGTGTGACAGTCTGAAAAGATAGATTTAAGAGAAGGAAAAAAGAGCAAGGAATATTTTTACTACACAAGTCAGAGCAGCAAGAAAGCCATTATGTTAGTGGTAGAAGTGCTATCTAGGGGAGAATCTTAGTCCAGAAAATATTTTGTTGTTCAGAAATATTTTGAGTTGTACCCAAATACTGAACTGAAATTGCCACTTGTCATGAGAAAAGCAAATTTGGAGATGACTAAAGCTCCAGCATGTCAAGCATTGTTATACATTATTCTGAGATTCTGGGTTTGGGGGTTGAAAGGGTAAAAGGAAAGAATCCAGTATTCCCAGAAAGTCCTCCAGTCCTCTACTGGGACAGACAAACCTTGTTTGTCTTGTAGCACAAGCTAATGAAATGAAATTGAAGAAGTTTACTTCACCTACCACTTCACTTTGCAGCATTGGGCAAATCATTTAACTCTTAGTCAAGACAATGTTTGAGTGATGGTGTACTTGTAGAAAAATTTATTCCCTGGTGTTTCAGGGCAGATTAAGTCTACATCAAGTGCCTGTCATAAAAGGACTGTCTTCCAGAACATAAATTTCTGCACTTAGCCCCATACACACATACCTACAATATACTCAAGTGATACAGAGTTTGAATACATATGTTCTGTTTTTTTAAACCAGCAACATTTTAATACCAATAACTGGAAAAGGAAACCATGTTATATTTCATCTTTTCAACATATACAGAACATTGCAAAAGAGACAGAAGTAATTTTTACCTTCACATTCTCCTGGCCTTGTCTGTTGACTGGTGTAGAAGGAGTAGAAAGAACAGAACCATTATTTTCTTGTACATTCATTATGCCAGAAATAAATTCCAACAGTTGAACCTTTAATAAAAAGATTAAACTTAAATATGAAGATGACTAGAAAGCAAAACTAGTATTAAAACCTGGTGAAACTATGTCTCTGCCAGTTTGCTAGGGTTTTGAGGCTAATGCAGCCCTTACAACCTATTTTTGGTTTTAGTCTTTAAAAGTACAACTGTTTTAGCAGAGAAATGAGGTGTAAGCTTCAAATTAACTTAGAAAAGATATCCCAAACAGTTACGTAATACACTTGCACTAAAAGCATCTACTTATGTTTTGGAGAACATTTAATATGTTATACCGTGTTTAGGAAGAGCTCATTAACCCACCCAAGTTCTCTATCTTCCCCATGAAAACAGGAAGAAAAAAAAAATTAAAAAATTGCAGTTTCCATGCCCTTCCTGAACTTCAGTTGTCCTTATAACCTCTTTTGTGCCTAATAATTACATGAGTGTTTGAGTGTAGGTTCTCTGAACCTTTAAGGAAGTAGGCAAGCTTGTTACAAGCATACTTGTCATAGAATCATACAACAATTTAGGTTAAAAGGGACCTATAGGGATCATCTAGTACAAACCCATGCTTGAAGCAGGACCAGTTTGACCAGGTTGCTCAGTGACTTGCTGAGCCTAGTTTTTAATATCTCCAAAGATGAGATTCCACATCCTCTCTGGGCAATGTGTTCCAATATTTGACCACTTTTTCCATGGAGAAAGCTTTTTTTTCTTACTAGGGCTGGAAGGTGAACATTTTTAATCGTGCTGTAACTAGTAGTTCATGGTATGTTCGTAATATATCTCAGTTCAATTAACATTCGGTTACTGATATAGCTTCCCTCATATTAAAATGACCATCTAATTAAACACACACATCAAATTCAGAAGATGAAATAAACAGTAATTTAAGTCTGCAATGCTGAGAGTGGGCAGTAAAAGCAGACTATTAACTCCTTTCTAATTTTCATTAGAAGCTAGAAGTATGTGCATCTAAATGCAACATCCGTTAATTTTTTCAGTATCAATATCCACTGTCTTTTGACCTTTCCATGCTCTAGAGAGCACAGAATCAACTAAAATCATGTGGAATGCTTGTGTTTCAAATGTATCTGAATTGCTACTTACATATATTTTTATCCAATGACATAGAGATTAATCAAATTCATTTTTCATAGACTTTCATAGTCTAAGAGTGGAATACACACTAGAACTTCTCTAGCCTAGAGCATGGCCTCACACGCAGTGTCATAAAAACATCAGAGCTGCAATAAACTGCAACAGAGCTGCTGACTGAGTGGCTGAAGTGGAACCTCTTCTGGTTTCTGGAAAAATCTAACATGGAACTACATGTATTATAAGGAAGTTTTTGCTTTTAAGAGCGTGGTATTTTTAAAATTATAACCATTAAAAATATTTTGATTGCGTATCAACATACAACCAAAACTTCACGACACGTATTAATCACTAAGCTTTGTTCCAGTCTTATCAAATCTCTACAGTTCATTTTTCAGTTCCCTTTCTGGCAGAGTGATATACTCATAGAAGAGCTGTGGGACCCACCTATCCAGCAGGACAACAGAAAGAAGTAATTTTTGAGTGAATTTAAGATCTCTTTAAAAGATTTAGTAATTTAAACTCATCTGCTTCCCCAATAGAAGAGCAAAGTAACTTGTGAATAACTTAGAGCTCCTGTGTATATTTAAAAGTGTCATAAATCCATAACTGGAATCAAAAAATATGTCAAAACAATATCAGAGATCAAACAAACAAAATACTTACAGGGGCTATGCTTTCATCTTCAGATACAAGTCCAAGACCATAGCACATCTGATATATGTCTATTAGATCTAACATATTGCTTCTTGCTAAGAAGGCATGATAGGCTTCTTTTAGGTCAGCATAATTTTCAGGTTCTTTCATGTTTTCATATGATAATCCCAGTTTGTCATGTAACAAATATTTCCAAGCTTCCAACACATCACTAAGTGATACTGTGAAATCTCCATGGTGCTAATAGAACAGAAAAAAGCAAAAATATTATGTTTTGTGTTCAGCATAGCTTTAAAAATTACTTTAAAACAAGCTGCATATATATATTTAAAAAACTATTATAAACTAAATATTTAAGTTTATAATAAACAAAGTCTTACTTATAGTTGAAGTTCTTCCAGTGCTTTGTCTTTACAGTTGAGTTTTGTTATATGCAGTATTTCATAGAATCATAGAATAGTTTGGGTTGGAAGGGACCTCTAAAGGTCATCTAGTCCAACCCCCCTGCCGTGGGCAGGGACATCTTCAACCAGATCAGGTTGCTCAGAGCCCCGTCCAGCCTGACCTTGAATGCTTCCAGGGATGGGGCATCCACCACCTCTCTGGGCAGCCTGTTCCAGTCTTTCACCACCCTCATCATAAAAAAATTTCTTCCTTATGTCTAGTCTAAATCTACCCTCTTTTAGTTTAAAACCATTCCCTCTTGTCCTGTCGCAACAGGCCCTGCTACTTGTTCCTGATCTTTAAAATACTAGGTATGTTTATTGAACTTTGCTCATAAGAAAAGACATATTGACTTTCACAGGACTACTGCTTACATAAAGTTATTTATTTGCAGAAATAGTTTTCAGTATGGCAGGCATTTACATCCCAAAGGCAGTAAATATAGCTCTATTACGTTATTTCAAGCAGTAACCTGGGAAAACGTGCCATGTCAAAAAAAAAAAAGTTTTTTTCCTGTATTAGTATGGTTATACTTTAGCATAACATTGATAGTGTTGCTACACAGATCTAACAAATACATTAAAGCAATGCACACCTATCTGTTACTAGTACCATAACTAACATAACTATACAGTATAGGCTACAATATTATACCCAGCTTCTGGCCCACTCTCCCTGTCAAAATTATTAGATTACATTCCATGTGCTCCTCTGCCTTCTCCCCAACCTCCAAAAAGGAAAAAAGAATTACAGCTTAACAGAAAATTAGCAGAATTAATAGAGATTAACAGAGAGTTAATTTAAAAATGCAGATAAAGTGGGTAAATGACAAAAAATACGTGGGTAGCAAAATAACTAACAGCATTTTATTCGCAACTGAAGAACCTTTTCCTATTCCAAGCAAAAAAGAAAATTCAAATTTGTCACAAAGTAACTTAAGAGGCTTGTATCACAGTTAGAAGTCCCTGTCTTTCCAACTCTTGAGATGAGTGCTCTGTTGACCTTTGGTGGACACAAGCAGAAAACATATCAACAGGAATGACTAAAATCATGTTTAATTTACATATTAGTTTATCATATTTTTTTCAAAGGATTTACATCAATGTGGAGACACCTGCTATTACTACATTTATATGTAGGGGTGTATTAAGTAATCATGCCTAAGCACTTCTTAGAAGAGTAAATGCTTAATTGTAAAGCTTGCAGTTTTGTTGTAGTTCTAAACTGAAAGGAAAGAAGGGAATAAACTTTTCATAAGTTATCTCTACATGGGAGAACAGAAGAGCCTAAGAATGAGAGAGACTGTACATAGTCCATAATACCACAGGTAATCTCATTTATGAAGCAGAAGTAACTAAAGAACCAAAGTTGTTAGCAAACCTGGCATGGTTGGAGGTTACAAGTATGGCGGCAGCAGGGCACAAATGGCAAACAAAAAGGTGAAAGTGTCACAGCAGATAGGAACGGATAGTGGAGCTGGAATTCACAGAAATTTAAAAACAAGCTGAGTGTCCTGGTTTCGGCTGGGATAGAGTTAATTTTCTTCCTGGTAGCTGGTACAGTGCTGTGTTTTGGATTTAGGATGAGAATAATGTTGATCACACCCCGATGTTTTAGTTGTTGTTAAGCAGTGCTTACACCAGCCAAGGACTTTTCAGCTTCCCATGCTCTACCAACTGAGAAGGCTGGAGGTGCACAAGAAGCTGGGAGGGGGCACAGCCAGGACAGCTGACCCAAACTGGCCAAAGGGATATTCCATACCATGTGACGTCATGCTCAGTGTATAAACTGGGGGGAGTTGGCCAGGGGGCCACTGCTCTGGGACTGGCTGGGCATCGGTCGGTGGGTGGTGAGCAATTGCATTGTGCATCACTTCCTTTGTATATTCTTTTATTATTATTATTTTATTTCAATTATTAAACTATTTTTATCTCAACCCACGAGTTTTCTCACTTTTACTCTTCCAATTCTCTCCCCAACCCCCGGGGGGGGAGGGGGGGGAGTGAGCAGCTGTGTGGTGCTCGGTTGCTGGCTGAGGTTAAACCACAACAGCAAGTAAGGGACAAAGCCCTGTTATTTGAGTCACAAACTGAGTGGTGTGTTACTGAAGGAAGTAGGATGCAAGCCAGCTACTATCCGATTGTATCAGTAAGAAGCTAGAGGAGAGAGCAGTTATTGCTGCCCTCTAAGAAAGAAATAATTAGGTACAATACATAATCCTATTTGTTTAATCCCTGACATTGTCTTTTTTACTTTCAGTAAAGTATTGTTTTTTAAACCAAGTGATTCACCGTTGCGGGGGGGGAGCCATCCGCTCACTGAGCATCAGACATTTTAATTAAGTTTTCCAGTTCAGCATGGGGGTACAAGAACTGCAAGAAATCTGAGCCTGCCAATAAAGGAGATGAGTGTATTGTCAATGGTTAAAGACTGTAACACTGAGGAAGCCAGAAAATCAGTTTCAATCCCAGTAAGTCAAGCTATGCACAGGAAGAAAGTAGTGCATTAAGATGCTACTTATATAAGTGAAAATACATAGTAGCAGAGAATTCTGCTACTAGTTAGATTGAGCTAAAGGTAGCAGAGACAAAACACAGGGTCTGGGATGCAGGATTACATATATATTTCTGGTCTCTGTAATTCAGAATTTGGTCCTTTATTCACTAATTACTTGTTAACCTGTTTTTCATCTCTTTACAACTGACCCTGGACTTTCACCCCTGTACTGTTCTCTGCCTTTCCAAAATTCTAGCTAGGAGTTGCTAATCTCCCTACACACCCATACCTCATTATATTCAGTGCCTGTTTTCACCTTGCTCCCAGATCTTGGTGTCTTATCCAATGTCCATCACAATCTCTGTTTTCCCATAGCCCTGTTTATTGCAGACCTTTCCATACTACCATACTCTACATTCTCTCTATGCCAACTTCCCCACCACCACTTCCTCTTTCCCCTGAAATCTGTGACTTCCTTACTACTTGCTCTTATCCCCTTCTGTCGTGGTTTAACCTCAGTGGGCAACTGAGCACCAGCCAGCCACTTGCTCACTCCCCTCCCCCCGCCCCCCGGTGGGATGGGGAGAGAATTGGAAGAGCACAAGTGAGAAAAACTCATGGGTTGAGATAAAAACAGTTTAATAATTAAAATAATGATAATAATAGTAATAATACACAAAGCAAGTGATGCACAGTGCAATTGCTCACCACCTGCTGACTGATGCCCAGCCAGTCCCCGAGCAGCGG
>NW_008796213.1:5674788-5682785 GCF_000699145.1 Aptenodytes forsteri | reverse complement strand
AAACTAAAAAGTCCTTGGCTAGTGTAAGCATCACCTAGCAACAACTAAAACATCGGTGTGTTATCAACTTTGTTCTCATCCTAAATCCAAAACACAGCACTGTACCAGCTACTAGGAAGGAAATTAACTCTATCCCTGCCAAAACCAGGACACCTTCTCTTTCACAACTAGACTCAGTTTTCTTCCACACACTGCTCTTTGATCTACATACCAGTCCCCACTTCACACTGTTAAAATTTTTCAGCTGAGGTCCTTCTATTTGAGTTAGACCTCAGAATACATGCAACAAGTAATTTTGCAACTGTAGCAAATTTTCCACTTTTCACCAAAAAAATCAGAGTTCATACTACTGGTATCTAAAACATTCCCAGTATATGGCAGAAAAAAAAAAAAGCAGTATTACATGGTCATGTAATTCATTATGTAACATGATATAAATGCCCTGCAACTGAGTGACAAGCCTTGCTTTGCTATGTCAGTAATGGCAGATAACTCCTGTCTAGTGCAAAGGTTTTATTTTATTTCGTGACATTTTCACATTAAGCAACTTTAATCTGGATAAAATAATTACCTACAAACACCATTAACAACTGAATACAAAGCTAAATACAAAAAAAGGTCAGGAGCAATTCTAATAATTTAAGTTGCTCCAGCCCAAAAGGCCCTTCCTTAGGGTTCCAGCATACTTAGCACAACTTTCCCAATAGACCTGGTTAAGTATACGATTCCAAAGTCCTGAAAGTCAACTATATTGATATTGCCTAGGCAAAGAACTGGAGCGAAAATGAGAGAGTACTCATGCATATTACTTTCAGAGCACTTTTTCACCTTCTAATTTGTGCATGGGTTACGATAATTCAGCACTATGAACTTGCATGCTATTCCACAGATTACCAGAATATTAAAATAGCATATATGTTTTCTGAAAAGCACCTGTTTTCCATTTAAGCCCCTCAAAAAATTTAACATGTAATCATATTATAATCCAATTTAAACAGATCAAAACAGCAGTAGGTAAGAGAAAAAAAAACAACGTTGTTTTCTCACTTTGTTTTGAAACAAAATCCTCCAAGAGTACCAAGTTAAAGTACAACTTCAATATGGTACCTAATATTCCTAAATTAAATTTAATTAATTCCTCCTAAATCAAAACCAAGGACCTGCAGAGATTAGTAAAGTTTATATTAGTGCTGCAAAAATATTTTAAATCCAAATAAAATTGCACTCCACATATTAACCTTCCTGATCAGGTGCTCTCTGTGACAATGTATTCTATTACTTATACAGTCAATTTGTCAAGAGTCTCTGGTTTTAAAATTAATTAAAAAAAATAATGTGGTGTTTTGCAGTAGGCATATGCCAACTGGTTAACAGCTTAAGGAAGTTTAAAGAGTTCCATACTTTCATTCCATGATAGACATTGCAAGTATTGTGTTTTATAAGCATAAAAACAATAAAGTATTATAAAGCATCTTCACCTCTTGGTAGTGCAGTATGTTAAGTTTCCTTGGACTCTTATTTTAGAATGTCTGAAATTCAGTAGCAACATTTCATGCCTAAAGACACCATTTTTCAGTATTTTGTAGGCATTGCAAGCTTTCTAGGGCTAACTACATAGCAAAGCAGCTTCTGTTTTGACAGAAAGTTGTTTTAAAAAACAGAAAGTGGTGTGTATTTCAGCAATATCATGTTCTCTCCTGCCTTCCCCAGACAAATGGTCACTAACCATTCTTGGAATATGTGTGTTCAAGACTGCTGTGCTTATCCACCACCCAGGTGTTGTCTCTAGTTCTATTATTTTCAGGCATACTCCTAGACTGCAGTATTGTTGTCTGGCATTGCCCTCGAGTTGTGTGATTCTGCAGTCTTGTCACCTTTGCTCCTACTGAGCCTTCATTGCTTGGTCATGCTCTCGTGCAAGAGAGAAGTTCCCAAACTGTGGTACACAAAGTAAAGCAGCATTTTGAATGTTTCCCCATTTCTGTGAATGTTGATAGTGCCGTGCACAGATTTAGAAACTGGTTCATATAAGCACAAGTATACAGACATAAGCATCTTATAGTTGTTATATTGCAATCTGCCAGAAGCAAACCTAGTGAAGTTACAGGCCAATATCCCAAGCTTAGAGAAATACCAGTATACCTTGCATGGGTAATTGTTTCGGACTGAACACTCTTTTTTTGGGGGTGGGTGGGCGCTGTGACAAGGGGAAAAGTACCAGGATCAAAGAGAGTAGAGGTATGCTCTGTTTAAGGAGGACTGGAGAGCTACAGTATGTATGGCTCTGTGGAACAGTTAGTAGTTGCAACAACAATAGGATCCTGAAACAGACAAAAAAATTTTACTCATCCAAGCACACTATTACTTTCTAAAGTCAACACTATCAACTATAGTGGTAATAAAAAGATAGAAAATTTAGCACACTCTTGGTCAAAAGAAAAAAACAACCCACAAAAACCCCCACACACAGCATGTTCTTGCTTCCCCTCCCACCCCTCAAAACAGAAACCTGTAATACTATAGAGAAAGGGGTTAGGAGGGAGAAGAGAAAGTCCTATTGATAAGCTAGGGAGCATGCCTCAAGATTTAAGTAGCAACAGTTTTAACACAGTTAAAACAACTCCAGCTGTTAAGCAACACAAAAATACAAGAAACAATAACTTAACTACTTATGACTTGGTTACAAAGGGTATGGGAAAGACAGTAGAACAGTCTCAGTATATCATTTGCTTTTAAAAAAATTCAATGAAATATTCATTACTTCAACCTTTTTTCTACAAAACTTCAACCTTTTTTCTAAAAAAGAGCCTGTCCCTCGTAGGGAACACTACTCAGCACTGGTGAGACCACATCCAAGTACTGTATCCAGCTCTTGGCTCCTCAGTACAAGGGAGACACACTGACATACTGGAGAGAGTCCAAGAAAGTCCAGTGAATCATCCACAAAGATAATAAAGGGACAGGAACATCTCACATATGAGAAAAGGCTGAGAAAGCTGGGGCTGTTTAGGCTGAAGAAGAGAATGCTCAGGGAGGATCTCATCACTCTATATAAATATCTGAAGGGAGGGTGCAAAGAGGATGGAGCCAGGCCCTTTAAGGTGCCCAGTGGCAGGACCAGAGGCAACGTGCACGAACTGAAAACACAGGAGGTTCCCTCTGAACATCAGGAAACACTTTTTTTACTGTGAGGGTGATTGAGCGCTGGCACAGGTTGCTCAGGGAGGTTATGGAGTCTCCGTCCTTGGAGACATTTGAAAGCCATCTGGACATGGTCCTGGGCAACTGGCACTAGGTGGCCCTGCTTGAGGAGGGAAGCTGGACAAGATGACCTCCAGAGGCCCCTTCCAACCTCAACTGTTCTGTGATTCTGTCAAAAGTTAGTCATACTGAAGAACAGCCAAGACAATGTCTCTCGGTAGCATCATTACAATGTGTTACAAGCAACATATCATATAAAATTGCTACAAAGTTGGTAGGAATCTCTCATTACCAAAAGGGAGACAGATACAACAGTTTATGGGAGTAACGCTGTAAAACAACTTTGCATTTTTCTTTATTTGCCAACATGGAAACAAGATGATTTGCGAAAACATGTCAAGAAATACAGGATACTGAACAGAACATAATATTCTTCAGATAGTGTACAAAATGCACTCATGAAAGCACAGGGTAGAACTAAACCATACACCACAAGTGATTTCATCTAGGATCAGAGAGAGATAAACACAAATTTCTAAAGGGAAAATATATTTCTAAAATCAACAATGTAGCACTTTTTCCTCCAGCATCACAGTCCTAGTGCTAGAAGAGAGATTTACAAAACATTTAAACAAAGCTGAGAATTTAAATTCACAGACTCAGGAAAAACAATTGTTTTATATGATGTTTCAGTTTCCCCCACTACTAGCTAAAACAGCCACGGTCTGAATGACAAGTATTTGTCCTAATAACCTCTCTTCTACCCCTCCTGACCCACAGGTGCAAACACAGTCAACTTAAAGCAATTACCCTCAACTGAATTTCAACTTGAAAATTGTTATTTCTATTTCAAACCTTAAGAAAGGTTCTTCTTGAAAGTTTTCCTCAATTTTAGATCCATACTAATCAGTCTAGATAAAAGGTATTAACTTTCACCACAGAGCATGTGCCACTTGTCTTTATGCCATATGGCTACAACTGTGCTACAACACAGAGTATTTTCAGAGGAATTCAAAGTGTATACTTTTTTTTTTCATCCCTGCTATTTGATCAATGTTTTTCAAAATGCTTGCTACCCTTATTCTTGGTAAAATTTAAGACTAATAAATTATGAGACTTTTAAACTTTTCTGGAGTTCTCCAAAAAGCTTTGTTTCTTTGTTTTTTTTTTTCCTTCCACAGCTGATACAGGTAACAGTTAAAACACCAAATCCATTAAAGTGTCCAGGCTCCCAAAGAAAGAGAATAGGTTTTTGCTGTGTGTAGTAGGTTGGGTTTTTGGGGGTTTTTTTGGGTTTTGGTTGTTTTTTTTTTTTTTTTCCAATCTAGCCAGTCAATAGCCTGTTAGTGCAGTTATTTTTCTTGCAATAATTTACTTTATCATAATAGACTTCCATTCTACAGGTGTTATGTTAACAATACGAAATTATTGTACTTAAATCAGAGACCTAACAAGGGACATGCCTACAGTTGTAATACTCTGCATCTTAGTTTGAAGTTTCAGTGCTGAACAAAAAAAACCAGCCATATTTTACTCTAACACTATAAACATGAAAATGGACATCCAACTGAAGACATTGCACTTCAGAGGCAGCACATGCAAATGCTAAAATAGTTTTAATCCACATATGCAAGACAAGGTTTATACATACTGCTAATTTGTCTTATTAGACCAACTAGCGTAATCGGAAAAAACAAATTAGGTTTTGAGCACTTATTCTGCAGATTTGAAATAAAAGCAGTATATTTCAAAATTAAATGAGTTTAAAATAATTGCTTTAATTTCTGTCAGATCATCTCTGAAAGAAAAGATACTTTTAGAGGGCAGGAATCTGCTGGAGGAGAAAAAAGGAGAAAGTGGAATAAACTAGTTACCTCTAGGGGAAGGAAAGAGCTTATTGTAAGCTGTTAGGAAAGAAGTAGCAATGAACCATAAAAATATCATCTTTATCACGTCTGTAATTTTTGACATCCAACAGAATAACACATTTTAGTTCCCAGAGTTGACTTTGGAAAAATGTTTGTAGTTCTCCCTTGAGAATCACAAGAAACATGACAAACAGTGATTGCCTCCACAGGTAGTTCTGCATTATTGTCCTTTATCAGCTCTCCGAGTTCATTTTGATGTACAATAATCTTCTAGTTTTACCTACATGGGTATTGTGAGGACACTGGGATCCTGGCTGGAATATACTGCATTCTATGAAGTACAAATGTAGAATCTTGGGATTCTAATATTTCTGCTGTAATGTTTATTACACTGGGGATGAATTGGCCAGTTTTATATTTAATGTTTAGGCAAGAGATACCCCCATTCCGCACATTTTAGACTACAAAGCTTTTTCTGGTGATGAATTTGGTTAGGTTAAAGAGTGGTTCTGGAAATATTTCTTCCAAGATATAAGCTTCTTCCAGTAGAAGTGGTATTTTTTTAAATAATACGTTACAACTAGGAGTGCACAAACTGAAGCAGGTTTTCTGTTTGTTTGGGGGTTTGATTTTAGTGTGTTTTTGTTGTTTGTGGTGTGTTTGTGGGGTTGATTTTAGTGTGTTTTTGTTGTTTGTGGGTTTTTTTTTTTAAACTGAAGATTTGTACTACGTGTTTAATTTACTATGCAACATTTGGGTAAGCCTTCCAAAAATGGTAATTTGTTTTCATCAATACATCAAGCTTATTGACCTAAAAAGGTGTCTTTAGATTACCAAAGTGACTATTGCAATTGTTCTCATTAGATGAGACACATGCAAAGGCCTGACTGTATGTTGCAACAGGTTTTGGTATGTTTCAGATGATTGCTAATGCCCAACCTTCCAGCTGTGACAAGCCACAGTGCTTCTTACGGAGTCATTTAAGGGTTACATCTCCTATTTATCATTTGACAGACACTTCTTGTACACATGCAAAGAAGGCCACATATTTCCTACTGGTACTGGGTGCACACTCACAACTTATGTATAGGTCTTCATCTGATGAGCCTCAGGAGAAAGAGCAGCCAAGAATGGACTGCTGCAAGCACAACTCATGCAGCCTATACCAAATCAGTTTTATACTCATATTCTTCTCATGTCATTCCAAAGCATTTTCGGAACACCCAGAAATAAGATGCATCCCAAATGCCATAGTTCTCCCACCCTGATCTACAGCACAGAAGAAACATTTGATGGAAATAAACAGAAGTTACATGATCAGGAAAAATACACTAGTACTTTAATATTAAAAAGTTGAGAACTCAGATATACACTTAAAACACTTCCATCCTGCCATCTGTCTTGCAGTTCTTTTTCTAAGCCCTGATTCAACAGTGTGCTTAATCACATTAATTTTAGTGCCCTGCTGCATCTGACCCTCAGTTAAAACAACAATGAAGTGACCAAAACGGCCTTTTCAAGTAGGTACCTAAGCAAAAAGTCCAGTAAGTAAGCCAAGTTGGAGATGTACTAAGTACCAAGAACGTACTGAAAGAATGCTAACCTGTTTATTGACTTCAGCCATTGACAGTTGTAACGCCATCAGCATGCAGTCTGCTCCACATACAGTAGTCCTTTCAGAGTTTGAAAATAAAGGCCATTGTCTTCTGAAACACTTGATCAAGTTTAAAATTTTTTGCTGGAAAGCAATCATTGTCTAGAGTAGAAGACAGAAATAATTAAGGGAAAAAAGTGAATAATGATGCAAGAGGCCTATGCACGTCTTCACCTTCCAATAAGCTGTGCAAATCCTGCTGTATCTTCTTGCAGATCAAGTTCCTAGAATAAACTCTTCCCACTAAACCAAAAGTCTAGTGAGACTCGCCTCACTATGACAGAGCAACTATGAAGGGGTTGAAAGTGCTTATGTATGACGTCCTCATGAAGATCCCTTACTTTCCTTGTACATTATGCCAACATAGAAGAATAAAAGTTATCGCAAATATGACAGTCTTTTGTCTCTGAAACCAGCCAGTCTGAATGCCTCTGAGAATGTCTTCTGTACTATCCACATTCAATATACATTCAGACCAGTGTCTATCAAAGTGTTTTAAACCTGGAAACAAGAGATTTAATATTTCTAAGACTTACTAACAAAGACACCTCTAAATGCCTTGTTACCTATATTGTCTTTTTTCTTTTTTTCATTCCACAAGTCATTATCTCCCCTATTTCCTTCGGCAATGAGTTTCAGTATCAGTTTTGAATTTGACTACTTCATGCTTTGGTCTTTTTCACCTTCTTGCATTTGTCAAGACACAGGTACACAGGACTCTTTAAAAAATTTGCCTTCTTTAAGCTTGTTCGTTCCTGAAACACAGCTCCCTAACACTGCAGTGACAGTACAGGAGCAATACCCATACCATTTACTTGCAGAACACAAAACCAATCTTTCCCCTTATTTCACCTAGCTAAGCCACAGTGGGTTTTTTGGTGATCGGTACAATTGGGAAAATTGGTGAAGCGTGGGAGAGGGGCAGGGAAAACAGGAGACATCAGGTAACAGGCAAGACTGTAACAGCAACTGCAATTACTCTCCAAAATGTTTGAAGGGGACAACCTGCTTTATTATTTTACATTGACATGAACGAAACATGCGGGCCATAAAGGATGAAACAGGTGGGCAGGTGCAAAGTCAGTGTAGGGCAGACAAAAATCTCCCCGGAGGCGTTTCTCTCTCTCCCCCCACTCTGAAAGTTTCCTAAGGGACCAGACCCGTCGCTCGGAGCGAGCGCCCAGAGAAACAGCCCGAACAAGCCAAAAAGCCTGCGAAACAAGCCCCAAATCCTAAACCCTAAGAGCCGACACTACCGCCGCCCCCGCCCTCCT
>NW_008796213.1:5674087-5674459 GCF_000699145.1 Aptenodytes forsteri | reverse complement strand
TTCCTGAGGACCGGTAGCGCTGTGGGACACGCACGGTCTCTGGCAGCCTCGCTCGGGAGTACAACTGGGCCCAAGAGGGAAGAGGGGGGAGTAGGAGGGGGAGGGGGCGGAAGGTGACGGCACGGCTCAGTTGCCCGAACTGTGTTTCCTAAAGGCATGAAGCCAATAGATTTCTTGGTATTTTCACTTAAAGCTAGTCAGGTGGCCCGTGTTCGCGGGAAGTCTTAAAGGAAGGAAACTACGGATAGGGTTAAAATTTGCATTTGGCCTTGGGAGCATAGCTATACAAGTTATACGGCTAAAGTATTTATGTTAACGTGGTGGTTTGTCGTATTAATTAATAAATAAACATTGCGACTGTGGAGAGCCTAT
>NW_008796213.1:5640677-5674009 GCF_000699145.1 Aptenodytes forsteri | reverse complement strand
GCCGGCCTAGCCGCTGTGCGGACGAGCCCCGGCCCTCGCCCTTGCCTGAGGACCGGTAGCGCTGTGGGACACGCACGGTCTCTGGCAGCCTCGCTCGGGAGTACAACTGGGCCCTGAAGGGAAGAGGGGGGAGTAGGAGGGGGAGGGGGCGGAAGGTGACGGGCACCCGCACGGCTCAGTTGCCCGAACTGTGTTTCCTAAAGGCATGAAGCCAATAGCATTCTTGGTATTTTCACTTAAAGCTAGTCAGGTGGCCCGTGTTCGCGGGAAGTCTTAAAGGAAGGAAACTACGGATAGGGTTAAAATTTGCATTTGGCCTTGGGAGCATAGCTATACAAGTTATACGGCTAAAGTATTTATGTTAACGTGGTGGTTTGTCGTATTAATTAATAAATAAACATTGCGACTGTGGAGAGCCTCTGCGTCTCAGTGATGCCCGTGTCAAACTTGGGTGGCTCCCAAGCAAAATACTCAGTCTTGGATGCTGAGACCTTCAGATTGTTAACACAGCAAACTCTGTCAAAGGTCTGAGATTTAAAGCTGTTTTTCCATGTGGTGTGTAATTAAAGGTCTGATTTCCCAAAAAGGCTTAAGCTAGTGTCAAATATATACTGGGACTAAAAGGAGTGATTCTGAAATCAGTTGTGTATCTCGGCCTCTTGTGTTCTAGCACAGGAACCTGATTTTCTTGAAAATTGGTTGACTACAGTAAAGTACAAGTTCTTTGGTACACAGAGGTATAGGTGCTCTGTCTGCAGTGGGGGTGGCTTAAGTCATGAAACCATGTTTAAATATTATGCATTACAGTATTCTCATTTACGGTTTTGCAGCCTTGATTAACTCTGCTTTTAGTTAGACACCTACAGTCTTTAAAGAGGTACACAAGTAAAGAGAATTTGAAGGTATCATTTCTTGTCATTTGCTTGGAAATTTAAAAATTCTATATGTGACTTTTCTGGTGTGTACTGTTACTTAATTTCTTGTCTTGGTGTTGGGTTGCCAACAGTAGCACAAAATCTGCAGTTGTTGCTGAAGTCTGTAGAGACAGTTTTGAAAGTATGTTAGTTAGGTTAGTTAATCTTTTGATTGATGAAACTACATGCTACATCTAAAAATAACAAGCTTAAGTACAGCTTTTGTGTTTTTAAATATGATGTTCCAGGAGATTTTGATTTGTTGTGCCACAAATACCTTTTACATTTTTCCTTTATGCAAATGAGTAACGCGTGCTTTTTAAAACTTTCTGTGTAGTTATGTAGATTTTCATCCTGGAGAAGACATCACTTCCGTGATACCTTGACTTAGTCCACTGAAAATGAAGCAAGATTCTACTAGAAACACTGCTTACACTGTGGATTGTGAAGATTATGTGCACGTGGTAAAATTCAATCCATTTGATAGTGGAGATGCATGTTCCCTCATTGCATATGGTGGCAATAATTATGTAGTTGTTGGGACCTGCAGATTTCAGGTTAGTTTGTATTATTGTTGATTTTATTAGTTGCTTCCTGAAACTTACTTTGCCAGCACCTCTACTGCAAAAAGACCCTGGTTGCTTTCCTGTTTCCTCCCCTCCCCATGTAATCAGGGGACGGTTTTACTTGTTTATTACATTAACAAGTCTGGGATATTTGTTCTTCAAGAATATATATAAAAAAGTATATATATAAAATACAGTGGTATAAATTACTATCCTGCTGGTATAAAGTTCCTTTTGAATACAATCATAGAATGGTTTGGGTTGGAAGGGAGCTTAAAGTCATTTAGTCTCCAACCCCCCTGCCATGGGCAGAGACACCTTCCACTAGACCAGGTTGCTCAAAGCCTCATCCAACCTGGCCTTGAACATTTCCAGGGATGGGGCATCCACAACTTCTCTGGGCAAACTGTTCCAGTGTCTCACCACCCTCACAGTAAAGAATTTCTTCCTAATACCTAATCTAAACATACCCTCTTTCAGTTTAAAACCGTTACCTCTCATCCTATCACTGTGCTCCCTGAATAGACTGCAAAGAAAACAGGAGTGCTCTACTGGAAGAGTAATCCCATTTTAGTATCTCTTGCTAATGTTGGTGACTGCTATCTGAAAACTTAAGTGTGCAACTTTGGAAATATGTGACTTAACATTTGCTGTACATTGTTCTTTATCATCACAGGGTAATTGGCTCCTTTTTTGCACAGTTATATTTTGTTCTATGTACATTTGCTATTTAGATTAAATTGTCTTCTAAAGCTTTCAGCTAGCCTGCGAAACAGCAAAGATTACAAGTACTTACAACTTTACAACTAAAGTTTCTATGTTAATTTTATAGATATTTCTTTTAAGGAAGGACTGTAGAAATAATTACAAATTTTTTTTTTTGCTTTCCCAATTGTTTTTATTGGATCTCTCTCACAGACTGTTAGAAACAGTAAAATATGTTTTCTTACCTTGAAATTATTTAGAGTCATCATATTATGAAAGTTTTTAAAATGTAAAATACTGTGTACTGTGTATTTTTATACTGTATAAGATTTTTTTTTTAATTAGGGTTTTTTTTGTCTAGATGCTTGAAAATCAATAGGAGACAACTGTTATCTTTGGAATCTATTTTAAGCTTTTTTTCTTCAACTCATTTCTCTTATACAGTATTATTTTTGTACTTTATCTAATACGAATAACAGCATAACTGGTCTTTTTATTGTTATTATTCCCAAAAGCCTTACTGTTGGAAATTTTCTGAAAAGCACCTAGTGCTAACCACAAAAACTTACTGTCATCTGTATTGCCCTCTATCTTGTTTCTGGTGTAGGCCTTGAAAAGGAATTAATTAAAATGTTGACAACCACTGGTGCGAGGTAGTTTTTCTGTAATTTTCATATCCTCCCTTCCCTTCCATATGTGGAGTCACTGAGTATTTCAAAGTAGGGGAAGAAAATGCTATTCTTGCTCCTTGCTTCAAGAAGCATTGAAAAACACTGGATAATTTCATGCTTCCACAGCTAGGTTCTTCCTAGCCTCTACACTATGCAGAGGGCATACAGAGAGGTTGTCTACTTCGAAGCAGAATCATGACATAGAGAAAATTTTGTAGAAATATCCTTTGAGGTGCTCCATTAGATGTTTTGAAAACTTTTTAAAGTGTTTTAGAGGTCAACTGATTGACTGAGTCCGCAACCCCAACTCTTGTTTCATCTTCCCCACCATCCAGTGTGCTCACCAGTGGGAAAAATAGACGAGTTAGTAATTTTGGTCATGTTAGATGACAGAGGGTACCTTTCTAGCTCCTGCTGTTTGAAGAATGTTGTTCTGGAAGTGCTAGCATTTTTCCATTGTGTAAAAACAACCTGGAGAGAAGATAGCCTAAATGACATGCTTGCTTTTCTTCCCATTGTTTCTTCTCATTGCAGTGGGTACTTACTTACCATGCTATCATCAGTGGCTTTAGTTGTATCTGTGAAGATATTAATTGTACAAAGAATGGGCTCAGCACTCATCTTTGTAGCTCAGTTCTGATTTTTGTCCTCTGCATTGGCTTCTGGCTTGAGACTGCAATCATTTCATGTATTTTTAAGTACTTACATATTTCAAGTCAATTCTTTATGTTCCAGGTTTTCACTTTGAGGGGGTTACAATCTAAACAGATCCCACGTACATGTAACTTTGAAAGCCTTTCAATTTCATATCAATCTGAATTGTTAGAAGTCATCAAGATATTGTTCTGGATTAGCTAACTGCAAAATTTCTATAGGAGGAGGATGCAGAAGTGGAAGGCATGCAGTATAAGACACTAAGAACGTTTCATCATGGAATCCGAGTTGATGCCATAGCATGGAGTCCAGAAACTAGACTTGATGCTTTACCTCCCCAGATAAGGTATTTATAATAAATGAGTACAATGAATCCTTGTCTTTTATCTGTTTTCCCTAATTCCTTAATATTGGACTAAGTTTAAAGCTTATGGGTGAAATCTAACTCTTTAGAAATCACTGATGAAGTCTCTGGACACTTCAGTAGAACAACAGTTTCATTCTTAGAGTCATTCTTTTTTTGTTTTTTCTTTTGTTCTACTTGTGCCCCTTGCCCCTCCCCCCAGTGAACTAGCAGTAAATAATTTTTTTCCCCTTATTCATTATTTTAATGGACCTAAAATGTAGTTAGCTCTTTCTTTGTACATCTGTGAAGAAGGAATTCTTTTAAGAACTTTACTAAGGGTGACAGTATTGTAATAGCCTGCTTTATAAAGTTATATGTAATGGTCTGCGTAGTATGGGCTGTGTTTAGGAGTAGGTCAGATGCTATTTGTGAGACCCATTGAGGTGTAAATCTAGAAAGATAATTAACTATTAAATATGCACTTAAGAATTAAAATGTTCTCAACAGCTTGTAAGCCTCTTCAAAATTATGATGGTTGCTTACTGCTACATTTTTGTACAATCTTTTATTTAAAATATGTTAGAAATTGGTTTATGAATTTATGTTTCGGTATTTTAAAATACTGATAATGAGGGTTCTTTTTTGTGCTCTGCCAGTTAACTTCCTCCAAGGGATGTTTCAATGGCAGTTATGAGAGATATTTCAGGTAATTGATAGTTGATTCAGATTTAGCTTTGTGAAATGTTTTGTGTTTTCCATGAAGAAGTATTCTTGGCACTTGATACACACTGTTTTATACATAAGTTCTGATCACAACTCTGCTTGTTGCCAAAGCAGAAAAGTTTAAGTTAGAAGTTTTTGGTTTTTTTCAAAATTTGAATTTTTGTTTGCATGTCACTTTGCAGGTTTAAACTGAAGGGAAACTCTGACAAAAAGTCAACTATTGCAGTGTTAATTGACTCAAGGGCTTTTCTTTCCTTATTGAGTGTAGGTTTTGTACTGCGGCTTCTGATAGGAAGTTAAGGCTATTTACTTCAGACCTGCAGGACAAGAATGAATTTAAGGTAAGGGCAGCTAAGCTGATTTTTAAAAAATTATTTAGTCTTTAGTGGAGTCTAGTCTTTAACTGCCCTTCTGCCCCATTCTGCTTAATGTACTGTATGAGATAGGATCTGTCACAGTTCAGTGCTCTATATCCATCATCTCTAGCAAAAGTCATTGTATTGTATATACCTTTCTGTCTTTAAAGTGCTAATAACTGTAATTATTAGGTACATGATCTTTTGATTTAAAAGCATTTATGTAACAGTTTAACCAAATTGAAGAAAGCAAGTAGAGGCTTATGGATCATCTAAACTATACTCATGAACAGAATGTTCTACAGGTGAATTTCAAGTACCATGCTGCATAAGGTTCCTTTACATAGACACCTGTAAAATTTTATGTGGCATTGGTTATTGGACTCCTCTATAAGAAAAGCAAATTTAGTAACTTCTCTTTCATGGGGAATTGGAAGTTGCAATTCCACTCTTTCAAACAGTAGAAAATTTAAAGAAAGAATACTGAATTTGCAGTACATAACTGCAGACGGGTGCACTAAACATGCCCATAGACTGTCACTTGTTTATTTCTAAGATAGAAACAAAGGAAATATCTATTTCAAATACAATTTCACTTCCTCTTCTTTCAGTGTAGATGGTAGTGTTCTTAAGCCAGTGATATAAAAGAAGCCAGGTCTAAATAGTGTCTTCACTTTATAAACTGAAGATTGGTTTTCTGGAGACTTCTTTTGTTTGCAAGACACATCAACTCCTATGTCACTTGGATGTGTACCTGTTCTTCAGAATTTTGCCTTTGAAACAATGTCCCAGTCCAAGTACTAATATTAATTAGATGTTTGAGCTAACCGGTTTGAATTTGTTTTGTTGAGGTCTCAGCCAAGAATAATCAAGGCTAATTAATACTAAAAAATCAGGGGAGAGGGTTCCTTCTTTTTTAGTGCTTTGGAATATGATAATGCCTCTTTTGGTGAGAGTTGTGTATTGCGTATAGAGGAGAAAATAATAGACTTTCATTTGTGGTTTGGTAATTTGTATTAGTAAGACAATAATATTTGTCATACAGAAACTAAGTGAATCGCAGATGTCACTTATGTGGCCATACTGATAAGGGAATGAATAAAGGCATGGCATAAGAAGTAAAGGTGGATGTTACTAGAAAACAGAACATCTTTTCTTTAAAGAAAATACTTTTTATGTTACTTCATACATGCACATACCCTTAATTTCCTTCTTTCATGTTTGGTCCTTCATCTTATATGGTTTTGTCACCCAGGCAGTGGGATAACTGACATACTGACAATCAACTTGGGTGCCACTTCTAACAAAATATTTCTAAAAGTTCTTAATGCTGTTTGCTTGTGAGTTGATGTCTGTCATTCCTTATTAAAGTTATCTATTTATATAATATCTGCCAGTTCTATGATATTGCAGACAACAGGCTTCAATGTTAAGTTGTGAATTGTCTTTTAAATTTTTAGCAGAATGTAAAGTTACTTATTAATTATGTATGTCTATTGCAATTTGAGAAATGTATAGAACTTCGTAAGCACACAGAAGAAAGAGAATGGATTAAATCATAAATAACAGAGTAGGTGATGGATGTTACTAGATAAGTGAAAATAATCAAACATATGGATGAACCTGGTAGTACAGGCTCTATTCAGCTAAATTCAGCTGAATTTCTATTTTTTTTAATTTTGGATTAACAAGGGACCTGATGGACTGTCTGCTAAAATCAATGAGACATCTCTTGACTTCAGTGGATACTGTTTCAAGCCATGGATTCCACATGTTTAATAAATATGAAAGCTGTTAATTATTTTTACGGGGGGGTTAATTAATGATCAGCAATTTTATGTGTTTTTGCAAAAAATTGAATGGCACAGCTGTGATAGTTCATAACTTTCATACCTACTTCCTGTCTCTACATCATCTGGTCCTTAGCAAAAGGTACTCTTCCATGCCTTCCAGAGTAGACTTCATGTCTACACCAGCTTTCAGACTCTCCCAAATTGATATGGGATACAGGCCAGACTTAACACTAGGAATTTCCAGTGGGATCTGCCATTTTGCTCATTGGGAACTAATTGCTTCCAGAGAAATAATCAGTATTATAACTTCACACAAACACACCTTTGATAATTCATAAGCTTAAACTTTTAACATGCAAGTTTATTCTAATGAAAAATTTCTAGGAAACTGTTTATTACTGAGTTAGAATGAGATTACAAACAACACACTTTTAAAATAATGATCACTTTGAATATACCCAATGAGATGATTCTTTTCTAGCTTATTAGCAATGCATGATCTATATTACAACCAGAGAAGCAAAGGGGACAACTCAGTAGCACAGTCTGCTGAGCGCTGTTTTTCAGAACAGAATTTCTGTGATGGGTTATTGTTTTCCCAGTTCTGACAAGATTTTTTTTCTGGTATCTGACCAACACAAATAACACTTTAAAACATGCACTTCTAATTTAGGGGAATTTATTACACAGTAGCTTTGACTGGATGCCTAGAAATAAACTTGAAATGCCACATTTACATTTCCATTAAGATAGCAATTATTTTTCATACAAAAAGGTTCGTTGGAGAACTGATTCATCTGCCCTTAGGACTTCTACACAAAATGCTCTGACTTGCAGTTATAAGCTTCTGCTGCAAAAGTATGTTCATTGTGTAACACATCAGAATAATTTTTTATGCTAGGTATTGAGTGTAGAGACCACAGAGGATGCATTAATACAACAGGTGTTGGACATTAGAATGTCGTATTTAGGCTGAACAGCCACAGCTGGAAGTACTAGAAGTATATAAGTTATTTTGCCCCAGAAGGAAACAAGCAATTGCAATATCTTAATTATTCAACTCCAGTTGATATGAATAAGCTCCTCCAGTGTCTAATGTAGACAGCAGGATCACAGAATTTTATTTTTGTCAGCTGAAGATATCATGGATGCTTCTTCATTTTTGACACTACAGAAGACTAAAGACTGTGTAGTGCTTATGTGATACAAATGAGAAGTGTCGGCTTGAATTCAACAGTAAAGCTATTAGCTTTGTTTACGTCAGCTCCATCACTGAAATTAACAGTCTAAGAACTTCACTGAGGATGTACTGAGACTGAGGAAAAAGTGAAAGTCCGTATTGTTACTGGGTCAAGCTTGCTCTAATGTTAAAAATAATCAGAAAACAGCTAAAAATACATATTTTTACCTATTAGTGAGGATCTTATTAGTGAAAAGGAAGAATGTGGACTAGTGTGTTTATATTGGTAAAAATGTTGTCTTTGAGACTATCTTCTGGGTTTTTTGGACAAAAAGTGTGGAAAAACTTTCTCTGAGCAACCATCTTAATTTCTTATACCCGGACAATCATTGTACTATATACTTCTTGTAAAGAAAAAAGTAACACCTAAATCTGATTTAAAGTATTTGCAAAACCTCAGATGTTCACAAATACTCGGTGAGCTATGCTGAGCTGGCTTTCAACGAAGTTTGATACAGTGGTTTCCTAGTAACAGTCAATTGATACCTCAGAAAAGCTGTTTCATAAACCTGAAGTTGAACCCATGATAAACACATGGAAGACTTTGATCCATTGTACGGTGCACACTTGACACATGGGATTTTCAGGAGAGGTACAAAATGTGCAAACAAAGCTAAAGGAAGTATGTGATTACAGTCAAAAAGTAATCTCTGAACATTTTGTCTTTTATAATAAACAATTAGTATGTGTTGCTTCTGGAGGGATAGACAGAGTAATCTTACTCTGTTTTCCCAGTGGAAAAACTGTCTTGATGTAATTATCAACAAGGAACTTGAAGCATACTGAGTTTTCCATTACTTTGTCAACACAACTAATCCAAAATTTATGGGTTGGATCAAGCCCAGAACAACACACAAAAGGTAAAATATGACTGATGGATCTTCGTGAAATCTTTTTCTTCTTTTGAGGTTTTCATTTGGAAATGAATTGTGGCTTCCTTCTCCTGCTTCAAATTTTTTTAATAAAAAGCATATTTCATCAGAACTGCGGAAGTAAAATGAGGCAGGATATGTGAATTCAGAATGCTGAAAATTTTCAAAAGACTTGGCATTTCTGTCTAAATAGTTTAGCATCATCTAAAGATGTATTAGTTCTAGTGTAATTCACTAGGTTTCAATAAAATTATGAGCTATTGGAAAAAATTAAGTTGGCTGCTGAAAATGTTTCTGTATTGAATTGATGAGGCATTCATAAAATTTTTAGAGAGGGGGATTTAGTTATTGTGCTGCTTGACAATTTTTTTTTTTTTATCAGTTCTGCATTTGTTCCTCAGAATAGCTACACTTAGAGAACAGCAACAGTGTGTTCTCCTTTCAGAAACCTGTGGAACTGGTTGTTTTCATTGGACTTTGTTTTCCTCTGCAATCTCTCCATGTGATGTTATTATCCAGAGGATATTTTTGTCTCCTTTTTATGATACCTTGCTGGGCAAAACAAGAGCAGCCATGCCTTGAGACTTAATCAGTGGGACTAAAGAGGATGGAACAGTAACAGATACAACATCTACACGTGGGCATTTGCCTCACTTAAAATTTTAAGTGAGATTTCTGTCAAAAAGACCATAGATATAGTTAATGAGAGAAAATACATATAAATCCTCAGATGGAGCAAACTGGTATCTTAACTAGCTACAGATTTTCTAATGAGACCAGAGATGATTTCTTCATACCTAGCACCCATGTGAATGAATTTGACTGTATTTTAAACTTTGACTGGACCCTAAATGAGATGAGTTTTGCATGCTTGCTTAATGCTAAATGTTTGTAAGTTCTTTAACTTAGGTTTCTGAAGATACTGTAAGCCTCAAAAGATTACTGATGTCTGTAGATAAGTACAAAATACTTCATAGAATTGAGAGGAAAAAGGTGTCTTGATATTATGATCAGCTGTCCTGGTTTCAGATGGGGTAGAGTTAATTTTCTTCCCAGTAGCTGGTACAGTGCTGTGTTTTGGTTTTAGCATGAGAATAATGTGATAACACACTGATGTTTTAGTTGTTGCTGGGCAGTGTTTATACTAAGTCAAGGACTTTTCAGCTTCCCATGCTCTGCCAGGAGGAGATGCACAAGAAGCTGGGAGGAGGCACAGCCAGGACAGCTGACCCAAACTGGCCAAAGGGATATTCCATACCATATGACGTCATGCTCAGTATATAAACTGGCGGGATTTGGCCAGGGGGCAGCCACTGCTTGGGGACGGGCTGGGCGTCGGTTGGCAGGTGGTGAGCAGTTGCATCACTTGTTTTTCCTGGGTTTTGTTCCTCTCTCTATTGTTGTTTTCCTTTTCATTACAATGTATTACTATTATTATTATTATTATTATTATTATTATTATTATTATTATTATTATTATTATTATTATTATTATTATTATTATTATTATTATTATTATTATTATTATTATTATTATTATTATTATTATTATTATTATTATTATTATTATTATTATTATTATTATATTTCAATTGTTAAACTGTTCTTATCTCAACCCACAAGTTTTCTCACTTTTGCTCTTCTGATTCTCTCCCCATCCCAGCAGGGTGGGGAGGGTGAGCAAGTGGCTGCATGGTGCTTGGTTGCCAACTGGGGTTAAACCACAACACCAAGATAGCTGAAAAGCCTTCAAAATACATAAAAATCATCTAACTTTTAATTTTTACTCAAACTGGGATTTTGCTTTTATTCAGAAAAGCTGCCCTGCTAAGTTGGTTTTTGTTATAGATAAATTATTCTCAGTACTTTGAAATAAAAATGTCATGATTAAGAAGCTTCAGGCAAGAACAATTACACAGTAACAAGGTTCCCTTTGAAATTACTTCATGCTTTCTGATACAACTGTAAATGTTTGCTTTTGAGTGACAGTTCACATGTATATTCACACCATGAGGGCTCATATCCTATTATTTGAGAATGGATGATCTATTAATTCACAGTAGAAGAAGAGTGTGTACTATAACCCATTTTCTTTCCTCTTCAGCGCAACAGCAGAGAGCACAAAGCACTGTGTCTGTTCTTCTCAAATGCTTAATAGAAATTATGCTTAATTGCTAAGGTGTTGTATGGCTTGCTTGTTTTTGCTTGTACTGTTGTTCCTCATTTTTGGTTTTCTTAAAGTCTCCAGCGTGCATTCTCTTCTGTTTCATCTTCTTTCACTGAGAGTTTTTTCACTGTTTTTTCTAAAGGTAGCCTTTTGGTCTGCCATCTTTAGCGGACATCTCCTCTTAGGCAATTTGTGTTCTGACTGCTTGGAAAAGGGCATATACTGGACAAGTGGCTGGTTTATTGCTCCTTCAGGAAAAAACTCTCTTGCTGCTTCTAGGAACCCCTAGTAAAAACTACGATTCAGTGATAAGAGTTAATTACCAATAATCAGAGTTCTTTAAGATATGTAGATCATGCATACATTCACTTCCTGCTTATTCTCCTCTTTCTTTCTGAGATTTATTATCTTCTACCTTCAAAATTCAGTGCTTGAAAGGAGGATAAAAAGTTCTGGTGCGATTCACTGATCTCTGTCAAGCAAGAACATCAAGCTGACCTCTGTGGTAACTACAAGGAATAGTGGGGGGGTCTTTTTACCTACAGTATGAATCTACACATGAATTAGATATTTTAAAGAACTCCAGTTACTGATAAATACTTTTTTTTACCTTCCATATCGAATGATAGCTTTATCTTAACACTCATACATCTTTCCTTCAGTGGGTCTATTAAATACATTGTAGACTGATGGAACAGTCAGCTCTAAGGTAAAAGTATTTCTTTTTTCTGATTGACAGACATTTGATGGCCACTCAGATTACATTAATGATCTGGTGTTTGCTCCCAAAGAAGGTCAAGAAGTTGCAAGTGTAAGTGATGATCACACCTGCAGGTATGCATTTTGTTCAAAACGTTATTGAAATAGTAGTATTTGGCTTTTTCTGTGTGTGTATGCCTTATATGCTCACGTAAATAAATAAGCATTTATTTATTTCTTTTTAGTGGTCCTTCATAGCCCACTAACAAGACAACAAGCGGACTAGTCTTGTTAACTAGGTTGTGGACTGGCTTTTTGTTGTGACTTGTGAGGTGTTTTTTTTTTTTTTTTTCAAAGCAACATTTTGAACTAACTAGATACAATGTGAAGAGAACTGTTCTGTCTTGGAATTACGTACACTATAATTTCGCCTGGTGGGACAGGAATAACAGGCATGAGAATAGGAGAGAGAAGACATGCATAGCTCAGCACTGAACTGTACAGACACTCTCTATCCATTCTGTCATCAGATGAGTCCAGTTTAAAACCAGTATTTGTATGTGAACTTGTCCACTTACCCAAATTTATCAGCCTTACTAGGAGGTGGGATTACATAGCCTAAGAACAGTACCATACTAATGCAGTGGTACTGGGAGCTCATAATACCATGACTATAGCTGCTTCAAACCCATGTATTTAGTTATTTGTAACTGGAAGTAAAAGGGAAACATGGTGAAATACTTTGAAAAACACTGGTTAAGGTTTTGTAGTACAGGAGTTTTTCCTTGTCAAAAGGTCCCCCATCTCCCTCTTCTAGTAGTGCACATGAATCTATAAAGCTGCTATTCTTATCCCTCCAATGCAGCTCACGGTTGGAGAGATCAGGAGGGCAGCTATGCAGGCTTTGCAAGTCATTGCAGTAGCAGCAAGAGACTTGAGAAAGCATCATCTTTGACTTTTCTTTGTAATAGCTGTGGTAACTCAAAACTTGACTCAATTAAGGAACTGTTTTAGTTTTTTCTCTGATTATATGAATTATATATTTGCTCTTTGAAGTTACCACCATATCAATTCCTATATAAATGACCAGGTAGTACTCAGGGGAAAAAAAAGTAATTTTTTTTTCCTTCTACCTGCTAAGAGAGAAAGGAGTAGCTTTTAGAATGATTACTCTGTGTATGGGATTTTGTAAAGGGTAGGTCATCAACTGGCATAAATCACAGTTTAGTAGCTTTAGTTGAGCTACTCTGGCCTACATAAACTGAAAATCTAAAAGGCCTGTGATTTTAACATCCCTAGGGAACTCAGAAATAAAACTTTGACCAGTGTGCAGATTTTCCATAGACGCCCTGTCCATATTCCCAACAAAATCATGAGGAATGAATAGTAGAAATGTATGACTTATTTGTAGCTTGTTCTGATTTATTTCCTATCCTTGATTTCTTCATTAAATCTAAACTAATATTGGGCTTATTCAGCAAAGAGCTGTTTGAATGTGCGGCCTTTTTTTGTTTATTTTATGAAATGCTCAGTGTTCCTGGGATGAAAGAGAACTGTTTTAAAACCAGTAGACTAACTGATACTAAATTAAAAGGAAATAAAATGATATCATTCTAACTGATACTAAATTAAAAGGAAATAAAAATGATATCATTAGTGTATACTACCAAGATTTCAACTTAGTAACTCTGAAAGATATTTTATACAGTAAACCATAAAGTCTTTGGTTAAAAGCCATGGGAAATAAGTAGGATTTTTTTTGGCTACTTGAGTTCTTATTTTTTCCATTCATGCATGTGGAGCATGAAGACTTTTTTATTGAATTTAAAGGTTACACTTTCAAAACTAATGGAAAATGCATTCCTTGGGACTTACCAAAATCATTCCTTACTTACTGTGTAATTTGCTTCAGCAGTAAAGTAAGAAGAGGAATAATTCTTCTGTCTGTACTGAGTTTCTATCCTGAAATTGTTCTCAGGATACATCATCTGTTAATACCTTTGGAATAAAGTTCTAGAACAATTAGTACAAGAACATGAAGTTTTGAGTGTTTGGGTATAGTTAGAGTTCCAGTTTTAAGTCTTAATAAAGTCATAATGCAATGTCTCAGTAAGTACAGAATATATACAAACATGTTTAGATCTTCCCTGGTTTTCACTCAGTAGTAAGTTTAGCAGAGATCTCTAAGGAACTCAAATTTTCAGTTTTCATGCACTAAACAATGTTGCCACAAGCTGCTGCAACAGTGACATCTCAGAGCTGGGTTCAGTCATTTTGGTTAGAAGACAGACAGTGTAAGTCAGATACTGGTTATATTCAATGTTCTTACCTTTAAACTGCTGCTATGTCGTTCAGGAACTCTTGTTGTTTCTTGCACGGTCTTTGTTGGCCTTGTTGGTCTCACAACACAAGACTTTTTCCCAGCTGTGAAGTAGAACTGAATTAAAAATACTCTTGCATAAAAATAATTGCAGTAGCCATCTATGTTATGTAGTTGTGAATAAAAGCGTTACGTGCATTCATAGACAAGTGAAGAGGTGTTGGTATGTAAATATGCTATATGCTTTAATAATCTCACGTTTCCCTGCACTGAGAATCTCAAAACTAATATAACCTTAAAAAGAATTGTTTTTCTGAAAGAAGACACCTTTGGAAGACTCTTAAAACCCACCATGTTGCAGTTACTCACAATTGTATTTATATTAAAGATCAAAATTCCTGTAGCTAAAAATTACATCTGCAAAGTTGATTGAAAAAGTCAAATCCTGGGTCTTAAATACCATATATTACTTCCTTCATTTTGTCCCAAGGATGGCTATGTTCCAAGATGGATGAAGCTGTTCATAAGCATATAGTTAATTTATATCTTTGGCAGGATATTGTAATTTTCAAATTTTGCTGTATTTTACTTTTTTACGCATTTCATAATTGCTTTACTTTTTCTTAAAAAATAGAAAATAAAATTATTTTTAAGGTTTGATTGCAAAATTCTAAAGAAAATAGTAAAAGACTGGCAGAGGAAATAGCTAAAATAACTAGTTATATTAAACAAAAATTTGAATCAGTTTTATTTATGTCATATATGTTAACATATTGAGTACAACTGAAGTAAAAATAAATAAAAGTTAGTATCTTGTGTATACATTAAAAAAATCAAATTTAGGATATTTGTACGTTTCTGCTGAAAGCCAAACTTCGTCATGGCAGGAAAGTAAATTACCTCTTGGATTTAATCTAATTGTCTTCCTTCAAATCCAGTTGTTTTTTCTTCATGATCTACCTTTCATATCTCATTTTAAAAATTCTGTATAATATTTATGTGTAATTAAAGTAATTTGCTTGTCCATTTCTTGGTATCATAAGAGCATGCTTAATGAATAAGAAAAATTCTTTTATGGTAGCTTTAAGGAATATTTCCTTTCATTCCTTAAAATTATAAAGCATTATACACTTCTTTGAACATTTGTATTAAGTGTAGGAACATGTGCATCCCACTTTGCTAATGAGAACTGTGTGTGCAACCCTGTGCACACCACTCTTAAAAAAAAAAAAAAAAAAAAAAAAATTATTGCTGGCTTTTTCGTTATGATTTGGAAACACAAGATAGGAGGCTGCAGGGATTCAGATGTACAAATCATTTTGTTCTGACACTTAATGAAGCCTCTGCAAAAAGAACATAGGAAATGTTTGGAAAACAGCATGAGCTTAACAGACACCCCTCTGCTGTTGGTAGTTTTTGACACTATCTGATGTTTCTTGAATTATTTCATGCAAAATAGCATCCTGGTAAAACCCGCTAGTCTCATATGCATGGTAAAAATTAACCTCTGACTGTTAAAAGGTTAATTCAATCTGATTAATAACCACCTCGTACTCCATCCTCATATTGAACGGAAAGATTAGTGACAGTGTCAGGCCCTTAATAATGGCAGCATGGCAATTTCTTATGGTCATCAAGTGCTGGATTGGCTTCTATTTTAAAAAGCTGAAAAGGACTCATCCATCCCTCTCCCTCCCTCTCTCTTTTTCTTTTTTTAATTATTCCTTAAACTACAGCATCTTCTTCTCTTTTTGTGTGTGTAATAGAAAAGAATGTACAGTTGACTTCCACTTTATCTGTGAATGTACTTGCCCTTTGATTCCCTTCCGAGTTCTGTTCAGTTACGTATGCCGTGGCTCATGTTGCTTCATAGAGAAGGACTTTGTGAATTTATTTATCTATTAGTCACTGTCAAGTTCAGCCTTCTCTGTTGCACATAGAACAAATGCCAGTTTTGCTCCCTGGACAGAGATTCAGGGGAAAGGTTTGATATCACTGGAAACTAAACTAACTAGACTCAAAATTTATTGTAGTGTTTCATCTGTTTTTAGGGGGTTTTAATCTGTAGTGTATTTGTTTACATGGTACTCTTATGTCTTAGTTATTTTGTGTAGGTCCTTCTCTAAACAATATGAAGGAACACCAATGTGTTTTGGGTTTTTTTGTCTTGTGTTCTTTAATGCGTTGCCAGTGCTTGTTGCACTTGAGTCCTACCTTGTTAATTCAATAAATTTTAGTCTTTGGTTATATTGAAAAGTTGCCATTCTCACTTAATCCTGCCTCCAAAATTATATTATATTTGTATCTTCCCATTCCTAGTGCACTCAATTATGGATTTTTGCCAAAATTTTTTAAAAAGGTATCTTATTTCATGTTGTTCTATCTTCATTGGTTCGTGTTATAGAATTCCCCAGTGTCTCTTCCTATAAGAAATGTCATACCAAAATATTTATCCTTTCTGAGGTATGCTGATTACAATTCTCAAGCTAGTTATGCATGATAATTGATGGAAATAAAGGATAGTTTTGGATTATTTTTAAGAGTCTGGTCTTTGACTTTGCATACTTTTTGTATGCATCCCTGTACGTCCCCCAAATGTAGTCTTACACAATTTCTGCTATACTTTACAGCCACGATGCAAGTATTAACCAACAACTTCTGTTGTAGTTCACAATCACTATGCAAGTATTAACTGGTCTCCAGTTACAGTATCCAGTCAGCTTCAAAAAAAAAAAAAAAAATCACTTTCCGAATCAAATGTTTGGAACATTATTTCAGTCTGGTCTTAAGAGTGGATGAATAAGCCTTTAGTTAGGAAGTCTTCAAAATATGCAGATGAAATGGTAGCTATTTCCTGTGTGACTTATTATGACTTATGTTAAGGGTCACACAGTCCTAGAATGTAGTCTAGCCTATAAATTGTTTTAAATAGAAATCACTGCATTAGGTTTGTTTAGCAGTTACCTTGTATTTTAGAAACTCATTGGTAGAACTGTAGTTGAGTTTCTCGGTAACAGCCATCCCACAGAAGCATTTAGTTTTACATCTACATTGGAAACAATAAGCTGATAACTCTAACAGCTAATTTTTCTTTAGTTGAAAGGATACAACTGAAGCTTCACGTTTTTGCAAAAATACTGCTTAGTCTCTGGCTTTGCTTTAGATAACTTTAAGGGTATTTCAGTAGCAGTAGTACTGTGTATTTCTTGGGCTTGTTTCTGAGTGTGCATGTTCTGAAATGTGTATTAGCGAAGAACAGTCAGTTGAGATGCTTGAGATACTACATGTGCAGTTCCTCTGCCTCTCCCACTTCTGCCAACATTGCGGGGGATAATCAGAATTACATCCCACAGTTACCAGTGAAAAATAGATCAATGCTTGCATATCCAAGTAGATATTACAAGAAGCTAGAGGTAACATGTATTTTAATGCCAAAATCTGAAAGATTCCAATTACTAATTCTTTAACAACATTGACATTTCCTTTGACCACCAAAAGAAAATGGTGAACGTGGGTCAACTTTCTGAAAGAGTATTTACACATTTACTCTATGAAAAGGCTTTTTATTTCATGGATCAAAAATAAGTGAAGGACATGCTCTACAAGCACAAATTTAGGAACCTGTATGCCGAGTCACGAGATAGTTTAAGATGGCTGTGCCTGGTGGACTAGGGCTAGGCAGCACAGATGAATTTCCCCTTTCTCCTCATGCAACCATTTTTGTGGCTTGTTTCGCACAGTGTGCTGAATAGGGAGTTCTGCTACCTAATTCTGCTACAGATTCTGCAGTGGCAAACTGTTAGTTGGGCAGTGCATTACCAGATTTATAAAAACTTAAATTCTTTATTTTGTCAGTAAAATAAAATAAATCACTAGAAATTATCTTTAATATTACACCCTTCTCTTCTTCTGGACAGCTAGAGGGGATTCCTACGGTTCCACTTCAGCCTTCTGTTTTTTCATGTCCTACCTAGTATCCTCTTCAGATCTTTGATAACCACCTCCATGTGGAGCTGGCAGAAGACCTGAGACAAGGCCAATGTTGGTTGTATTCTCCACACTGTTAACTAATCTCTGCACCTCCATTTTCCTTTTCTGAGATCTTACGCTTCTCACTCCTTGTGCTCAATGAGGAACAACTTGGTTCTTTACCTTTGTTGTGTCATCTCTGTAACAGGAATCTCTCCCTTCTCCATAGTCCTCTAGGCTTTTCAGGGGTGATAGGATTTTCCTCACACATGGAATATGTCTGATGGAGATATAAAGAAACATCAGCAAGGGGTATTTAAGTTAGATACTATTTAAAAAAAAAAACAAAAACAAAAAAAAAACATTTTGGGCATTTTTAAGAGTAGGTCAGACAGTAATCTGTGAGTAAGGGTTCAAGTATAGTTGATCATGCTATGTGGTTGGGAATGGTATCAGATGTCAAGGTTTGTTCTAGCCCCCACCCTACTTACTAAAATTGTTGGAAATCTTACGGTGAAAGAATTCCCTTTTTTACTTTCATCTTCTGGGGATTTGAGAAGTGCCTGAAGGTTACAATATGGTTTTGTTCTTTTACTATTGCAAATGACGATTTTTATTCAGTTAGGATTTGGTTTTGCTCTCCAGTTAGAATTAATCAGAATTCAGAAAGTTAGAATATAAAATAAGGATAATCTCCATTGCCACAAGGCAGGTTTTCAGATGTTCTAATGAATACTTTGCCAACTTTAATAAAAGTCCATTGTGTGATAAAATTACTGCACATATGCAGCATGTCATTATCCATATTCATGCATTCTACATACAATATAGTTGTTCCAACATAGTTTGAATATCTTTGTGCTTTGAGATAACTGCACTTGTCATTTGTTTGGTTAATCATAGGATGTGAGTGACAAGAGAAATGTACTAATATTTCAAGAATTTTCTTTAACGGCATTTGCAACTATCTGTATTTTGTGTTAGTTTAAATTTTGTGAGTACTGCAGCATATAATATCTCAGTCCTTAGTTACTTAAAAATAATGAATTTACTGAGCAGATTACATATTATTTTTGAAGCTTTCCATTATTCAAACTTTGGACCTTATTTCAACTGTGGTTATTCAAACTTTTCTCCTTTAAATTTATTGTGGAAGCTTTTTTAAATGTCAAAAAAAATACCACAAGCCCAATAACAAGTCTATACAACAATGGTTGGTGTGGGGAGGAGGAGAAGCAAGAGGGTGACACATTGCAGGGTTACAAAAAATAAGGATGTTTGGAGAAAAGTAGACTGTAGTTTGCTTTGGTATAAAATCATGGTAATATTAGTAAAGTTTCAAGCGCTTTGAATGGGAGACAAAATGCTCAGTCTTTTTGGATTGATTTACGTGATAGGAATGTGGACAAAACTGGAGGGTTTTTTTAGCATCTGTAGCTGATTTGGTTATGATTACTGAGTAATAGAGTAACTGAAATTCAGTTTGGCTAAATTTTTGGTCTTTGCACATTTTTTACTTGGGTTAGTCACAAAGAAATATTGAAAAGAGTTAATTGAACACATATGTAATTGTAAACTTCCATACCAGCATGGACTTGATTCATTCAGTCAAGGATCTCTTTTGATATGTATTGCCTGGTGGGTTTGTTGTTTGTTTTGGGTTTTTTTTCCTCAAAACTAAGTGATGCCATCTTTGTTATCAATAAAGAAAGAAGAAAATATAAAAGAGGCATTTATCCTTTTTTTCACTCTCCTATACAGTTTGTTACTAACAATCTTGCCATTGTTACAAAATAAGAGATACAAGTTTGGCATTTTATAAATAACAAAGTTAGGGAGGTAGAAAGCATAAATGTCTGTCTCAACACCTAATAACCTCACTCACTTCAGGGAAGGAAACATGATGGCATGCTCCTTTAGCCAAAATGATTCACTGTCTTCTGTTATATCATAATTTTCTCCTTGCACAGTAAATACACATGGAAAGTGTTGATTTGACTTGGACAAATCTACAAGGCAAAATTTTTGGCACTAGAAGAAAGTATTGCATGTTTCTAAATTACCTAATCAAGTAGATATTTCATTTTTTTAAACAGTTGTCAGGTTTTTGTTTTGACTTTTTTTAATAAGGACACTGATCCTTCAAGATTAGAGACCCTGTGTTTTCCACAGGGAAAACAAATATTTGATCTGTTGTGGTTTGGCATAAGAAAACAACATTGTTCATTAAATATATTTACTTTATTCCCATATATTTTGTCTAGACTTATGATGTATTATTTAAGAGTTTTTTGAAATCTCTTAAATATAAGGCTCTAAGCACCCTGGTGAGATATAAACTGAAAAAGTCTGGAGGAAGTCAGCAAAAATCCTCTAGAATAAACAATAATAGTATGTAGCCACTCATCTAACTCAAAAGACTGGGCAGAACACTACTTAAAAAATTGGCTGCTTCTAAGGTTTTGCGTGTCAAGGAGGAAGGATGTATGTGTGTGTTTCGGTGTGAAAATGCATATAAATAGTATGCAGCCTTGTTCAGACTGATGTTCGCAACTGTGATGTCTTTGTCTGACAACTGAGCTACTGATTTTGTAGGAAAAGAGGCAACTGAGCAGTGGCTGTGAGGTAAAATAGTCTCAGTTTTGGTTTTATTGCATTTTATAAACCAAGTAGCTTCATGGCTCATTAACACTCATATGGAATGCATCCAAAGAAAACTCACTCATCACCTAACCTAGTTTTGGTGTTTCAGCATACATTTCCCTGTCAATCCATATTGCCCAATATTGTTGATTTTTCTTTTTTTTTTTTTTTTAACTGCTTGATATGTACTGTAGGTGCTTCTAAAGGAAAAGATTAAACTGGCACATGTGATTTATTTGTTGAAAGCTCGGCAAGACCCTTTCTGGGCTGGTGTTATCTCTGCCGTAGATCCTTTTGTTTGCCTTAGCTTCATTTTTAGTTTCTTGTATTTCCATTACTCAATCTTGTCTTACCAGGAAAAAATGGAAATTCATATATTAGACAAGCAAAATACTTTAGAGCATGGTCTTATCCTTTACATGGTAATGTGGATGATTGAAGTTGCTTGGTACTTCGCTCTAGGTTGCTTGTATCAGCTAGACCAACGCTGACTTTCTTGCTTTGTGTTGTCTCACTGTTATTTATGGTATAGTCCAAAGGCTGTAGTGTTGACTTATGAAAGTGGGAATGTATCATCTAGATTTCATGTCTAGACAACTAAACTTGTCAAATAATTTGGACATTGCCCGTTTAAACAGAGGCTCTGCCTAGTTCATCAATATTAAAATACATTATCTTCAGCACTGACTGCTTTTACTGACTTCTATGCACAAGTATTAAGCATCTGCAAATTTCATTCTAGGTGTTCTGTTAGTCTGTTTCTTCTTGAAATGATAAAGCATGAACACTATTTCATTTGGTCACTTCCTTTGTGAATGTATTGAGGCACTGAAAATTAATGTATTTGCAGTCAAATGGCAACAAATAGTTTAATACTTTACTTTTTTTTTTTTTTTTTTTGCTTTAGGGTCTGGGATTTGGAAGGAAATGAGAAGGCCCATTTTGTTTTACGTTCTCCTGGAATGAGTGTTTGCTGGCATCCTGAGGAGGCTTTTAAGGTTGTGTTTTCTAGCTCTTCACCCTCACCACCTTTAAAATAACAGGAGGGCAGACTTACCTAAACTATGAATCTTTGATGCTGTATTAAGATTGATGTTTGGGGAGCTAGTGTACATTGTAACTGGATATTAGTTGGATCTGCTAACGCTAAGTCGCTGTAAATTAATTCTGATTCCCATTCTCGTCATTTTACCCTCAGTCCCTCACTCCTCCCATCAGAAATATTCCTTTCTTGATGACATACATCAATTGTTGCTGATGACTATTCTGGTGATTGCCTGTTAACTTACAGTTACCAGAGAAAAGTTCAAGTTTTTCTCAGTCATGGTAACACAGTTCACCAATAACGTAGACTCCTATAAAGCATGCCAAGTTTTGAAAAGCATCTGTTTGAAGTTAGCAAGGGATTTTTTTTTTGTTGTTGTTCTTGCTTGGAATATATGAAATATATGCTGAAAAATCAAAACAAATCAATAAACTGTGATTTTATCCTTATCTGATTATTGTACTGGGGAGGATTAATCAGCTGATACATACCAAAATTTTCAGCTTCATTAATGGTCTAGTCCTTGCAATTTTTGATTTATTATTCCTGTTGTGCCAATCAATAACTGCCTTAAGCAGCTACAAATAGTTGTTCAGATTACCACAAACACACACACTTAAAACAGAGAAAAGCAGTCAAATAAGATATCAAAATATTTACATAGCAATAGGGAAGAAGGATCTCTATTCTCATCACACTTCCCACCAATATCAATATCCGGTCCTTACTAAGAAAACTAGGAAAACTGTTGATTTAGGTGGTATCACAATTGAATGTGTTTGCTGCTGTTTGCTACTGGGCAACTTTGTTAGCACAACAAAATTACTAGATTAGCCCAAAAATATTGCACTATTAAACCAATCTTACATATTAGCTTGTCTTTTCTTTGACCCTTATCAAAGAGTAGGCACAGGATTTTTTTATTTTTTTTTTTTTTTTTAAAGAAAAACCCCTTCAGAAGGCTAGTAAAACTTGACAGACTTGATGGTTGCTGAAAAGCTTACTGCAGGTCAAAATGCTTACTGCACCGTGTCCTTTAGTTTGCATAAAAGCATGTTTTGGTGACAGCTCTCTTTTCCCAAACAAACTTGGATGTTACTGGAGTATTGTTTTTAGTGCTTCTTTGCCTTCCTTAATTGTTGTTCATGACTATCTGAGAACCATGGTCTCCTCATCATTTAATCAGGAAGCTCTTTCTACAATACCTAATAAACAACTGCTTGAATATATTACTTTAATATAAAAAGTTTAGATAAAATCTGTTGCAAACTGTTACAGGATGAAGCAAGAGATGGTACATAAAATCAGTAAGCATGAGTCCAGAGTGTACAGTTACACTGATCAATACTGTTGTTTCCTTGTACAGCACTATGTCTGACAGTCAGTTCTTTGTACTCAGAACAGGAACTTTTTTCATTTTCAAAGAATAACTTTTTGCTTTACAACTCTAAAAGCACAGTGCATTTGTGGTTAAGAACTGGTGCTTCTAAGCACCAAAATTATATACATAGATATCTAAAGATATATATAGATAAAATCATGTAATCGTTATGTATAACAATGTGACAGTAGTATAGATTAAAGTGCTTTTTATTTATTGGTGGAAGAGTGTTCAAGATAATGTTTTCTGGTACAAAGTGAAAAATTGTACCTATTTTAATATTATTAATATTTGCTTGAAAGTATGCTAGGTTTGCTATAGAGTAGAAAAGATACTAAGATTCATTACATGCTAAGTTTACAACATTCTATTAATTTCTTTTAACAGCTGATGGTAGCGGAGAAGAATGGAACAATACGATTCTATGACCTAATTACACAGCAGGCCATTCTCTCCCTAGAGTGTGAACAGACGCCGCTGATGTCAGCAGACTGGTGTTTAAAAAATACTCTTAAAATTGGAGCAGTTGCTGGAAGTGATTGGTTAATCTGGGATATCACTCGCTCTAGGTATTTTTATACACAAGATAGGTTTCTTTATTCTCTTCTTAAGCAGTACATGAAGAGGTGTGGCCACTTTGCTAATATAGCACTTAAATGCACTATGTATTATATCACCTATTCAGTAATAATGAACATTCCTCAGGAATTATGAAATCAGTACAGATCATTCCCTGGCATTCTTTGTTTCATCTTTATCTATCAATATTTATCTGTTAAAAATAACATTGTCTTTTTGTCCATTTGACACTACTGTTTACCAGTCACTATAAGTTTTATGTGTTTGTTAAAATTTCATTCTAAGTCATAAATACATAATTGTTGAGCCATAATAAACTGGATAACTACTTCAGTTTTCCTACTCCAAATTGAGATGTAAGCTGCAGGAATGCTCTGGTTTTCCCTCAGCTTCTTCACAGAGAGTAGACAATGTGTCCCCGTCACTGTTTAAATGATACATGCTTTTGGTACTTACAGTATGAGCTGTAGTTGTTTGCAGTTGTTTACCCTGAATGTCTGTTTTAGTTATCCACAGGATAAGAGACCCGTCCATGTTGATCGAGCCAGATTATTCAGGTATAAGCGTTGTTGTATTCTGTGGTTTTTGTCTATATAAATCTGTGTATATGCAAGCAGTTGTGAGTTTAGGGACCTGGTTGTGTCTCGCTTAAATAATTTTTAGGGGGACGTGGTCTCCCCTTTGTGAAATTTGTGAACGACCTACATTTAGCATGTATATGTAACATTCCCATTTCTTTTTTTCTGTTTTACAATGACATGCATACGGGGCTGTGAGTGGTGAATCATTTACAAGCCATTTCTCTGAATTTATTTCTCTGGTGGTAGTGGAATATCTGACATCTTCACACGGTTAACCACAAGGGAGAGAACTCTACTTTGTGTGCACTTCTGATAGTCTGATAGGGATATTTGAAAAGTACGTTCATTTCATTCATAGGTGGTCCCGAGTGAATGAAAATCTGTTTGCAACCACTGGATATCCAGGAAAGACAACTACGCAGCTGCTTGTTCATCATTTAGGACATCCCCAGGTAAATTTTGGAGTTCAGCTTTTGGCTGGAATTGCATTTGTTCTCTTCAAATCAGGCTCATAAATAGTTAAAAGCTACAATTAAAAAATAGCCCAAACAATCCAGAAATGCTGCCTGGTCTACCTATTTTATTTTGTTTTGTATCACCCATGCTAAGGAAAAAGAAATCACACCATGCTTAACCTGCTATTTAAAATGCTGCTTGATCTATATGTTTTATTTTGCTTTGCCTTATCGGTGGTAAGGGGAAGAAAAACACATTTAACCTGTTATTTAATAAATTTTTCAGCATTTCTCATTCTAAAGAGGGTAAAAACAGCTGGCTGTGTATTTTACAGGTTTGAACTAATTATATTTTAAATCATTAATGAAAATATATCCCGAGACAATGAATGTAAAGTATAGGAAATATTTTGGGTTTGCTGGAGTTAGTATATATTTGTAACGCTTACAGTAAAAAATTACCTCCAAACATACTAGTTGTGAGTACACTTAAATAACGGGAAGTAATTTCATTAAAAAAGGTTTCGAAGTTTGAAAGTAATAATAGCGTTAATAATAATGAAAATAGTTGAAACAATTTGTTATCATGGAATATTTTGCTGCATCTTATTTAAATGTAGTAAGTAGCTACAGGAACTAAGTAGCAGATAATCAGATCTTTCAGTTGGATTTCTGTTGTATTTTAACTGTATTTGTTGAAGAGTAGTAAATCTATGCTGTTTATTTGTCTATGCAACTTGGTGTATGTGGTATAGTTATCATTTATATGGTAAGTTGTACTCATATTTCTCTCTCCTTTTTTTTTTTAAAGCCCATTCTTACTGGCACTGCAGCTGTAGGATCTGGTTTGACATGGCATAGAACTCTTCCATTATGTGCAGTCGGAGGAGATCATAAAATTTTCTTCTGGGTAACTGAAATGTAAAATAAGCATTTGCCTTCAATATGAAACTTTACAGCATAACGTCTCTTTCCTAGTAAAACAAAGGAATTTACTCTTTGTACTGGTATTTATTCACTTGGAGAACGTAAGAAAGGAACAAGTAAAATATGAAACATTTGTGTTTGATTTTTAGTTTGCAAATACAAGAGCTTCTGTAAAACCAGTTATCATACATCTGGTACTTGGTTATTTCCCTTAAAATAAAATGTACATTTTTTTAACATGGTATTTGGTGTGAAATGAATTTTTAAAAGTGTTTTTTTTAAGAGATTTTGTATCCAGCAATCTCAGTCTGGCAATCTCACTCAGTTAACACAGCTCAAATACTTTGAAATTGTCCAGAGTACCTACAGAAAGAGAATGCCTGTCTCTGTATTAACTTTCCCGACCACCACTATCTTATAAGAAAGAAATGCAATAATGTACTGTCATAAAATGTTGTCTGTGAATGTATTTGCTGAATAAACTAGTTACCACTAACAGTGAAGAAACTAATGGTATAATCAGAATGATAATTTTAAGGACTATTACTTCTTTTAAGATGATGGAGGGATTTACTTCAAGTATGCCAAACAGCGTGTGGGGTTTTTCTGTACACAGCCTTTTACTTCCAGCCTTTTACAGAAAAATCAAAGATATTCTGCTTTCTAGAAACATACTTTTCTTGCCCCTCCCATACAAGACCCAGAAATGAAGTAAAAGATGAAAGAGTAAAAGACGGAGACAACTCCTGTCTTCAGTATCCTTTTTGCATGCTTTTGCAAGTGAAGTGATATCGAGATGTTCAGCTAGCGTAACAGCTCCTTACAGCATCATAGCCATCCTTATTAGCAGTAGTTAGATTTTAAACTATTCTTTTAAATATTTATGCTGGACAAATACAACCAATTCAGAAGTAGGACAGCAAGAAGTGAGATTACAGGACAACTCCTGTCTTCAGTATCCTTTTTGCATGCTTTTGCAAGTGAAGTGATATCGAGATGTTCAGCTAGCGTAACAGCTCCTTACAGCATCATAGCCATCCTTATTAGCAGTAGTTAGATTTTAAACTATTCTTTTAAATATTTATGCTGGACAAATACAACCAATTCAGAAGTAGGACAGCAAGAAGTGAGATTACAGTCACCTTTTAAAAATTAAGACCATATTTTATTTCTCATCATTTCTTATCCTTGAGAAATTTTGCTTTCCAACTGCCACCAAAATTTACTTAAAAGATGAATATAACGTTCCTCATAGATTAATCTATTTTCAGTACTGTCTATTGATCTCATCCTTTGTAGGAGAAAGGACTTAATTTCTTAAAGGTTTTAAAGTTCTGTTTATTTTACTCACAAAGCTGTTCTACTGACTGCCCACTTTAAGAAGTCAAATGTGTAAAGCAGTCCTCTAAGGATTCTTTTTCTGGAAAAGTTGCATTCCTTTTTTCTGTTAAGTACTATTGTACTTTTAAAGCATGTTCCTCTAATTATGATACCCATTAAGGTTATTAAGTAACCCTGGGTTGTGGACTAATTAAAAAAAAAAAGTCATTCTAATGTAAAAATTTTTAATACCTGCAGGTAAGCAAATGAACATGAACTCTTACTGTGTGCATTTGTAGATTTACATGAGTTACAACAAACTAAAAGCTGCTTACCACCTGTTCCAAGATACTATAATCACTAGATTGTATTTATCAATATAAAATGCTTTTAGAAAAATTCTATAGTAATTAAATTGATGCTGTTATAACCCTGGAAGGTATTTTTAACCTCTTAGGATTGTCATATGTACTTTAAATTGAATTTGTTTGCCCCCTTCTAAACAAGAAAGACTTTTTCTGTGTTATCACCATTTTCTTTTGTGTTAACATTCTCACTATTCTTCAATATTGCCACAAAACAAACAAGCAAACAAAAAAGCAGTAATTAGCATAGATCATGTGTTTTCATTTGTGTAGCTGATAATATCCCTGTCTCCATAAACTGTGATATAATTGGACAATTCCAAACTATTTGGAAGACCTCTTTTACTTTCTCCAGTGGGGTTACCATCTGCTGCAGCTTGATCTCCAGTTATCCTTACTAAGGAAACAAAACCTGAAATTATCACAGAATTTAATTCTGCTAATTTTGGAGGAAAGTAATTCCAAATCCCAAATCAAAACAACTTCTATAGATAGAAATTGGAGGAGTTCTAAACACTGAAATCTGAAAGACCACTCACTTTGCTAGGCTTTCAATGAAAGAGGTAATTATTAAAGCAGTATTTGAGATCCCTGTACAGAAAGCAAGGAAATTATTAAATCCAACAGCTGGATGCCACAAAGACAGGGTAAACAGAGTTGGTGTAAGGGTATCCAACAGACTTAGACAAGGATAAATATTTTGGTATTACAGTAGTGTCCAGTCGGAATCAGTTGCATGCAACCTTTTGACCCCTTTTTTTCCCCCCCCCAAGTCATTCACTCACCCACATACAGTGCAACCAAGACAGATTTAATAATAAAAAGAAGATTCCCAAAAGGGTTTTATAAGGTTATCCCAGCTGGCTATAAGAAAACATCAAAAGTGCAGAACAAGCGAAGTATTGCAGAAAAGTTGATAAAAGTGCAAATGGGTCTCAAAAGTGAGTAACTATTTAGCATGCAACCAAGAATCGTATAGCGGTGTTCTCGCTATCTTTGCTGTAGTGTTTTCTGTGGATGGTCTTTGGTCATACAGGATCAGACTGAATGGTTTGCATTTGACTATGCCACTTCACTGAGCATCTCGTTGCTTGTCTTGATGTTGGAGTTGTCCAATGCCTGTTGGCTTTATCCTGTAATAGTTTCTGGGGGACTGTACTTACAAGCAGTGGTCCTGGAGCAAGAGCTAGGAGCTGCATCTTCCCAAACAGCATCATCATGCCTTTGGTATCATCTTCTCAATTCACCTTTGATCATGTTCCAACATATCCTTGTATCTCTGTCCAGTTAGTCATTAATTCTGAGCCAAAATACCACACTGCAGTTCATCTGAGCTTCTCCCTTACCTGGGTATGCCTTTTCCCTGAGATTCCTGGGGAGATGTCTTCCTCCCTCAGAACTGGAAGGACTTCTGAAGTAAAAGAAACAGCGTGTTACTTTTTTGATCATGGAATGAGACATAAAAATTGGCCGCCTTTGATTTTCATGACAAAGCTGCATGTGAATACTTCAAAAATGATTTTATTGCATCTTTGTTTATAGGTCTCTTTCAGAAGTTTCTGATCATTTTCTTGGCCGAAACTGATGCAAAGATTGCATCCTAAAACCATTGCAAAATACTACATCGTAAAGTAGAAGTGGTGGTAATCCCTGTAAAACTCTTATTTCAATATTTTTAAATTACTTTAAGACAGAATGCCTTGGTCTGATATCTGCTGAAAATTTCAGACTGCTTCTTCCTATGATACTGATGGAATTTCCACTACATTCAGCTTTCAGTTAACAGATATGCATTAACCAGGCCCCACCTTCCTCTAGCTGCTGTGCAGTAGCTTGTGCGACGGAAGATTCCTTTCATGGGAGGCCTCCAGCTGCTCATTGCTGTTTGAACTTGCCCTATTTTCTGTGGAAATCTCCATGCTCACTACAGGTGAGTGTAATGAATACAGACAGATTATTTCTAGGGGAAATGTATTATTTGTGCTTTAAATTATTATTTTCCTCCAGAAGGCTGGCTATTTGATGCAGAACCCACATAACTGATGCACCAGCATACAGCTGAAATTTTCACAGTGCGGATAACCAGCCATGGTGTAGGGACCTTCTCCACTCTTCCCTTGTAATGCAGCAAGTGGACTTACGGTGTCTAATACACTTCCTGTGCTGAGCAGCAGTCCCACGCATCCCCTCCCTGCCACCATCCAGGGGACCTTTTCCAGGCAGGTGCAAATAACTGGTGTTACTATAAGACTCAGGTCCTTGGAGTCCATATAATGTAGAATTCTCCTATGTTCTGTTTGCCAGATACACACAAAGTGTTTGCCACGTTGACTTGGCTGACTAAGAGCCATAAAATAAGTTTCCCCTTTTTTGGCTTGGGCAGCAGAGAGTTAAAAGCAACTGGCTGAATATATGCAACCAAAAGGAAACCCCAGTGCGTAGGAAACAAGAAAATGCTGGGCTAGAACTTATTCAACTTGTGAACTTTAGGATGGGTTTGGAAGACGCTCCAGTCTTGACGGGTGTGTGCTTAAACTGCAAAATAAGCAGACTGGAGGATGTTTCAAGATACAGCACTTTGTTCATCTCCATAGTTTGACCAGAGAGTACAGGCTTAACAGGAGGTTTAATTGGCTCGTAAACACAGCTAAAAATCTTTGTGGGTCTGAGGGGAAGGATTGGACTGGGGCACGGCTATCCTTCCGGATGTGTAGTGAAACTGACACTTTTTTTTTCTGTCCACTCCCAGAGCAAAGCTTTACATAGCACCTAGCTATGCAGGCTGTCATATGCTATACTCAGCACCCGTATTGACAAAGGCAATTTGCATTAGGTATGTGCAGGTGCATTTTGACCAAGCTTTTTTTTATTTAGAATTGCTCAAAACCCAAGGGGGCAGAGAGCAGAAATTCTTTTGTTCTGTAGTTAATTCAGAAGCCAGGATGCTTGTTTTTAATACTCTGTTTTTAAGGACGACTTAAAACTATTTACTAAGGATTGGAATGATCTTGCCAAGTTCAAGGCTCTTCGTATTACTTCTTTCCAGTATAAAATGGGTATTTAGAAAAAAAAAAAAGAGCAGCTGATGTTTCTAGCATGTTCCCCATGTTCTTCCGTACAGAACAAAATAATTAGTTAATCCTCTGATGTTGCCTTAGCACAGTACTTGGAAAATTGAAACTCGAAGAGCCATTTTCAGAGAACTGCAAACCATTTATCATTTAATTTCAGTTTTATTTTTTTTAAATGAACCTACATAACACCTGACATTTGTATTTCTCAGTCTATTTAACTGTCAAGGGTTGGTAATTCTCTGAACCTTCTGTTTGCTAAATTTGTACATACTCTGACATACCTAAGTTATTGAGACAGACTTGGTTTTTTTTAATTCAGTTGAGGGAAAAATCATTGAGGCAGTATCAGTTTCATATAGAAAGCTTTGCCAGAATACCCTTTGCAAGCATGGATTTAGAAGACTCCATGGGAAATCAAAAAAATGTTAATCCACATGCTGACCTTTTCAGCTGTTCATTGGACCACCTTAGGAAAAACAACTTTTGCCCCTATGGAGGATCAGGTGACACCATGTCTGGAAATTTTTTTGGATCAGCTTTTTGTTTCTGTTTAACTTGCCTCTCAATTGTATAGCTATTTGAGTTCTGTGCTGATTCTAACAGAATATTGTGTCTTGAGACCTGTAACAGTATATAAGCATATAAAATGCATACGAACATGGTAAGTTACAGTAGCACTTGCCAGTTTTTTTCAGCTTGTGCAGTTTTGTTTTGCAATTGACAAGAGGCTCTGATTTTGTGCAATATAGAAATCTATGTAGCAGATCAGTTTCAGGGCTTTGAAACCCATGCTGTTGCCTTTACTTTTTAGTGTATGCTAATCACAAGAGAAAATATTTTTTACTAATGATGAAGACAAAGCTTTGATCAGTTTTCTGTACACACAGCTTTTGCACTCCAAGTTAGCCTCAGCATCTCTAAGGTTAACATCTTCAAAGTACTAACGTTCAACTGAACTGCATTTCAGTTACTGTTAAACGGACTTTAATCTTTACTTCACAGAAAGGTGGAGCTACATGACTGTGTCTTTAAATGCCTGCATATGTATGTACACATACATAGGGTATAAACTGCCAGCAGTTACGTACTGCACAGTATTTATTCCTTAATTTGACATTTATCATCCAGGATGGATGCTGGTACAAAATACATTTTCAAATCGTACACACTGTAAATCTGGATATTATCACTCAATTATTTTTTATAAATCCTCCCATTGGGGGTTCAGTCATTAATAGTTCAGTTTAACAAACCAGTTCAATTAAAACATTTTTTAAGAGGTTTTGGAAAAATCTGGATCATTTTCCTCTATTCTCTGTTTTTCACTTTTCATACCCTCCATTTCCTAATTCCAGCTGGGAGAAGAAGTGCTGTGTTGCAGCACTTTTCTATGCAGTATTTTTGGCCAAATTAAAAGCAGGAAGTACCAGAAAGTTCACAGAAGAGCATATTCTTGTGAGATTTCTTGTCCAGCTTTACAGACCAAAAGATTCAGATAAGATTTTACTAAGCATTCACATTATTAAATTTCTGCGGCATTGCCTGGAAAACTTGTATTATGGACATTTTATGGTAAATGAGATTAATTCTTCTTGAATATAACTTGGGGGTTTTTCTGAGGTAATTAAGGTGGCAAGATAATTCACTTAGATAATTTAAACAAACAGCTCCTTTGCCCAGCAAAAATTTGCACAATTCCTATAAGCTAGATTGAACCTATTGAACTTTGTAGGCTAACCCCTTGTCCTTCCTTTGGGAGATGTGAGAAATTGCCAACTACATGTCATTGCTCCAAAACATAGTAGGAAACACAGGTTGTTCAATAATTCAAACAGTCTGGGCAAAAAGATTTTGCTATAGTGTTTTAGTAAGAGAGTAATAAGGATGTGCGTATAACAACAGGTTAGTAATAAATATATTATGAAAGTAATAAATATAAAATCAAAGAAAAGCTTCAGTGCATAAATGAGAATTTTATGTAAACTTGAGTAACTGATCTAAGTGCTCTGTGTACAGCTACCATGGATTCTGTATATGGGTTTGTAAAATGCTTAGCAAACTGAAATAATTCGGAAGTAAATTGAGAATTTTGTTGAATTTTAAACCAAAATTAGCATAGCACATTTGGGTTCTAATCTTCAAGGTATTAAAGCAATTAGTGTGTTTTTATTCATCTCATCACATGAGGAGCTTCCTACTGATAGCCTCAGACTATGGTAGATTCTTAACTGTTCTAAATTTAAGATAGTTTTTTTTATTAAATGTAGCAGTATTTAGATGTAACCATGAAGAATTTTCACCAAATATTTTCTCCACTACACTCTATTTGGATCCACTGCTGTAGACAAGGACCCCAAATCACCCTGATTTGTCTTGCCTTCCAGTAGTACACAAACTTAGAATTTAAAGGAAGTAAAGTTTTACTTAATAGGTTGAGCTATTGGTAATCTTTTGTTCCAATGTTATAACAAACATAACACACATCATCATTCTAGGATTTTTCGTTGCTTAGCCTAGATTCTCCAAAATTTAGCCCAGACATCAGGACTGGGAATTCAGTGTTCAGTTTGACATCCCATCCCTTTTCCAAAGGACAGATTCTTTTCTGAATTGATGATTCCTGGCTAACAGGAGAATAGATTCCGAGAGTCAGTGACAGTTTTCATGGAATAACCCAATAGATGCAATTTCCATATACTGTTTGAGTTGGGGTTTACTAACAAATGCAAATGTGCGTAATGCTCTGTCTGGAGCCATGTCTCTGGGGATTTAAAGGACATTTCTCATCTTTTATTCATAGTTAATCAGCCTGGGAGTTAGTTAGATGCTGTCGTGGTTTAACTCCAGCCAGGAACTAAGCCCCACACAGCCGCTCGCTCACTCCCCCCTGGTGGGAAGGGGGAGAGAATCGGAAGGGTAAAAGTGAGAAAAGTTGTGGGTTGATAAAGACAGTGTTTAATAAGTAAA
>NW_008796213.1:5638353-5640601 GCF_000699145.1 Aptenodytes forsteri | reverse complement strand
ACTCCCCCCTGGTGGGAAGGGGGAGAGAATCGGAAGGGTAAAAGTGAGAAAAGTTGTGGGTTGAGATAAAGACAGTTTAATAAGTAAAGCAAAAACCACGCACGCAAGCAAAGCAAAGCAAGGAATTCATTCACTCCTTCCCATCAGCAGGCAGGCGTTCAGCCATCTCCAGGAAAGCAGGGCTCCATCACGCGTAACCGTTACTTGGGAAGACAAACGCCATCACTCCGAACGTGTCCCCCGCTTCCTTCTTCTTCCCCCAGCTTTATATGCTGAGCATGATGTCATATGGTATGGAATATCCCTTTGGTCAGTTGGGGTCAGCTGTCCCGGCTGTGTCCCTTCCCAACTTCTTGTGCACCCCCAGCCTCCTCGCTGGTGGGGTGGTGTGAGGAGCAGAAAAGGCCTTGACTCTGTGTCAGCACTGCTCAGCAATAACGAAAACATCCCTGTATTATCAACACTGCTTTCAGCACAGATCCAAAACGTAGCCCCATACTAGCTACTGTGAAGAAAATTAACTCTGTCGCAGCCAAAACCAGCACAGATACATGATCTATATGCAATTGCCATTCCTGACTCTCCATAGAGGCAACATGTCCCCAAATGTTTAATGACTTGTTCTTTAATGGCTTTGATCCCAATCAGTTGTCTGGCTGATCAGTCCCGGAGAATAGATGTTTTAGCTCATAGAAGACCTGTTGAAGAGGCAGAAACCAGATCATTTAATATTCTACAAGATGGGGTCAAATATACATTCTGTTCAGCTCACAATCTCTTGTACATAACTGTATACAACTAGATATCACACTCAAAAATTAGTACAGATGGTAGACAAATGGGCAGTACCAGGAGTTCAGGTCCCGTTCCTAAGCTTTCACTGTGCCTATCAGTTTCAGCCAGTAGAGCTCAATCAAGCACAACATAAAAGATCAGATGTGTGTCTAACAAAGAAGTATTTCTGTTGCTGTTCTCCTGAAATGTCATGGGTGAGGTCGCATGAGGTAGCAGAGGTATCTGTATTTTTGCTACCGAAGCCAACAAGGTCTTACTCTGTAACCCTGCTCACCAGACTCTGGTGTTCAACACACGCTGTGGCTGATTTGATTCAACGCATGAACCAAGCAGAAAACAGACCCTCCTCTAACGCTAGTTCTCCACCAAGATGGCAATTTGAACTGCTTTAAGGAAGGGATCACTGTGTGCTGTAACTGACAGATGGTAAAACGAACGCACGTAGCCGTCAGTGGGGAACGAGAGAGAGAGATGGGAAACCCTTTCTGGTGATGCAACCCATCTTCGTATTGGGACCCCACTTCTAAATGCTCTGATCAGTCCTTTGAATCTGTCGTAGAGAAAATAATACAAGCAACCACTGCAAGATAAAAAAAAACAGGTTAGTTATTTTACAGTTAGGGAATTCTTCCAGAGGAACATCTGGAAACCTCTGGTCTAGTCCCCATTTCCTTGGAGCCTGGTACCGCTGAGGTTCTGTGGCTGAAACGGAATAGACCTACTTACACCCTAAGCTTGAGAATCAAGTGAAAGCAGTGATAGGTACTGCTGAACAAAACGAAAACATTAGACAGGCCACAGCTATGTTTACCATACCCCCTTTTTGCCTTTTGCGTAAGCACGAAGGTACAGGAATCTTTTGTAACATGATTACAGCCATGCTTTTGTCTTTTTCAGAAGACCCCGGGGTCATTCAGTGCTTGATTTTTTTGCTCCCCGTATTCAAAGTGCAGCCCTTCACCGCCCAAATCATGCATATGAGCACAGAAACAGTTTCTTCACTGGCTTTCCTCATTGTTTCTTCGATGTTTGGCTGCCGGGGAAGACGCTTTATCTTCACAACCTGCATTACCCAGGGCCTGGCCCTGGGGCTGCGGAGTGGTGTCCGTGCCAGTGACCCGAAGCAGGACGATGCCGGGGCCCCTCTGCGGCAGGGACGAGTTACAGAACAAACCACGCGAGTTTTGGGAAAAGCAGTGCATTTATACTTAAGGAGCATCTGGCCACGATGGCTTGGTCCGTGCGTTGCCCTGCCGCGGGGGCGGGTTACGAAGAGGCGGGCAGAGGCCGCGGGATGTGAGGGGGCGAACGCTCGCAGGGCGGCGGGCTGCGGCCCGCCCCGGCCCTGCCGCCCTCGCTGCCGCCCTCCCTCCCCCGGACTACGCTTCCCACGATGCATTGCGTTGGGAGAGAAGACGGCGCGTGCGCAGGCCCCGGGGCGCGGCCCCGCGCC
>NW_008796213.1:5605351-5637869 GCF_000699145.1 Aptenodytes forsteri | reverse complement strand
GCGGGGTCGCGGGAGGACGAGGCGGTTCGTCTTGTCTCAAGCTGCGTCTCCAGGAGCGCGGTATTAGCGTTTTCCGAAGGCGTTTTGCTCCAAGTTCTGTGATAGCGTTATGTTTGAAGGCTAAGCCGCTTCAGTCGTAGAACTGTGAGGCAAATCCCGTGCACAGCTGCTTATTCATGTCTTTTAATGATGCAAAACCATACTTCTAGCTTTGTTTCTCAAATACGGAGCATAAAGATAGGAGAGTTCCGAGTGCCCCAATGATCCTTCCGTCCTTTGTGCTACCCCATAAATTTCTGATAAGGTCGTAAGCACTGTTTGACAGTTTTGGAACTACAGAATTGACCTTCGGCAAACCCTGCCATACAGGTGCACGGACTGAAAACTTGAGACAGTAGCAACAACAATCTCGCAGAATATCAGGATGTCTTAAGAATTGCAAAGTGTAGTGAATGGCTACGCTGACAAATGGAAGACCAAAGCAGAGGTGAAGACCAGAGAGTCGCTATATTCACAAACTGTTGTTCAGTGCAGCTGAATCCTGGCTGCAAATATTTTTCCTTGTAAATCCTTCGCTTTAACCAATTACGATTCCATAGAGTAATTTCCTGTGTGAAGTTTAAGGCTTAAAAACTGTCCAAGGTAATTAACCCTGAGGCACTATAATTTTACACATAAACATTTCCGTGAACGTTCCTGATCCCAGTCTTGTATAACGGTTTAAATAAAAATGCCAAACTGTCTGTTACATATTGAGCACCAGGCTATTTTTTACCAAATAGAACGTTCTACCTTTTAGTCTGAAAAGTATGTGTGCATCGGATCTGACTTGGAGGAGTGACACTAAAGTGTAATTTTAGGATAATCTGGGCTTGCAAATAAGAAAAAGTATAGGTAGCCACTAAAAACTGAGACAGCAATTTCACCACTCTTTATTTTTGATTATGGTGTTGGTTGTAACTATTTGTATGGATGACTGAGTTTTCTTTTCCTTCTTAAGCTTCAGAAGGAAAGATTCTGATTTCCTCTCTGTTTTTTAAAAATTTTAACACTGTTTTTCAGGAATGTTCACAATTTCATCCAGAAGTGTTTTCTTAAATAAGATAACAGTCCATTTATGTGGATCTTGTTGCCTTTTCTGTGTATCCTGCAACTTTGCAGCTGCCACGTTAGTAGATTTTTAGTGGAAAAGGATTTGTATACATGTATACGTGCATATATATTAAAAAATTTTTTGTATATATATGCATTCATAGCAAGCACACTGAAGGCAGATTTCTAAATTAATTTCTTCTAAGACATTTGCATTTTTAACAGGTCTTTGAATCCAAATGTGAGAATTGACATCTATGTATAATCTAATTTTCTTATATTATTTAATGCAGGTTCCTGCTATTCAGCAGAAAAGAACTGTAGCATTTCTAAACCAGTTTGTGGTTCACACAGTGCAGTTTCTCAACCGCTTTTCTACTGTTTGTGAAGAGGTATGTTTATTATTTTCCTAGCTGTCAATTTATACAATGAAAAAACTTCAATATTTTTGATGCAATAATACCAGTAGCTTAAACCAAAAAATTTAGTCTGCTTTCTGTTCAAGGTTTCTCTTGAGTAAGTGCTTAAGACAGATTTTTTTTTCCGCAAGATATCCACATGAACTGCTGATTATACCACACTTAATCCTGTTTCCTGAAACTTTTGTGTTTGGCATAGTCTTTGAACTTTTTGATACATGGAATTTGTTCTGAGCAGCTCCATCTGTGGATATCGCCTTGTTTGGAAAGAAGGATGCCGTATTCCTATGGTGCTGAATCCATTTTGACAGTCAGTATCCTTCTCATCTGGGTCGTAGGATATTGCATCAAAACTTGCTTTCAGATTTTACCACCTTTAATTTAAAAGGGTGATACACTAAGCTCTGAATGTAAATAATTTTGATATGGGAAAAAAGACATTTTTGGCAAGTGATTAGTATGGAATGTGAAGCAGTTAATTTACAAGCGGTCTTGTAAAAAAGAGAAAAATAAAAATATTTAGCGTTAACAAGTTTTTATGGTAACTTTAGTGTCAGTGGAAATATACCAGACTGACAGGACTAGAATTTCCCACTGAACAGGGCAAGAGTGCTTCCTCCCTTGTAGAAAGGGTGTTTTCTAATGTGGCTTTGACCTTAACCTTTTTGTTATTAGCGGGGTTTTTTTTTAACTGTTCACTAGTTTATTCACCAAAGACTACTACATGGCCCTAGCCAGCAGGGCTAGGGCAGCAGTCAAATCCAATTAGACTAAGCCATGTAATCTGAGAAATTCTGTTATTTTTTAGTGAAGTTTAGAGCCAGACCCATGACAAGTATAAAATTTGGCTACCACATCAACGTATGGAGCTTCAGAGGAGAAAAAAGTAATTTTTTTCTAGATTTTTAAACTTATTGTAACTTGATACGTGGAACAGTGTAACTGCCTGGTGATGCTGTTGTCAGTTGTCCAAAACTCAGTTTTCACATGATCTCAATACTACCTCTTACATAGGCACTGTGGAAATCAGAACACATATATTTAAAGCCATCTTGAGCACGCAGCAATGCTGTGAAGTCTAGTTAATAAAACAGTTATTAATCTAAACGCGTTGTTACCCAAGAGACTAAATAGTTGCTTTATAAACTCCTTGAAAAGTTTTTTGTCTTTATGAAGTACAGAAGTGTTTTTAATGTGAAAGGTCCCAGTCTAAATCAACAGAAGCCAAGAAATTCAAAATTAGGGCTGACACCATCCTTAACTCTAAATTTCTTGGCTCTTGTCTAGTCAAACTGACCCGTAAAGTTATATAACTGTCTTTTGTACATCTTTCATCACCTTTCCCCAGCTACATGTAGGGCACATAGTTCCTTTCAATAGGAACTAACTCTTCTTCATGAACAAAGAACCATCTGTAAACAAGTCAGTGCACTATCCAAAAAGACTAACTCCTGTCAGTCTCTTTTTACTTTTCCTAGCATATTGGCAGAACTGCCATTTTCTTAGGGTGTTAAAGTTCTGCTTCAGAGCCAGGCAGAATCTTGCCAACGTGCCAGAAAGCTGTCAGAGTGGTACATATCTGCCAGCCAGCGTGCTAGCCAACTTTACTTGGACAGGTCTGGTGGAGTATGGTAGTGATTAGTTAAGAGAGTGACAGTTCTTATAGGGTAATTTAGAAAAGCTTAAGTTGTATTTTAAAAAAAAAAAAAAAAAAAAGCGCCAAAATTTGATGGAGGTGCACCTGGAGCATGTAAAGCTTCTGGTTAGTTCTGGTTCACTGTGCATTTTGACTCTACAGGACTTTTCAATCACCTGCTGTATTCCTTATCAGATTTTTCTACTTTGTATTTGCTCAGTTACATACACACACATCACGTCTTTTCGTCTTCCACATTTGGAAAAAGCTTTGAAGAAAGATGTTTTGGTAACTGCGAGAGTACAATTATTCTCCAGTTGCTCAAAGTAATACCCTATTTACTTTGGCTTTCTTTTGTACCTAGTCTGTCTTCATTTCTGTCAGTCATTATTTGGGAAAACTAACTGCCTAGTAAAATTATTTAAAATTTGAACCACTGTAGCCACTGTACTAAAAAGGGATGTCATTGCTTCATTTATTTCATAATGTTATCATCTCATTTACACTCTACTCTGCCTTCAGCAGGTAGAAGACGAAAGTGATTTTGTTTAGCTAGATGTGAACTGCTTTATATGTACAGGTGGCCTAGGGGAGTGTTTTCACGTTCTAACTGTTTTCCATTCTAGAAATTGTCAGCGCTCTCTCTCCGTATCCAACAAATTGAAACAACACTCAATATTTTGGATGCAAAGGTTTGTATGTGTACAGACTTTGTCTTCTAACAGTGACAGCCTCCTAGATTACATGAACTAGCTTCCTTTTCATAGTCTGAATTGAGCAAGTAAGTTTTCATAATGATTTGAAGGAGCTAATACAAAATGCTCACACGGCAAATTCTCTCTTTGCATGCCTTGCCGCTTACATTGTGTAACATTTGAACGTGTAGTGGATGTGGAAGAAAGGAACCAACAACACATATTGGAAATGTTGGTTTTGTCTCTGTTAAGTGTATTGAACAGGAAAGGAGCACTTGGATCTTGAAAGGGCAACTGAACTATACGGCAGCTTACTTGTGTTGATTTTATTGCAATGCTTGGTTTTAAGAAAATGGAGAGAAGTTTTCCGATATTAAAATATGCAACTTGTGTTGCAGGGTTGCATACGAAATTGCATTTGCCATGCAAACTCTAATAAGAAATTTTTGCCCCCTTTGTAAAGCAAAAGTAGCTTTGTAAGTGTTACCGGACTGTAAGGATTTCAACTGGTATAAGCAACTAGATAGGTGCCTTGTAAACCTTTTGATATTGAAATATGACCTGAATTGGATCTAAGCTAACACAAATGTGTCTGGTGTATCTTCTTTAGCTAAAATGACAAAAGGATATAGTCTATAGTCATGTATTATCATTTAATTTGCTAAAAGAAAAAAAAAAACACACCCCAAAACCAAAAAACCACCCCCTGTAAAGTTTTAACCAATCCTTCTTTCAATAATGATAGAAGCAATTTCGGTTGGCTTTTCTGGGAGCAGGGGTAGGACATTTTGAAACCGTTCATTAAGATCTTTGTGAAAAAAATACTGTAGTAGTAGTACAAACACTGCTTACTAACTTTTATTTATTTCAAAATATTTAGAAATGATCAGTATTGATAATTTTTGCAGAATTCTTCATAATCATGTTAAATAGAATTTCCTTCAAATAAATAGGCGGCATATTTAATATCCACTCTCAGCATTTCCTTAAAAAAGAGTGAAAGATGTAGAAAATAGCAAAATCTGTAACCAGTCACCCATCTGTTAAGTAATAGAGCTGTTCTTGTCATGATTTCTTTCACTGTAGACGAAGTAGCAGGGAAGGTGGCATGGTTCTTGTGTGGTTGATAAGTGCAGTAGCAAAATGCTGGGGAGGTGTTGAAGCCTTTCCTGCACTGCAACCCTGTGTTAACAGTGAAAGCTCCAACGGAGTGTTTTGGGGTTTTTGTTGTAGAAGCCACCTGAATAGAAAAATCTTCTCTTTTTGCCAATCAAAATACCAAAACTAGTGATAAAAAGTTACGATTTTACTAATGTGAAACCTACCTGGGGAACATGTGGTAAGCAGCATACTGCAGATTTTATTGTACACGTAGACTTACGATATGCTCATTGCTTATTTGATGATGTTTTGTACATTCAGTTGTCCTCTATTCCTGGCCTAGAAGATGTCAAATTTGAAGTGTCCAGTGCAAATATGAATAGTCTTACAAATGGTCCTGTGGCACAAGGTACTACAGATCAACAGACAGCTGTATCACCTCAATCTGGAGTAAGTAATGAAGCATAACTAACACATTGAAGGAATATACCTCTCCGTTGTCAAGTTTCTAGTCTCATTTGAAATAGATGGAAGAAGCAAGTCTATTGGAAGAGAGCAATCAACTGTAAAGATCTAAAACTACGTTTTTCACTAATGAAGCTGTTTTAACGAGTGACTTAAAACAAAAAAGGGTATACCCTTTCTTGAATATGTGGCTTAGATAATTAGAACTAACTCAAATCTAATGGTAAATGCCTCCTTCCTCTTCTTCAATCACACTAAAATATGAACGTGAATTACATCAGGGGACTGGGAAGGTCATGAATGAAAATAACAGTTCGAATCACGTAATTCCAACTCTTTTCTCCTTCCTTTAGAATGTGAGCTTTCAGCTCAAATTGGACTTTCTAGCATGCTTTATTTTAAAGAGGTTATTACAGTGAATGTTTTCTACATATTATCATCTATGTACAGAAAATGCCAGCTTATTGTAAGTGATCAACATTAAGATCCTATCCCTGCAATTAATTTTTTGTTGGTTTTGTGTGTGTATGTGGTTGGTTGGTTGGTTGGTTTTTTAACCCAGACTTAAATCCTGTGATCACCACTTCACCAAGTGAGGCTTTCTGGCTCATTTGTAGATGGAGTTCTTTCCTCCTATTATAGTTTCTTTTCTTGGAATGTCCAATTCCAGTCTCTGCTCGTTCTCTTATTTGGTGGGCGTTGCTGTGGAGCAGCAATAGCTGGAGTACTCTGCTGCCTTTCCCTGCCTGTTAAAGATTGTAACTCTAATTTGCAGCCAGCAACGTGGGAGACAGAATGGACAGTTAGCATTGCATGTTTCACTCATGTTAGAGAATGACTCCCAGTTATTCGTTTTCTTTAAAATGTTCCTCCTCTCAGATATTACAGTAGGGACAGATATTCCTGAAAGGAGGTTTCCAATGCTACTTTCAAATGGTTAGTTTAATAGCAAATATGCAGTTTTCTGTTGTCCTTTAAATAGTACTATAGCTTCTTGTCATTTTTCATTTTTTTAATTAATTACTCTCAAGGATTCTTTGCTTTCATTATGTTATCCTTTAGGTTAATGGTTTATACTAAAAAGTATAGTTTAAAAGTTATATGATCTGTATGAAACATTTGTCAGGGAATCAAATAAATATTTTGAGGAAAAAATACATTGGACCACTAGGGGAGATGTGAAGATATAACCTTAAAAAATTATTTTTTATAAAGTGAGCATTTAAATTTAGTTCTGTTTTGTTCATTAAATACAACAAACTTAACAGGGCTATTATAGGCTATTTTTTTGTCACGTATTGTGCAATAACTTAAAATTGTGACTAAAAGTAGGAAGTCACACTTGTAACAGTCAGTAATCAAAGAGCTGGTTTTTGTGTATTCGTACATCTTGGAAATCTCTAATACTATGAGTGTAGATCAGAATCATCTTGATGTAAGAAGAGTTGTACTTTATGCTTAAATTACAAATTTTATGGATTGAAATCTGTCCATGCTTCTGGTCTGCATACCTAACCATTAAAGTGTTACCTTCTGTGTATACAGCAGAACAATATACATGAAGAAGGGTTACAGAAAACGGAGGTAGTAACAGAAAATGTCAGAACTGTGGCCAAGGATCCAAGATATGCCAGATATCTCAAAATGGTACAAGTGGTAAGTCAGTTCTCTCATCATTCTTTGGGTACTCCATTATTTTTAGGTGGAACGTCAACGCATAGCTGTAAGTGAACATTAAATGACTGAAGACATATATTGCATCAGTTATCCTTAAGCTAGGATAACATCCCAGTATTTCTAGCACATCTTCTCTAATAAATGAGTTGATAAAATACATTCCCTCAGACAGCTTCAGGCAGGATCTTTCTACAAAATTCTGCCAATATACTTGTGAACTGAAGGTGTGAAGATGTGTAAATGCAGAGCGGTATTAGCTGGAGCCACAGAAGATGCCCCTGACAGTGTAGTTATTCTGGTAGAATTCGTGTCGTTCCCTGCACACAGACATGATTACAGGTTTTGCTGTAGGGTACAAAATGCAGCTTTGCTAGTATAGACCAGAGCAGGAGTATTTGATATTTCTGTAGGGTTCAAAACGGAGATAGAAGAATTGCTTCGCTACTTGGTTCCGCTTCAGTTTCCTGTTATTCATGATGCAGGTTTTGTTTACCTCTTTATCTGTGGGCTGTTCTACAGATAAGTAGAAAATAAATGAATGTAATCTCAATATTTACATGTGTGAAAACTAATGAAGGAGTGAAAAGGTGAATGGGACATTCTTGGTGACATTTTTTAAGAGCTCTTTTTTCATGTCCACAAAATTAAAAATGAGATTGGAAACAAGGAAAAAAATCTGTCTTTATTTTCAAGTTGTCAGTGGAAATTTTCCTCTAAAATACATATAATAATTCTGGAAAATACGACTGTGTCATAGTATTAGTAAAATGTTGCTTATGTTAAAACTAACTTCATGGTTTCACTCCCTCTTCAGAGCAATTATTAAAATTGGTGTGCTTGGTACTTTGGATGATGTTCCAGACCTTATTTTTCATTTGAATCACAAATTGGCACTTTATGGGTAGCTTATTACAAACCATTTGGAAAACGTAGCAGTGGGGTAGTAGCAGAGAGTAGAACGCTATGTTAGTGTATTGATTTAATGCCAGACTTCAAAGTGGATGTGAAAGTGCTGGATGGTCTAATTACTTTTGACTGGTTTTTTTTGGTGACTGCTAGAGGAGTGAGATCTCACTTTCCACATTCATCCTTTGTACTGGCAGTTCCTGGTGACTCCTCTGCCAGTTGTAAACAGTGTGGTAGGAAAGTCAAACTAACATACTACAAATTAATGTGTGTTTTTTATTTGCCAAACTTGTCTTCTCGTCCAGTCAAGTATTTCAGTTAGTGTCATTTATTTGCCCAAATTAAGTTTCTAGCTGAAGATTTGTTTGAACTGATCATGTATTTATTGCTCACAATATTTGTAGTATTTAAGAATTAGCACCGTGAAGAGATATTTCTTTTACAGTAAAGATAGCTGTTCTGTGAAATAGTAACAAACTCATTTGGATCGAGTGCATTTGAGCATACTACATTCATATTTTTCAAAATGTACAACAATAATATTCAAGCAAACCTTACAAAAGCAATATCATATTTGCTACAATAAATGTTCAGAACACTTCTATTGACAGTGTGAGAGGAGCAGTCTACGATTTCAGATAAACTTCATGTTTAAAGTACATATACGCTTACTTGATTCTAAACACCACACGTGACTGCATAGATGCCAAGATACTGACTGGCCTGATGTAGATTGATCCTTGCTTTAAAGGACTGAAATCAAAACCAAACACGGAGAGTGCACTGATCTTCAGGAATTGCCAGCACTGATGGTATGTGACCTCCTTCTGCACTGTGGAGAACCAAAACCTATTTTGCAACAAGATTGCTACTTGCACTGTGGCTTCTCTGGGACCTGCACACTTCCTGAGCTGCAGGACCAGGCTGGGAGTAGGGCTGGGGTACACCGTGGTGAATGTGTAGTGATTTGGATTATTTCAAATCTTAACTGAGCAGAGGCAAAGGCGATGGAAATTTAGTGTTGGCTCCTATGTTAGAAAAGTACACCTGTCCCATTTCAGTGGACCTGTATGCTCAATGTAGTTACTATTTAGATTTAAAAGAGTCGTCTGTTTTATTTTAGTAAGATTTAGGGTAACAGCAGTATTACGCTCTGATTTTCCAGATTAAAACTTACGGAAGTATGAAAGATAAAGTAATTGTAATGACCTAATTGTATTATAAACAGATATAGGTACAACCTTACTTGTTTTCCTTCAGGAAAAAAGTGTACTGTTAAAGGGTATTTTGATTAAACTTAAGATTAGTTTTGTAAATCTATAATATATGAGGGTACTGAGAGGTTTTTTTCTTACAGATTTTGATGCATACAATTTTGGAATAAACGCTTCTCCAAGCGTGAACATAAAAACATAATAGTTTCCAATCCATTCTCAGAAGTTCATATACCAAGCTCCCTTTCATTGAGAGCAAATACGAATTCCGCTTTGCCTGATCTGACTCAGTCCGGTTTTCACATGGTTTGAATTGATGCATAAACACTCCATCAGTGACTTCTGAGCTGGGGAAAGGAACCCTAAGAGCAATCAAGCGAGGGAAAAAACATTAGCTAGTACGAGACGGTGTATAGACACACAATCCTGGTGTCCAAATCTATACTAGAATAAGTGAATATTTTAAACTGTCATGAAATACTCAAATGTTTTCCCTTTTGTAACGTACATTGGTTGTGAATTACTGAGAAATTCTTTATTACACGCTAATACCTCGCAGCTATTTGAGTCACATTTTTGCCAGTATGCCTAACAGATTGCTAAAACTATGTACCTGTCTGTGTGCTATTCTGGAATCTTCAAACAAAAGTCTTGATTGTGATTCTCACTGTGAAACTGCACAAGGAAAACACAGTAAGACAGCTAGCTTAGCTCTCTCTTTGCCAGGTTAGCTACTGCAACTGTCACTAGTACCACATGCTTCTCTGGAACATTAGTCATGGCTACTCTTTATTTTATCACTGTGTTACTTACTTTGGAAAACAGATATTTGTCCTGTGCCAAAAGAATCCTACACTACTTTTCATTTAGGTTGCGAGGCCTCTCCTGACTTTCCTAGACCACTAGTAGCTTTGTCCCTTGGAAAGCAGAAATTGTATATATTTTTTTTTTTAATTTTTTTTTTCCCCCTCCTATCTTGGCATGCAGTGGTCCAGGTGGTGTTTCTGATGGTTTGCAACAGGGGATGGCAAAGCAACAAGTTGTCTTTGAGCAACTCTAGTGGAAACATAGAAGCAGTTTGTTGGAATGTGTCTCGTAAGAGGACGTGGGTCAAAGTGTTCTTGGGTATGTGATCCAAGATGAGGGGATGTTTAGGTGTTGCTGAATAAAATAAAGTGCAGAAGCTGTGGAAGGACTTGCAGTGAAAGGAAGGAATTTTTTTTAACACGTACGCAGTTGGCTAAAATCTGTCCACAAGTCATAGAAGATTCAAGCCTGACTGTACAAGCACTTGTATTCAGAGGAATCACTTTTAAATTGTGCTTCTGTTCTCATGTCCTGTTTGCATTTTTCTGCATGCTTTTGCAAGACTTTTCCAATTTTTAGCACTGCCTTAAGGTATCCTTCCAGAGCTGTGGCAGATGCACTTTCCTGGTTTTCCTCCCTCTTTGGCTATACCCTCAGCATGTCCGAGTCTTCTTCATCTTTCTAGCACAACTGTTCTCTGCTGTCTTTGTGCTGCTTTGTGCTTTCTTCACATTCTCATCCATACACATAACTTCAGCTTCCTGGTTTTGTCTGCATGAATATCTGCCCGTTCCCGATTGTCTCCCTGCAACTTTCTCTAGATGTTTTGCCGTAAATACAAGAAGGATTAAAAGGGCCTTTGGTCTCAGTCGTTTCTCGCTTCTAGGTTCATACTGATGGCAACTGAGATTATCATTCCATGCTCTTGTTCAACAAGTGACATGCATAGATTTGTAAGAAAGTGTAGCCTAAAAGAACCTGTGGCATTTAGTTCACCTGTTTGTGTCCAGTAATTTCATATTATTCTTCCTCCCACACAGGGTGTTCCTGTAATGGCAATACGAAACAAAATGATTTCTGAAGGGCTAAATCCAGACCTTCTTCAGTAAGTAATCTGTAACTTTCAGTAGGGCTGGAATGCAACCACGTGTTTAAAAAACTTGGGAAAAAAAGTGTGCTTAGAAAAGCTTTTTTATGGTATTGTGAATCTAAATTATCAGCATTAAAGCAGGTTTTGAAGTCTTCCGTGAGAGGCGTTTTTAGCATTTTATAGGTCTGAAGAGGGCCATCAGTACCAAAGGAGGAGGGATGCAATCTCAATTATGAGCTGTCTTTTCAGTATTGTCTAGTCCAAGGCCAGGCCCAGGAAATACAGAGTCTGGAATAATAAATGGGGAGGTACTGCACCCTCCCCAACAGAAAGTTGCAGGACTTTACCGTTCAGACTTGAGAGGAGATGGAAGCGGTTCTTCCAAGCCAAGCAGAGGTGGTGCAGTTCAAGGAAAAGGATATAGCAATGACAAGGTAATATTTGACAACGTGCATGTAGCGATGGGGAATCAAATAATGCGTCAGTAGCCATTTTCACTGTACTGTTTAGAGTATGAGGTTTTTCCCTGGTATTTTCTTCCAACACTTCAATAACAAAATGTCATCATTGTAGGGTAATAAGAACAAACTATTTTATTTTGCCGGGTGCATGAGGGACAGCACAGTTGTTTCCAGATTCCCTCAGTAGATGGAGTGTACAACTTGACTTCAACATTGACAGTGTAAATTGAAGTCAGCAGTTTGAAATTGTGACTGTTGATTGAGCTGACCTGATGTGAAGCCTACTAAGAGTAGATACTCATTTTCAAAGCTACTTGTCTGGCCTTAAGCATGAATTTTAAGCTTATTTTACATTTGACACGTAATTTAGTTTTACTGTACTGTTTCACAGAATTTGTTAAAGTGATGAAAATATTAACTTTCATTCTTATATTATAGCCACTAAACTGTTTGAAATACTTTTGCATCCTCTTCAGAAACTGCCAATGTCTTAGAAAGCCTGCTTCTCCTTTCCAGTGAAGTCTTTCTACATTTTGGAAAGGCTTATTCTGAAACTAGCAACTTGTTTAATAAAATAAATAAAAATACAGGAAAACTGAACTGTCGTCATATGTTAAGTCACCTCCTGGAGTCTTAAGCCTAAATTAGGTACTCCTCATTTGATATTTTTACTGATCGAATGAGAAATAAGAAAAAGAACACAAGTAAGAACCTGTGCAAGTCTGAGACAGGGTTATCAAACATGGGTTTACTATATGTCTCTTATATGTGTTGTATTTCTTAATCTGCGCTTCTGGTCCATACCTTTCTGTAAATGCTGCTATTTTTTCATGTTTGGATGGATTTTTATAGTAGATAAAAATAAGGTAATAGGTTAAAATTTCAAAAGCTTTTTAAAAAAAGTACCTGCTTCTGGATTGTCTGTTTTGGGTTAAGACAGAAACGTTATTACTGTGGATTAGGGCTCATGGAACATGTTTGGGGTTTGGTCTCAAAGTCCATCTTCAAAGATTCTGTGCAACACTAATGCTTAGGCAGATTTTCTTTAAAATGCTACTGGTTTGAAAACTGTATAGCAAACCTACTTCGTTAAAGCAAGCTAATTATTTGGCATGGTGCATAATGCCTCTTTGAAGAATTGGTATTATTTGAAATACTTTTTTAATATTTTAAGGAGTCAGGGGTGACCTTTCTTTTAATCTTCTTGCTTTCTTGTCTCAATGTCATAGACTTTTTTTTTTCATATGTATCTTGCCATTCACACCACATTTCTTGTATCTTCAGTTTCCTTAGGCCTGCTCGCTCAGTCCCAGTGAAAATTAGGAAAATGTACATATTGCTGTATGCTCAGCCGCTTACTGCAGACTCTCCCAGCTACCTGCCGGTGACTGAGCGTGGTTTTTCTGTGGCTGCAGAGATGCTAATTCTAATAATACGGAGTTGTTCATACTCTCTTCCTTCGGCTGCTTCACTTCTACTTCTGTTATCGCTCCTTTCTCAACTTTTTACAGAGTTTGAAAACTGCCTATTCTATCAAGCTCCCAACGTATCTATTTTTAACTTTTGTTTCTTATCCTTCCTCTCTTGCCTGTCTACAATTCCAGGAGAGTTTGTCCTGCCCTCACAAACTAAAGGAATTCATTGCCATCTTCCTCTCCTTACTAGAGGAGAGTTTTTGCACTGGTCTCTCCAGATCACATGTCTTTGCACAGCTCTTCTGTTTTGTCATTACCACAGCAACAAGGAATAATATTGTGAAGTGGTATTTGCATGAGAAAGCAAACGCTCTCAATTTATTTTGGAGGTGTGCGGGGGGGAGGGAGAAGGCTCTTTTACAGTTCTTTAACGCACTTCTCATTTTTGCACCCAAGATGTTTATAAGCACTTTAAAGATACCTTATGGATTTCCAACAGAGAAATTATAATGAACAGAACTAAAGTTGGAAAAGAAATTCTGTGGCGTGACACACAGGGGTAGCCCCAAGATAAATAACAATGGGATGAATAATACAATTGTCAGCTTAGTTTAAAATGTAATATTTTATCAAAGAGAGCAGTTAACTATCATACAGGAAGCTAGTTTCTGTGAAGACATTCTTCCCCTTCCCCAAGTATAATTGCGTGTATATTTTCTACCTTGGTTTCAGAATTTACCAGGCTCAGTCTTGCTTGTATTGTCAAACTCATTACATACTTAGGAGGGAGACTCCAGGGAGAGCCAGCATCTTCAGTCGGTAGTGTTAGTTAGTCTTTAGATGGCTTGCTTCTCTCCCCCTCATGCTCAGTAGATTCCCTGAGTAAATGTTTTGACATGATGTTAAGATCCATTTTAAATATTCTCTTCAAAACTAAATACAAGAGATCTGATCATTTATAGTCAATAAAAATCCCATGGCTGCTCTTGCATGTCAAATTTAACCCAGTGTTCCAGCCAAATTCCACTCTGAGTAATTCTTTTTTGCTTCTCTAAATTATCCCTGCAGTTTTAGTTGGATACAATATTGTTCATTTCCTGTCTTATTTTTTTTCATGTACTATTTACACTGCTTAATGGTGTACAGCCTGTTCCTTTCAGCCCTAGAACCTCTGAAGATTGAAAAAAATTGAATTAATCAGTATTGCCTGCTTTCAACTCTTTCTACAAGTGTTTGCTACTTCTTAGTGATCTGTCATTATTTCCGAGAACCTCAAAGGTGTGCATTCAAACTGATGTCTACAGAGTTTTGATGTCCAGTGAGTTACAGTTTCTAGTGTTTGTCTTTCAGTTGTAAGTGAATACCAGTAAGGTGTGAGTTTGTAAACTGTTAACAGTTAATGTGTTAAATGTTGTGGATATAAAGTGCATGCAATTGTAATGAAAGGACAGTAGCATTACATGCTAAGTTGCTTGTGTTCTCAGCTGCCTTCTAGGATTTACAACATACATTTTTGTTGCCTGCAGGACCCCAGATGCCCCTGTGCCTGCCTGGGGAGATGATGGGAATGCAGAAGACAGTTCTGATAGTGAATCTTCATTTAGTGACTAAGAGACTGATTTCGGCCTTTGGAAACCTCTGTTAAGTGCTAATGTGTTTGGAGCTTTAGCAGACAGTGGTTTTGTGTGGGTCACATGGGTGACGTGATTTATCTGACAGCATTTTTAAGAGCTAAGATCCTCCATGTTCTCTCCCAGAAAGTTTGAACAGGCAGCGTATTTCAACCTGAACCTTTCCACCGTGAAAATCAGTCGTGAGATCCTTGCAATTTTTATGCTGCATCATTTCAGATTCCTTTCTGATTCTTCTGAAATTACTTTGTAAAACTCTAAAAATTCCACGCCTCTAAACCTCCAGGTCTCTAAGAATGCATTCTAGTCATTATTGGATTTTCTGTGTAATGCTTTTAACCTAAGTTGCCTTCTTTCTGTCCATAACATACAGGTAAAGTAACTTTTCAAAATGAAATTGTTTAATTGTAATCTGATGAACTGTATTTTTTGTAATATACTATAGTCTGAAGTGATGCAACAAGAATTACACAGAAGTCAGCTATCTTATGGTGGTTGCAAATTAGTGACACTCTGTTTTGAAAGAAACTAAAGTACAAGTGAAAAATATATTAAAAACCAATCTGAATCTGTTTTCAAAGTATATACTTCTATTCAATTTCATGTTAGAGTCTGTACAAAGTTGTTAAAGAAATTCCTGCTCTGTAGAAGAGTTGATTTATCAAATTCAGGTTACAGTGGTGTAGAAAGCTACAAATATTGCAAGATTGGTTTGAAAATGACACTGTGAAAGAAGCAAGTGACTAGGAGATTATTAATGGAATACCAGGTTCTCACTTCTCGATCACTGTCACGTGGGTCAGTAGAAACCACTTTCTGACTGCTGTTGGGCTTATTCGAAAGGAGCTGTGGCTGAGTAGTTTGCATAGGATAAGAAATCACCTCCAAGTTGGTGCCTTTGCTGATAATTTCGGCAAAGAAGCCAAAATTCAGTTTGTATGCTACCTCTTGAGGTATGCATTGGGGAACAATGTAAAGAAATCCACTTGGACCCTGACTGGCCCTGAAGACTTCCCTCCAAAGTACTTAATCTACTCCATGAGTCAAAAATGACATTTCATTAAAGAATCTTCCTTAATATAATTTGTTCCACATGAAATTCTTCACAATCTATTTGAATTCCCCAGATTATTGTGATTATACCAGAATGCTGTGGGCCAGGCAGTCATTCACTTTCTGGTATTTCACATTCTTCCTGAGACCCAGAGAAGACTAAAACTGAAGCTCTAAGTATATAAATTTGTTAGCTTTTATGACTGAGTCATTATCTTCTCGCTTAGTTATTTATGCCACTTCAGTAGGTTAGCTGCTTTTTTTTCTGTAGCTTAAGCATGGCTCCCACTTGAGCCTAGCAGACATATTTAAGCTCTTCATAATCTGTAAGTCAGAGTAATGCCTGAATCCCTACAAAAGCATATATGCACTAGAGAATGTCTAGAGATGGCATTTCGATGATGAGTTAATTATTAGTGAACACTTAAACAAAAATATTCAATAGCTAACACTTGGTAAAACTTGGCAAATACTAATGTATTAGATTTTCAATAGCTAACACTTGGTAAAACTTGGCAAATACTAATATTAGCAATAAGTATTTCAAAAGTAAATGTTACAATGTTGTTTCAGAAAGCATATATTAACACTGGTGACTAACGTATTAGCAATAAGTATTTCAAAAGTAAATGTTACAATGTTGTTTCAGAAAGCATATATTAAAACACTGGTGACTCTTTGAAATCTGTATTTGAAGACTCATTGAAGCAATCTGTATAATTAAGGCTATGTTTTGTAAACCAAAGTTATGGTTCTATTTTATTCCCATATGTTGTTTTCAACAAGATAGTGAAAATTCTTCTGAAGTCTCTGCAATTCGTGTTTCTCAAAAACCAGTTATGCTGAAGTTGCATCAACCTGCTAGCTGAAGGGGAGAGTTTTGAAAATAGGGGATTGGAGTTTAACCTAAGCCATGTTAGCAATCTGACTAGAGGAGAACTGAACATCCCATAGTTGCTATTCTAACAAGAAAATTTAAGGAAGACTGAAATTAATGAGGACTGTGTGTTCGATACTCTTGAACTGGTATTAACCTATGTAAGGAAGTAGCATGATTTAAAGAGTTGACTTGAGACATAGTGGTTCATTATTTTTTTAAAGAAATAAACAAGGTTACCAAAACACATTTAAGGAGGTATGACTTCCGTTGTTTATCATTTTGAAGAAGATTTTTGTGTAATTTCAGTCTGAAAAACCTAAAATCAATTGTCTTTTACACCACTACAGATGTATTTTTATGTGGACTGAAAAAGAAAGCCTCTAGCCGACTGTCACTTGTTAAAATGAGGGATAATTAATTGGTAATTACATATGTCACAGAATAACAATTTCATTAGCAGGCACGCTGAATTTAATTGCTTAAGACTTGGGCTTTTTGTCAGGGTAGCTGTTTACTTTGGAGTAGTGCAATCTTGGTAGGCTTGCACAAACGCTAAGAAAAATCTTACCACTTTGTCTCCTCTCCCGGTTGAGTGGTGGCACACTGCACAGTAAAAATCCAAGTGTTTGAACTGTGAGGAACCAGGGAGGAAAAGATAAAACCTTCCCTTTTTACCTTCGGGGCATCAGCAGCCATAATCCTTCCACTGCCTTCGGAACCTCTGACCGCATTGAGCTCCTCTATTTCTGCCAGTCTCATCTGCTAAACACATCCCTGTACTCTTAGGTTGTAGCCAAGTTCAATCATCTGAGATGTTTCAGCTTAGGACACATGCTGACACAAGAAGCTATTAAGCATGGGAAGGCTGGTTTGAGACTGAATTATGTCAGCTGTGCTAGTCCTCCTTGATCTACAGCAGTTTTCTAGTGAGATGGTGCTAAACCAGAAAGTTGGAAAGTCCTTAACCGCAAGCTAAATACTATAAGCAGAGAATATTCCAACTTGCTCATTATTTGCCATCTGTTTTGGCAAAGAAGGTGGAGGGAGTATTTCAACTTGGCTGCACAGTAATCAGATATACGTAGTACTTTCAAGGGAAGAAGTCCATTTTTAAGTGACTATTATTTTTAAAAAGCTTCCAACAGCAATGAACTTGTAAAAGATGCAGTATACATTAAGAGGTGTCAGTCATACACATCTAATATACCCAAATTTTACATGGATTTAAAATCATAATCCGGGGCAATATTACAATTTGTAGGCATGAGATCTACTTCAGCTTGTTGCTGGAATAACTGTTGAATGCATCTGTTAATACTAATTATGTACTGTTAGTAAATGATGTACTCAATGTTTAAACAAACTTTTTTTTTTTTACCCCATCACCATCTTCCTCATTTTGCAGGTGGGGTGCAGAATTTATAAAGGTCTGTTTCTTAAAGTTATTACAGGCATTTTAAATGCATGTAGGTTACTTAAGACTAGATGCATATCTGTATTTGTATGAGTGAAACCTCAAACAACTGTCAAAGGCAAAAACAACATCTGGACATGATAATAACCTTATACTGAAGTCCTTGTTTAGCACTCTTAATCATTAATCTGTTCCCTCTCAACTCTCCTGTTCAGCTGCATTTGAAAAGAAAACTGATGGTTCTTTTTCCAAGCTGGGTCTCTTCCTCTCTCTTGTTTTTCTTTCCAGTGTGTGTTATTTACACCAGTGAGTAAGTGTATAGTTTGACATTCCGTGAAAAAAAGTCATAAGAAGCTATAGCCTGTACTTGGAAAAAGAGAGCGTCACTAAGATCAGCACTTTGAGTGGCGTGTGATCCGGTCGATTTTGCTTTCCATAATGTTACGTAGCAAGAAACTGAAGCTCATCACGGTCTTAAGCTCTCTGGGAATCCAGTTTTATCTCTGAAAAGCTGATACAAGGTTACAGCGTTACAATGGATTTGTCTGCAAAACGGAACATGTATTTTCTTACTCTTCAGAAAATTTGGCAACCTGTTGCCTGAGATGACTGCAGGTCAAATGCCTGCACTGGTGGCCAAAGCATTCTTCCCCTGATACTTCACGTGATGGTGTCTCCACTCAGACCACAGGCAAGACGGGAACTGCCGCATTAGCTCGGGCCCGTGGCTCGCTTAGTCTTGCAGTTCTGTCTCTGGTAAAAATCAATACTTGAACGGAAGGTGTGAGGAGTACCGCAGTGCTCCGGCAGTCCCTTTTCCTGCCACCAAGATTTTACTCCGGCTGTGAGCAGAGATTGATGTTGAGTGCTAAATTACAAGTTTGTTAGTGCTTCCAAAAACGTTTGCATTCATTCAGGAAGCTCTGTATATTCCTGCCTTGTGTTTGACTGTCTAACTTTGCTAATACAATATTGCTTTAAGGGAGTTCCATGGGCTAGTTCATTATGAGGGAAACTAAGTAGAGAATGAAAATACCATGCCCCATGCCACACAGAAAATGAGTGACAGAAACAAGCTTAGCATAGGTTGTGTCTCCACATACTTATATTCATTTTGAGGAAACAAATTTAAATGGCTATAAATTAAAATGCAGGTCATTGGGTGAGGACAGATGTCGCATGAAACACCCAGTTTTATTTGGGTTTTTTTAAGGTTGTTTAAGTCAGTGTCTTGACCTTAAACAAGTGGATTATTTTCTCATTCAGTGTATTTCCCATTTTCAGGTAAATGGGTGGTAAGGAAAATTCTGAACAAACATTTACTTTGCAGACAGCTGATTTTTTGTGCATCAGACTTCGTAACTGGTACCCTCTGTCCGAAGGAATGAAATGGTAAATAATAGTATTCTCTGATTTAGGTAATATACTTTTTGCCTATCAAGCTCCTGTATGTTCTAGTCTATGAGCTTGTACTTGAAAGCTGTCTACTCCATCTGAGGACTTGCTGTTCCCTCTACACTAGAAATCCCTTTTTGTGCTTCGTTACCACTTTCTGTCCTGGTCTGTGGAATCAGAAGTTGTAGTAAAGTGGATGCTAGGCTTGGGACCAATCTGTTACTGGAAAGAGCACGCATCTGGGTGCTGAAAAGGACAGGTCAGAACAAAGGGATCTGGGAGTAATTTTTTATGTTTATATGAGCAGTTCTTTTCATAGGTGATTGCCACCAACTGTTTAATAAACCTTACCCTTTATGTCACTTGTAGTAGTGAGAACTTGAGTACACTTGAATTACGCTGCTGTGAAGGATGGACAGTGGAAAAAAACTTGTAAAGTCCATTTTAAATGATAACTCTCCTAAGAATTGTGATTATCCTTTTTGCTTTCAGACAAATGGTCTCTAGTGTTCAGCTGACTCCATGCTCCCAACAGATTCTGTAATCCTTGTGTGATTTCTTGTAGCACGGTTTACACCGTTTTTCAGGGGCATAGGGAATTCTTCCCCAGTGAGAGCTAAACTGTTCACAATGAACGTCTTACGGTGTTGATTTCTCTATACCGCTTCCCAACAGCTCTTTGAAAAGATATACTTTTGCATGCAGAGATGATCCTTTGATCCTGTTGATCCAGTTCACCTGCTTTTAAAGTAGAACAGAAGGAGGGAGGGGGATGAAGAGAGAAAACGAGGAGTGTCTCTTTTCTCAGTTGTTTCATCATTTGTGGTTTTAGGGAACTGCCAAATAATAACAATGGAGATTTTTTCCAAGAAACCTTGAACAACATTGTCTTGTTTGCCCAGCATGATGCCTGGCATCATCAAAAGCACAGGGTGAAATAGGCAGCAGCCAGTATTTTTTTAATCATGGATTAGGTGAAAAATGGTTCATAATGCTTTATCGTGTGTTAGGTGTGGTTTAGGGAACTGATGTCAAAAGCTTGCCTGCCTGCACAAAAGCATATATTGAGAAGACAATTTCAAAGCAGCTGAATACAGTTAAAATATCATGGGCGGAGGGTGATTATTAGTATTTTTCTTAGTGTAACTTCTCTTTGCCTCTGACTTGGCTTTCGTGTCTGCCTCCTCTTCTATTGTAAACGTTAGGCTTTGTTATTGTTCTTCCAGCCTCCTGGCATCCTTGCTCTTCAAACATTGTTGAGTTGACCTATTGCCATAGTTTAAAACCATGCAAGTCTCTCTTTTGTGCTCTTCCATTTTATAGGATGACTCTATGATAGCTTCTGCATAATATTTCAGTTGTGGAAAGTGTTCCAGCGTGATTTACCAGGAACACACCATCACTTTGCACATGTGTCTGTCCTTAGTTTTCCTCAACTTTCAGAACCTATTGGCTCATTTCAGTCACATTTTGGTAGTGGAGAGAGGAAGATGTCTCAAAGATCAGGGTCCCTATGGGTTTGATGAAAGTAAGTAACTGGGTAAAAGAGAGAATGTAATAGTATTTGATCCGAAGAAAGGCTGCATCCCTGGCTGAAGCCTTCTTAGACCCGGTGATCAATGTCAGAAAGAGGTGTTACAAAGTACCCATTTATGCTTTTCCTCTAAGGTTAGGCCCTCTCGTCAGCCAGAAGCCTTTAGATGTCTCTAGTTACAGCCCTAACTCAATTCTGGATTTTCTTCATTCAGGCAATGGGTCAATCAGCAGAACAGCATGACACTGCTGTTAACCCACTGCCATAACCAGTGGCAACCGGTCTGCCCAGCAGCTAGAACCTGAGGTTCACTAAGCAGGGTTTCCATTGTCTCCAACAGATTTTTATGAGCGTGAGGCCATGGTCTATAGGAAATGTGCACGTAGAGCTTGCATCTTAGAAATCAAAGCCAGTCAGGCACATGTTCGAGCTCCCTAGGAAACCAAATTCTGTTCATTTCCCTGAACTTCTTGCTGCAAGTATACAGTTACCAGAAAACATTTCAAAATGTGCCCAGCTTGGATGAAGAGAGATGCCATGCTTTTGTGGCGACTGAAGCTTTGGCAGAGAGAACAGGAACAATAGGACAGTTCTCTTTGGGAATTATTTATACTGTGCTCACAAGTGGGCCACGCTGTGCTAGTGTTGTGTAAGGCAGTCCTCAGAAAATCAGGTGGGAGTACAAACTTTCCTTTTGCCATGTAAACAGAGTGGGTTGCATAACCGAACTTGCCTTTCTCCTGTTCTGGACGTTCTTTCCATTTCAATTATTGTGTCTCCATCTTCATACATCTCAGCACACGCTGCACTAACTGTTTTTTTTTCCGGGACCTGTCTCTCCTGGGCACCCATCCCTTTGCTCCATTACAGGCTGTTGCCCTCCACAGGATTTCCAGGCGTTACAATGAGCCTCAGCCACCAGCAGCACAAAGCACAGCTACCCATCGGCAGGCCCCAGCTGGCTGCTGCACAGCGTGTTGCTAATCTCACCTCTCCCGGGGACTGAATTGCTCAACCTTGCCCAAGCATTTGACACTGAATTCTTTTCATCAGATGCCTTCACTAGGGCGGTGTGATAAGTGGTGGACGCACTGTCGGTAGGGGGGTTTGCCAGACTATATACGACGGGGCTCTGCTGCCCCAATAACCTGACTGCAGGAGCCATGAGCCCCACCTTCCCCCGAGAGGGCTTCTTCCTTTTTTAAAAGAGGTTATGATATTTTTTTTGTTCGCTTTTAGTATGTCTCTGTTGGGCATCTTAACTACCATTTTATTCACACACTGAGCACACAATCAAGCTATAGCCACAATTAATGTCACACAGTCAGTTCAGGTACTAGCCATGCAACTTTGAATGCCATACTTTGGCCGTTTTTTCCAGTATGCATCCTTACTGCGTGAGACTCCTTACCACACAGGAGTCACCTGCCAAGAGTATCACCTTGCCATAAGAGAGAAACTTAGGATCAGCAGTCATTTTGCTCATCCCTTCCAGGTTTCCCTGGAAATAATGGGATGGGATAATTCCCATCCCACAGATGTCAGTTGCAGGCAATTGTCTACCGATGCAGTTTATGTCCTTTCTCCAGTAACATGGGCACTTCGTACTTGGCTAGAAGATGATAGACAGCATTTCTGATTTTAGGTTTGCATAGCAGATTCACGTTAGTGCCAGTCTTCACTTAATAGTTTTGCTTGATCTCTTTTTCTCTAGCCTACATATGAAAACACAGTGAACTGGGGATAAAAAAGCATTAGTTGATGGTTAACTTGATTATGGACAGAGTCTTTATCCTTAGATTTTGAAAGTTTTTATTATATAAACTCTTTCACTTCACAAAAAATGCATCCACATGTACACAGTCTCACATACACACTCCTGACTTCCCAACGTGTTTACATTTTTAGTTCCAGTTTGCAACACTTCATCTGTTCCTGAGCAGTGCACATTCTTTATTTGTGTCCAAGACCCAAGCAAACAAAATTCCTTCAAACATCTTTCTGAATTAGAGGAGAGATGACAGTGAAAAAAAGCAAAACAATTAAATTCTCTCCCACTTAAATGAAAATTTTACTGAGGCTTGTTTTGTTACATAGTGTTATAGTGAAAACAGATGATATTTCAAACTTGGCTTTGAAGCAAGCCTCCCTTCAGCCTCCACAGGCAACCATTCCCCCTCTGCACATCACTTCCAACAGCTCTTTAGTGCAAAATATTTCCATGTTTATCCTCCAGACAAATTACAATTGCTGATCTTAAGTCATTTGTGTACTAAGAAAATGATGTGTTGTCAACCCCAAATCCCACTCTTCTTTCTAAATCCTTTCTTTCATAAAAAATTAAATGAAACAAAGGGGGAAATAATTGCATTTCTTCCTTTTCTTTTAAAATATTAGGATGGCTTCAGTGGAATCAGCTCATCAGTGGGAAGTGCAGTGAGCAGCACATACAGTTAGCCCATGTAGCTTGACCCCAGAGCGCTCTGGTAGCTTGCGTATTGCCCAGGCAGAGGAAGCTGAGGTTCAGCAGTACTGCTGACACTAAAAGAGCAGATGTTGGATATACCTCCCCTAATCTGTGTTCTCTACAAAATGACTGTGAACCATTTATCAAAATGTTTAGCTTGTTTTGATAGCTGCACTAAATTGTAAACAAATGGTAACCACATGTTATTTACGGCAGAATAATTTTGCTTTGTTTGGTTTTATGACAGCATTTACACAGTATTTTATGCAACCTTAGTGACCTACATAAGGTTTTGGTCTACAAGTTATACTCTTTTTCTGAAAAACCAAAGAATTAACAAAATAGATGATGGCAGGATTTGTTTTTAACCATAGCAGCTGGTAATTTGATGGAAAAAAACCAGTAAAACTTCTTTGGTGTTTTCAGAGATCAGAAATTCTCTTTTCTGCTTTCCCAAGGGCCTTTAAAAATATTCAGGCTTGTTGCTGAAGTTCACTAAGTCATGGAGTGATAGCAATACACAGTACCATCCCTAATTTCAACTAAGTTCCCCTAATTCTTGCCATCACAAACCATTTCCTGGCTTCTCCTCACCTTGCTCTGAAGTGTTTTTTCTTTGGTTTATGGTTTTTTGTTACTCAAGATTTGGGAAGAAGGGGGAACATTGTGATGAAACCTTCTTCTGTAAAATCACTGAAACCATTACACCGCAGTTACAGCTCTGCTCTATTTGCCTTTAGGCACAAGCCAAGATCAGATGGTTCTAGATCAGCAAGGACGAAATGGGGAAGGGAAAGCCACATAAAAGCTTTTCTCCTCCCTAACACTTCCATTCAGGAGTCCCAGAGGGAAATCACAAGTACAAAAATCATTCTTTAACAAAACACAAGCGAAAAAAAACCCAAAACCCCAAAACAGTAGGGCGTGCAATATCGGAATTATTTCATAGTAATGTTGGAAAAGTAGTAGCTGAATAATTTTGTGGCTTGGTTGTTATTTTCAGGGTGGCTTGGTAAAGTTGCATGAGAGGGAACAGAAACCTCTTGGTTAGGATTTGTAAATAGAAAACATCCTAAGGCTGCTGTCCCTTTCCTCTTCTGGATCATTACTCTCAGGAAGCCACCTGTAATTCTCTTTGTAAATGGTCTGTGCTGCATGTGAAAGAAGGAAGGGAGAAAGGAAAAAAAAACCCAAAAAACAAATTTGCCGAACAGAACACAGAAAAGTAAGTATTTTTGAAAATGTTTAATTCTCCAGGAGGGATGTCACCAGTTTTTGGTTCTCTGGTACATGGGGAGGAGAAAGTTACAGCTGCTTTAAGCGCTATCAGCTCCATTTTACTGCCAAGATGACATACTTAGAAGTGAACTGCAAATATAAGAAACACCAGTGCTGGTATTTCTCAGTGTTGGTCTGTGATTTTTTGTATGTTATATGCACAAGCTTTTTCAGTGAAAGACGAAGGATTAAGTCATTAACAAAGGCTTTCTTTTCCCCATAGTTAAATCAGTCACTGAGCTTAAACAAAGGCTAAAGTTAATGAGTCTGACTTAAGAGTCCCTTTCACTTCTACTACCCAATTTAGTGTCTTGACTTACGGGCTGTCATATTTTTCATTCCTTCTAAACCCTTTCTGCATGACATTCATTTGCATAAACAATCCCATGGCAATAGCAGGAATAACATTTAGCTCTCTAAACCAGAGAGTTCATCCATATTTCCCAAAAGTATGTCAGCTCTGAGTGTGACAGGTCAAGATGCCACTTGAAATTCCTGCCTGTTCTCTTACACCGTGATGGTGAATCTGAGCTGGTTGCAGCAGCTTGAGCCAATTTTCAGCTCATGTTTCTTTCATGGGAATGACTGGAGCTCCTAGAGAGGAAAGACTGACCTTCTGCGCCTTTTACTTCGTCTAGCTTCTTCACGATGCCTCGCTGACTTGCCTAGTCCCCTCTTTCCATGCTTCTCCTCATTCCCTGCATCCATTTCTTGCAAAATGGCACAGAAGGATTTATAAAAATTTCAGAGCTGCTTAGAGCAGATTTTTAGACATGCCATGTTTCAACCATTGGGGCGAAATGTTCCAGACTAGGTGCCTTTCTTGGGATGACTTGTTTCTGAAAAGTTTAATTCAGAATGTCTTCTTGAGAAAGTTAGGGAGAAAAAGTCAGTTGCTTTTTTCTGTACTTTTAAAAAATAGTATTTTTGAGAAGCTTCAGTGTCCTCATGTTTAGATCAGAGGGGAAGCCTTTGTCAGGGAGCAGCAAGGGCAGGTTCCCTTCCCCTGAGGGAGGGCAAGACGGGGGCTGAGGCTGGTGGCAAGGCAGGAGCAGGGCACAGAGCTGGCCAGCACGGGCACAGTCCCACAGCTCCTGGGTGAAGTGAGCAGAGAGGGTCCGGTGACGGGAGCCAAGTTTGACCAAGAGTCCAGATTACCAGGCAAGTTCGTAGCAATGAGACAGGTTTGAAGTCATGTTGAGTTTGCAATTCAGGATCAGGTCCAGAGACAAACACCCTGGTCATTACACAGTCCAGTGATCACCAAGCATGTTCGTAGTGTGGAGGAAGGTCTGAACTCAAGCTAGAAAATCAGATCTGAGGGTTTTCTCAAAGAGCTCCAAGACCAGTGATCGGACTCCTCAATCGTCTCTCTCCTCCCAGCGAGGTCCAGCCCCACCAGAACTTTACAACCTTCAGTAAAATCTTTGCTAGCCCATTTCCCCCTTGTGCCAAGTTGGGACGGTGCCCCTGGTAGCACCCAGCCCGGCACCACAACACGCCAGAGCGGGAGGGACGCAGGACCTGCGCAGCAGCCCACAGCAGGGATTTCCCTGGCCATTTCTGCTACAACGTTTTCTGTTGAGCTCCCCTCAGCTTAAAAACATCAGAGCGCCATGTGCAAAAACCATGAAAGTAATGGCTGCCCTGCACCACTGTCCAGGAAAGATAATGGAATGAAATGGAAATAGAGAGCATAACTGCAAAATTAAAACACAAATGGCAGTACACTTGCAGAGGAGGCTCAGATTGTACTGTTGCACAGGTAGCTTTAAAGCTGACAATTTACAGCTTGCATGTTTATGGGAAAAAACGCATGATGGTTGCAAAGCCCGGTTTTGGCTTGAAATTTTAATACGTATAAGCAGCAGAGACTAAGAGAAAAGGGTTGACTCATTCTTCTTCTGTGGGGAGGGATAGTGTGGAAAAGATACCAAATAACACCTAATAAAAAATAGGCAGTGGTGCATATAAATTAAATGTTGGGAAGAGGTCTGGTAAAACTTTATTTTTTGGCACTAATAACACACACCGAAAGGCTCGCTGAATATTGGAGGGGTTTCTTGCAAGAAAACTGAAAACTCCAATTGTAAGAAAAGGAAATAGTTTTCTGACAGAGCAGTAAAAAGGTGCAACAACAGATGCCCTGATAAACATACCCAGTTGCCACAGGCACCTATAACGCATCCTCTAAACACGTTTTTTTGGCTGGCAAAGTGGAAAAAAGGGCAAATCTAGGATTAAAGAAAATTGCATCCCACTTTGAATGTCTGGAGAATGCCTGAATGGTATAAATTGTGTATCTTGGCCATCCCCAAATATATAGGCAGGCACTTGAGGAAATGAGTTAGAACTGCATTTCCTCAGAGTCAAAACTCAGTTGCAGCTTTCAGTAAACTTGTATTTTTCCATCTAACATGGGTAGTGACTTGGATTCCTAATGAGGAAAAAAGATAGTAGCAAATAATAAAACACAGAAGTGGTGACGTATGTCCCATACGGTAGCAGGTTTTCTCTAACTGGTTAGGTGGAACCACAGAGGTACTAAAAGTTAGTTTTTCCCTAAAAACAAAACACAGAAACAAACAAACAAGCAATCTAGTAAAATGACAGCCAGTATGACTCTGCGTCATTCATTTGAGCTCTAGGGGCGCGGTAGCTTAAATTCCACAAATGCAAAAATGTTCATCTATGTTTGTGTGGATATTTTGTGTTCAGCCAGTGAGTTCAATTCATCTGTGTCGTGGACAATCTGACAAAGTGAATGTTTGAAAGATTTAATGGAAAGATCTGGAAAGAACATTTTTTAACTAGTTTTCTGATTTTGAAAGACTTCAAAGTACTTGGAAGGAGGTATAATTGATTTGTATGACACTTTAAAACAATGATTTTTGTCACACTCCCTTTGGAATATGAGAAATCTCTATGGTCAGTCAGAAATATTTGCGTAAAGCTGCTAAGGTTGCCTTAATGAAGATATAATGTATTTTGTTCTTTTTCTGTTATACTGTGAGATGTTTTGGCTTTCTTTTTCATCCCAATCCTGTCTTAAATTACAAAATAGGAGTGGAGAGACTCCTATTTGTTTTACATACGTAGCTTCTTAGATTAATTCGTACTTAACCCAGAAGCATTTTATTACCAAAGAGGAACTGAATGATCAAGACAGCCCATACTTTGTCTCGTATTTAAAACATGCAAATAGGAAATATCATGTTCCATGATTTTACCTATTTGAAAAGCCGTAAGTCTTTCCAGTCTTTATTAACATCATCAGTGTAAGATCTGTTACACCTGCTTATTAACTTCCCTAGCATCCTTGCAGTAAAAAGGCTTGTACTTGCAAAAGGATGGATTGAATTGCACGCTAGAAGTCATTTCTGATTGACAAAGTTCTACCGACCATTGCGTTCGTTCCTTTTCTTGTCTATGTAGAAGATGATTTGTACACAAGGGAGAGAAAGGCCCAAGGACAAAGCGGGACTATGTAACGGTGCGTTGCAGGTATGAACTTTTTGGTTTTTGACATCACTTGCTTTGATCATATACTCATCATGGCAAGACAGAAAGACAGAGAGCAGCTTAGACCAGCATGATAAATGCTCTTTAAGGTCCCCAATAGGTATGGGTAGAGCAGAAAGTATGAGCTCCTGGTGAGAAAACCTTTGTCCCGCATCAGCACATGTGTACGGGTGGCCAAAGGGTGACTGCTCCAAAAATTTGCTTAGCATCACCTGTTTTAAAATAGCAAGCATAATAACATTTAAACCGTTGCAAAAGCACAGACATGCTACCTAAATAGAAATTATCACGTGTGACTGCTTCAATACAGTTAGGCAAATATATGACAAAATACGAAATTCTAAATATCACGAGAGGCAGGAGATTTTCTGCTGTCAGATCATTGTAAGGAACTTTAAAAAGATTTAATGTTAAATTTTCAGTTTTGTTTTCCTTAGATGTCCTGACTTGGCAGCATTCAGTTCCAAAAGTGTCTGGTTTTGGTACAAATGACTCATAAATAAAAACTTACTGTAGAAGCTTTAAAGCTGGCACATAGTTTTCCACAAAGCAAAATCATAAGGAACTTATTCTCAAAGTGGTAATACAAATACTAGAGTAAAAACACAGGGTAACTGGAGGGAGTGGGATGGAAGAGAGTTAATCACCTAAGTGCAGAAAGCGAAATTTAAAAGGTGGGGTTTTTTTTCTTTTTTTGCCTCTTTATTGCTTCTTTTAAACGCAAACAGTCCAGAAGTGCTTAAAAATCACATTCAATCCAAACTAATTCAGTATTTAAAATATTTGCATTCCTTCGTTACTGTTTCAATCACAGATACAAACCTTGGATCAAGGACACCTGTGGTGAGAAGTGCCAACAGAAATGTGGCAGGCTAGTCAGTAAGAAAGCTTTAGCGATAGGAAGAGAATCAGATTTTGCTGCTTTATGATAATAAACAAGGACTGAAAACAAGCCTTTGTATAAGTTCAGTTTTTCCACATTTTGGACCTTTCCAGCCAGTTTATGGTTCCTGCGCTCTCCTTTCTGCTAAAAATAACAATAATTGCCTCCCACTGATTTTGATCCACCGAAGGCAGGAAAAGTTGGAGTCCTCCTGCAGGCAGGCTGCAAGGAGTTGCCAGAGATTTTGCTGCCATTTGGTCTAACTTGCTGAGAACAGAGCTGTACCTGGGATTTATAGCGGAGTCGTGCTACTTAACCAAGCTAAGCGTTGTCAGCAAGACGCCGAAAACTGAGCAAGCAGGAACAAGAATGGGAGGTTAAAGGAGGAATATTCTCTTGCATGCCAAGATTAGCGTAGTGACGAACTGAAGTTAGGATGAGGGCAGCAGTAAAGACCACCGGCTTTTTCTTCATGGTGTACCACAATGGCCCTTATTTGGGATTTTGTCCCCCTTGTGCTCAGCTTTCACAAACGGCACGAACCTTTCTGCCAGCCGGCAGCCCGCAGGTGTCTGTCCTGGCCACCATTTTGTAGGAGCCCGCTGGAGACAAACCCACGTAGCCCTCCGTCTGTCTGACAGCGGGCAGCCCTCCTCTCTGGTTCTCATCAGCTGCTGCTGCTGGCCGGTCATGTTTTCTGCTTCTTTAAAACCGCAGCTGAAACCTTGTTTTGGTGAACTAAGATCAAGTAAATGTAGCGTGGTTCCATCCTTCCTGCCACTGTTAGGCTGGCCAGACATGGAAACACCTGTCCTCCTTCATGTGCCGGCAAACCTTCGGAAAATAACCCCACCGCCCTCTAACTTGAAAAAGGCAAGTATTCAGAGAGCAAATTCTCTTTCCAGTCAAATGGAGTGAATTACTCAAATTCTCATTTGATTTCAGCTCTTATATTTACTGATCTGTCAGCATATTAACATTTTGGAAGTACACTATGTAAACTTTCACTCATTTTTTTAAAGAAATTATGCAGACAGTGCAAAATAAAGCCTGTTTTCTCCAGGTAATGCATTAGTTGCCCTTGAAAAACTTGTCTGATTTCTAAATTTCCTGCAGGCAATTTACAATAGCCAATTACATAGTAATGACAAAAAAATAGTCTTCCAAAACTACATTCTGTAGACCAAACTCAGTGTAATACCTAAATGACTGCAGAAAGAATTTGTTTTTCTGAAAAAGTATTGAGAGAAAAATTATTCCAAGTCAGTAATAATTTAAAAAGTTAAAGCAATGAACTATTGTCAACCTTCAGATTTTGTCTGCCAGGAGCCCGGAGCATTGGTGGTTCTGAGAACTGCTGTGGATGAATAGTGGTCCACAAACTCTGCTTGGGAATCACTTTTCCAAACCGTAACTGAAATTATGACAACTTATAACTCCAATTTGGCTTCTATATGAAAGGCAGAAATACAATATCACTGTGCAATTATTCACGTGTTGTTTGGTTTGGGGTTTTTTTTTTGTGTGTCCAAGGACAACTGACATTCTGGTTGTTTCCCTGATGAAGGAGTGTGAATGAGTGCAGTGTCTGCAGCTAAGGCTAGGTATCGATTTACTTGGATATGGAAATACTGATGGACTTGACTTTCCTTTGAAACCTGAAGAATGCTAAGTCAGCATTGTGACAGCTGTGCCTCTGCTCACGTTTTGAACAAACTTTGTTTTGGATTCCTGGGCCTGACTCCTTCTTAGCTTTATATTTATTTTACACTTTAAAGTTCATGTTACAAGATAGGTGCTCCTGCTTCTTTTTTCTCCATTTTGTTATAAATAAACAAATATCAGCATCATACAAAGTTCATGGAGTTTACAGTGTGATTTTTTTCATTTGGTTGGCCTGCCTCCAGGAAAGAAAGAAATACTTTTTTTTTAAGTTCTTGGTTTTAGGTGTATTCTTTCAGAATGAATGGACTTTCCTGCCCAGATTGTTGCCATTTGTTCCTCAAAAAGCCCGGAGTAATTCCTGTAAAGACAGCTCTCCTCTTTCATCTCATGAGGCGTAGCCTGGTGTATGGATAGTGAAGGATAGTGGTATCGCCCCAAACTTCCTCATTCTCAGGGAAGACTCTCCTTGGCTTTAGTAATTAAAAATAATACTAATACAGTACTTTTCTATTCTAGTCTAATTGAATTCTGGTGACCGGGGGTGTAGATTTTCATAAGAAAAGTTTGTCACCTGTCTTTGCTTGCTTCTTTGGGAACTGCTGCAAGAACAAAAGGTTTGGTACTGAATGGTATTAGGTTACATGTAACATAGCCAGGGAGAATTTCTTCAGTGCTACTTCCACCCTTGTGCAGTAAGACTGGAAGATCTGTTTTCTGAATGAAGGTGTTAGTTACTCCTTTCACAGGTGACACCCTGTGCCTCATGAACCTGCACAGCAAATGTACTTCGTTCTGAGACTGCAAGAAAGCTTGTGTGCTGGGTAGGAGAGAAATGCAGCTGTTCTTTTTGGGATGCCTTCCTAAATAAAGGCAAGTGCTTTGAAGCCCATGTGCTTAGCAGCCTTCAAGGGCTTCTTCCACATGAATAATGAAGCCTTGCTGCCCTGAATAGCTCCAGAAGACAGGATCTAGCAGCTTTGGTCCAGGCACATAAAAGAATTTTCCTAATCTAATATAATCACAGCATAAGTCTGGGGAGTTCATTGTTGCTATCATATCTGATGAACGCTTGATTTTTGGCTATCTGTTCTCTAGTTTTCTGCCCCCATCTAGCATAGAATAATTTTAAATACAGGACTTTTATAAAAAAAAGGGAGAAAACAACCATTTGGAGGTCACTTCATGAAAAACAAGACAAACATCTACTGATTAGATTACATCAGATGGAGGAGTATCAGTCATTCAAAATGATGTTATGCAAAGGATGGATACCTTTGAAACTTTCCATCCAGCAATCCTTATTGTTGAATCTGGATACATGATCCTGATCACATTTAGATAGTTCTGATTGCTACCTAATGAAGTAAGATATGTTTTTTGACACTATTCCAACAGCCATGTCAAAGATGAGGTCACATATGCAGACTGGACTGATGAAGACAGCTGTCCAAGACTTCTACATCTGCAGCCTTATGAATGCTAAAAACTTAGCCTGCCAAGTCTGCAGGGCATTTCAACGCTGTTGCCATAAAGGTATCAGCAAGTTCTTTTGTGAAGCCTGCAGTTTTTGGCAGAGTGTAAATGAGCACAAATCTTATGTTAGCTTTGGCTCTGGGTTCTCTTGCAAATGAATACGTTTTTATCAGTCTTACTTTACATGAAGCACCATTTCTGGATAAGAGATTGAAAATGATGTGCCAGTTGTAATCTGCTAATTAACCCAGTGTGTCAAGGTGGATAGCCCAGGGTACTCGCTGCCATCCAACCTGATCTCTGCGATTCCCTTAATGTTATGTCATTGTATAGTACAGTGTCGTG
>NW_008796213.1:5582412-5605172 GCF_000699145.1 Aptenodytes forsteri | reverse complement strand
ACTGAGCATGACGTCACACGGTATGGAATGTCCCTTTGGCCAGTTTGGGTCAGCTCTCCTGGCTGTTCCCCCTCCCAGCTTCTTGTGCACCTCCAGCCTTCTCAGTTGGTAGAGCATGAGAAGCTGAAAAGTGTAATGAAAAGTGACTGGTGTAAGCACTGCTTAGCAACAACTAAAACATCGGTGTGTTATCAACATTATTCTCATGCTAAATCCAAAACACAGCACTGTACCAGCTACCAGGAAGAAAATTAACTCTATCCCAGCCGAAACCAGGACATACAGATAGTTAATTCTTTTCAGGAGAAGCTCATTTTTATTTGTTGTTTCACAGCAGCGCACAGAACTCATGGCCAGTCATTCAAACATACGTAGGCTCAATTATAAGCACGTATGTATTTGTAGAACTGAGGACAAAATTTAGTTAATGTATTCAACTGCTGGACAGGTGATGACAAACAGGAAACAGCAATTATACAGACCAGCCCCACCAGTAACATGTGTGCACTGAGTATTTCAATAGTCAGTAGATAAAAGTGGTATCGGTAACCACTGCTGTTTACCTGCCTCATAAGTTACTGTCAACCAAAAATAGTAAGCAGGAGGGTTTTTCTGCAAATGGCTCTCGAAGGCCTTTTCAAAGTAGTTAACACTGAGCAGATAAGCGTGACAGGAACAGAATGTGATTTAAATCCAAGCGGAGTGGAAAGATTCCAGAGGATTTCGATGGTGTTGAATGAGTCCTCTCGTAAACAGCCTTCTTAACACAACAGCTACCATGTAGCATGGTTAGGAGATCTCATTTTCCTCCCGAGGCCAAATTTAAGTACCCCCAGTCTCTACTCCTTCTCTCCAATGAATCTGGAAAGGGCGACTGGTGCGTAGCCCACTGCTCAGTCTGGCTCTTCATCTCTCATAATTGCACCATTATCACCCATAAGGAACCCATTAATGTGGAAGAGGTTTTGAAGCCAAAGCCTCTCTTTTCAGAGCCCTGATCTAGGAATGCTTTAAGGGTATATGCCAGCTCAAGAATCAGATTCATTTTGGTTCTGGGAATCAAACCACAGCCTCTGAAAAACAATGGAATTCATGGCTCGTTCCAGAAAGTTAAGCAACAGCCTCAGCTTTTTGCTAAAAGAAGGCTAATAAGGTTTGATGTAACATCAGAGGAGCTAATTCAGATCTAATAACAATACTTGTTTTTTGAACACTTTAGCCTTAACACAAACAATTTCTCACTTCATAATTTTCCTTCCTAGGGCCTTCTTTTGGAATATCCTACAGGCAGATGTCCTACTTAACAGGAGACCCCTCATATTCTGCCAATTTCCAGCTATGTTTAAGTATTTACTGATTGAGAACATTTCAACCATTAGGCAAAGAATCCTCTCTTTCTGTGTGGCATGCCAGATGTCAGCTGCAATACGATCTGCAGAAAGACACGCTGTCTTAAGGCTACCTGGGCAGTAGTATGAGGGGCTTAGTCATTTCTGCCTTATTTGAAACAGCATTGTCCCTATTTAGAAGTAGATGTTAGGAAATAATGAACTGTATACAAAGCAGCGTGTTATGCGCAGAGTTGAGTGGCAGAGGAAAACTAGTTTACACTGCACCAGCAGAAGAATTGCCATGAACAATATGGAGAATCAAAAGCAGCAGCAAACATGAAACGATCTCAAGGGAATGGACATTTCAGAATGTGATTGGATTTGTATTTCAAGTTTAAGAGGATTCATTACAAAAACATTTGCTCCTATCACTGTAAATGTAGATGCAAGAAGTAGCCAGCTACTCTGACCTTTATAAGCAGCCAGGAAATAACATAAGCCTAAATCAGTCCAGTTTGTTCTAGGATCTTAAATTGCAGTTCTGATAAGGGGTGGTAGCTAAGTGGGTGGGGGAAAGATGACACCACTTGGTATCCTTTAAAAAGAAGCAGGTTTAAAAACAAAATGAAAAAAATACTGGGGAAAAAAGTGACAAAAAATGGCTAGGTTTCCTGAAAGGAACTTGCACTGGAATTCATGTCCTGTTTACAATACCTGCTGTAAACTTCAGTCTCTATAGCTTCCTATTTGTACCCTGCACAGGTCTGGTGTAGCTGTGCACAGCCGAAACAAAGCTAGCTCTGTGGGCCTGTTCATGCACAGCGTTGGAAAGAAGAACACAAGCTGTAAATGAAGTTGTTTTAAGAACAGGTTTTGTGATTATACTTTAATTACTAGTGAATCAGCTGGTCTCTGTTCAAATTTGTGCAAATCTGAGATGAGTAAGTTGGTTAAAAAATATTTTAAAATCCTAGGAAGTTAAAGGCACTAAGGTGGCCATAAATAAATGTTAAAGAGTAAAACTAGATGTTGAAAAACAGACTCCCCAGATACATTGGACAAGAGCCTACAAAAGCCTTCAAAAGAATTTTCTTCAAAACACTATGAAAGTTAACAGGAAACGCTTTATAGGAGACTTCATGATAATTATAAAGATGTTGTTTGACGCTTTCTGAATAATGTGTTCCCTTGTTTAAAGAAAACGATACTGACAATTCACAATAGCCCAAAAATAAACGACTGGGGCAGCAACAAATGTATGCTAAGGAGTGAGTTCAGATTAGCAATATTTTATGTTAAACAGTGGTTTAGCAGTAGACTAACAGAACTACCCCCTGTGCAGACTATTTAGGAGATGAGAATTAATTCCATAGGTTTGGTTGGATGAAGTACAACAGCACGTTTGATTGTCCTAATGCAGCCCAGTATAAACACAGGTAAGAAAAGCCATCTCCACCCTTTTCTGCTGGAGTCTCTATCCTCCTTCTCTATCCTTGATTGTCAACAGATGTTTTAAGACTTCATTACATATTATTTGATGTGGCTCTTCCAGTTGCATCAGCGTAGTTCTCTTCCCTTTCCTCCTCCCCAGATCAGTACCAGTCCCTTAGACTCACCAGAGGTTTGTAGTTCTTTATCTGTTTTATTTCCTATTTCACTGTTTTTCTTTCCTGATTTTTCCTGATTTTATTTTATTTTATTTTATTTTATTTTATTTTATTTTATTTTATTTTATTTTATTTTATTTTATTTTATTTTATTTTATTTTATTTTATTTTATTTTATTTTATTTTATTTTATTTTATTTTATTTTATTTTATTTTATTTTATTTTATTTTATTTTATTTTATTTTATTTTATTTTATTTTATTTTATTTTATTTTATTTTATTTTATTTTATTTTATTTTATTTTATTTTATTTTATTTTATTTTATTTTATTTTATTTTATTTTATTTTATTTTATTTTATTTTATATTTTATTTTATTTTCAGTAGTAAGCATGAGGCTCCTGACTTAGGTTTCTCTTTTCCCATCTTGTGATGGGAAGGGTTCTTGTGCATTGACTCCTTGAGATGTATTTCAGCCATCACTTAGCTACCGGGAATGGAGAACCCATCACAATCAAGCAAACCCTCCTTGCACCCGCAGTGACACCCGTTTCAGAGTCTCCCACATGGCACCAGAGACAGGGGCAGATCACCACAAACGTCTTTCCTGTGTAGCTCATTCCTCAGTGTTTCATTTCGGAGGCTCTGTTCCTCTTCTAGTTCTGTCAGTTTGCTGGCAAAAAACTCTCCCGTGTTCCCTATGGGACTGCCAAACAAGCTGGTGTCTTCCCACCAGAAGCTACTTGGGAACCTTTACAAGCAAGCACGATCTCCTGTTGTCCCAGATTCTACACTGAAAATCCACAGACAGGAGAAATCCTGGCTCTGACTGATCCGCTGCAGTCTGCGAGCGGGTACCTCCTCTCCAGGTCCTGTGACTGCAGTTACAATATAACTTTGCTCCTAAGAAACCTGCCAAGGTATTGGTCGTTAGTATCCGGAAACTGGAGAAAAAGTGCTTCCTGCTCCCCCATGTAATGTGCTGTCATTTAATGTAATTGGTTGTATATTCGTTACAGGATAATAAAGAGTTCTTTATGTTTTTCTTTATTTCCACTAAGGCCAGCGACAAGTGGCATGTTCATTTCCACAAGCTTTGAGGCAAAATCCTGTAGTCCTACCTTTTCCTTCCCCTCTTTTCTTATACGAGGACTCTTCTCTTTCTTACCTGTTCTCTCAGCTTCTAAACTTTACACCTGTTTCTGAGTCTGCATGTCTTGAGAGTAACTGACAAAACTGACGAAATCACACGGGAGCTGCTGATTCTGTCATAAGGTTGCATAATTTAGTATTCCAGATGATGACCCAGCTCCCCTTGAAGAAAATTAAGAGATCATTAATTCCCGTTTTGCCATGCCATTTAACAGCTACCATGATTTATGGGATGCTTTCAGTAACCCATCCATGATATTTCTAGGATTTTGGTTTCCGAGATTTCTGTTTTTCCAAAACCCAGAGGTATGCGCAAAGGCAGTGTTTCTATTCTTTCTAGAAATCCGGGAGAGACTTATCTGTCCCCAGTCCCGAGTTGAACGCTTGATGCACAGCGCTTTCTGCTCGCTGAATTTAACTGGGTGGTTTGAGAGTCAACCCCCTTTCATCCTTCAACCCCTACTCAAGAAGACTCAGTGGTCTGCAGAACTGCGTTTTTACTCCAGAAACTGTTTTTTATTTGTCTGTTTGTGCATTTTTCCATATTGAATTTTTATCTGACAGTGCAATGAACAGTTTCCAACCCTGTCTTTCTTTAGTTTCCTCTCACTCCTCTTTAGTCCTAACATTGTTAAATATTTTTGCAACCAGAAGGTATTTTTGGAGTGAATATACTGCCATGACTCTCTGTTTTCAATGGCAACGCTCAGTTCTGGCTGCCATGAGCAGACACAAGATGCCATGTAAAACTGCAAGCTGATTTTTAAAAAATCTGATTATATAATGTTGTACCATTCCTTTTGGTTGAAATTCCAGGAAAGTAGCAATAGGGATTTTTTATTGCCTACCCTAAACAGTAAGCATGTTTTAAATTCAGTTCAAGACTAAAAAGCTACGCTAATACAATAATAATGTTCAAATTTTAAAGCCGTTGGGCAAGGACAGGTACTGAAAAAATATCAGCTTCGCCCTTTGACAGCACTGGCGATCGCCCTTTAAAATCTGCTATAATACTATAATTACCCCAAATATTTGGTTTAAACACTTTTAAGCTAACCAGCCATGCCAGCTGTAGGCAGGATATCAGTTGAGAGTTGATTTTGGTTGGCAGTCAGGTCAGAGAGCACCCATGACTTACTACCTGCATACATTTAAATTCCCCAGACATCAGATTGGGACCACAAAATGGAGAAAAGTAAGGCTAATTTGTTGACTGTCATGAAGAAAGATGATTTCTGGAACAGAATCATAGAAACCACATCCTAATACTAACATACTAGGAGAGCCGTTTGCCAACACAATTTGTGTGAATTGAGTATTAGGTAACACAGAAGGACAGAGGACAAAGGGAGAAATAAGAAATGGCGCCATCTCCGTGCCCCCAAAACCGAGAGGAAGCCATGCCGATGGAAAGCTTCCACACTCCTGAGAAAACGAGTGCTTGCTGAAGCCTGGCTCCTGGTTCCTCGTTTGCTTCTGAGACTGTTACAGCTACTTGGAGACTTCTCAGATCGTGCCACAGTGCCATGATCTTTACACACAATAGCTTTTGCACTGAATTTCAAATTAAATGTTATTAGAGGCTTAATCAAAACTACGTCCTTCTGCAATCTGTGATATCGGTTATGATTCCTCAGGTCTAAACACTTCGCTTTGAACACTCCATTTCTGTTTCTTCAGTAAGAAGACAAGTTGGGTTTAAGGAGCAAGAGCAGAACAAGCAGAGAGTCTTAGAGCCTGATGTCTCCTTCAAACTGCATACAGAGAAATAACTTATTTTCCAGATTCATCCCTGAGGTTATTCTGCTGATTCCAGAAGCTCTCCGGGAAACATCCCCAGGCCCTATGAACAACATACGCACTTGCTGAGCAGAGCAAGAAATACTAACAATTAAAGCCAGTAAAAGGCTTGTGATCTGGTTTTAGTTGATTAAAGGTAAGAAGATCACTTTCCCTTCAAGTGAAGGTTCTTATCTCCTATTGAATTTGGATCTTCAAAGATTAAATAGCTGTCTATAAGAACAGATTGATATTTCATCAGGAGGAATTTTTGAACGTTACATTTTTGCCTTAAGATCAAGAGCTATGGTCAAAATCAGTTCTAAGCGGTAAAGACAAGATTTTACATGTAATCCTAGTGAAAGTTCAAATCTGTACAAAATTCTATTTGTAACTTTTTAAAGGAAAAAAACCCACAAATTATTTTACTATGAAAAACTATCCTAGGGAAGAGACTAGCAATTGTATAAAACAATATTTATGGTAACCCCAAAATAATAGTTTTTGACTTTTCCAGGTCACCTATATGAATTAAATCTAGCACAGATTACTAGAAAAAACAGACCCAACCTAGAAATGCTGGGATGTGACAAAGCCTAGCTGCATAAGCCCTTGTTTCAGATCACTTGACCGGAGCATAGTCAAGGCTTTTGAACAGATAGTTCACATCACACATCAGACATTTAAGGGGGAAGCTGGTTGATTTGAACAAAAAAAATTTCTTTGAGTTGTATTATTGCTCAAGAATTGCATCACCCAGTCACCCATAGACAGACAGAACATAAATAGTTCCAGATTCTAGCTAAAATGAACAAAGATAAAAAAGAGCCTTTATGCACAAAGATAAAAGCTAAGGCACATATTATATCTCATTACTAGTGTTATTTCCTTTTTTCCTGGTTAGAATTTCCCTAGTCTTCCACAAGACCTTTAAAATTAACTTTAAGCTATTGACTTTTTGCGTGGTTTCCGCCTTTGCCAAGCAAAACAACACAAAACAAAACCCCTGTTGCAGACAGATGATCTTCTCATACTGACCTGCCTCTGTATGTGACATTGCACGCTTGAGTGACACCTGCTGTGACCACCTTACCATGTTGATGTTAATCTGTTCTGCCGCCACTCTCCTTCTTCCCATTGCCACGGCAAAATACTCTTGAATAACTCAAACCAAAAGAAAAAAAGTCCATGAAAACCATCTAATGTGTTTCAACTATCTGATGCAGTGAAAGAGGAAGGAAAGATACCTCTTTGCAGGGAGATCCATCAGCTGCTAACATCTCTAATAAAAGTAGGGCTACAGAGAGACGGTTCCTTCAGGTCTCATGACGAAAGTCTAGGTGTTCATCAGAGAAACCTTCCTTGAAATGTACCTTCCACTTACAATGAGTTTTATGAGTGTGTGTTGGGAGAGGAGTTGTGTTGTGGAGTGAGAAGGTTCTACCGTGTTAAAGATGTCTATCAATACATACTTTGTTAAAGCACTTTCCATATTTATTTAAAAAAAAAATCCACGCAACATTTGATGAGAGTTTTAAAGGAATGTCTACGCTCAGTGTGGCTTATTTAAGACCAAGAATGCTGAACTTGTATAATTCCAGGTAAAGTAATAGATGTTCAGAGGCCTGGATTATTGCTACTCTTCACAGAAGACATGCAAAAAATGCTATCCAAGTGTTTAGTTAGGCAAGGAAATAACTGAAAACAGACTTATTATATGTAAACAAAAGTGGATTTTAAATAGATACAGCAGCTGCCTTTGAATTTTTTTTTACAGCCTGACATGTCACTGTTTCTGGGTGCAGAACAGCTACAATTTTGAAATGTTAAAAACTTTTTACTGTTGTTTCGTGAAAATAAGGTCTATATTGTCTTCTGACGCTCCATTGCAAACTGACAGAAGTCTATTGAAGCTACTGAGTAAAATGTACCTCCTTTGTAACAGGGTAGGAAAAACTTCCCAAGGGAAGTGGCTTAATAATGACAGCTGAATTGCAGCTCGCACCAGTGCTAACTACAGCAAGGGGCTCCTTTGATTTAGACAAATTAATATGAATATTGAAGTTGCTATGAAACTACATGTTGCAGTAGCAAAACATATGTACTTAGATGAAGGCAGGAAGGGATGGCAGGAAAACTTAGATCTGACTTGTTTTCCACAAAGGCATAATAAAAAAATCATTTAACTGGGTCTCCAGATGACTATTAAAAACAGTTAAGGCTACCTACAAAACTATTGTACTTGCTAGCCTGAACGTGGAAAACAAACCCTGATCATGTGGTCTACTAGTGCCATCTATTGTGTACAGGGAAAAATACAGATACCAAATGTAGAAGTTGGCTATTTTTCTAGTGAGAAATACTCTTTCTGCATTACAGTACCAATTAGAAAACGTAGCCAAAGCTCGTAAAATCACTTCCGTTTTTTATAAAATACAGCAATTATTATCACTTATGTGTATTACAGCAACATGCAGGACTCTAACCACTGTCAGGCTTCACCATGCCGATACTGTTTGTGTATGCATGTGCGGACCACATGGGCACACACACACAAATGCAGTGAAAGACAGACCCAGCTGTGATAGTTTTAGTCAAAGCTACAGAAACCTTATAAATTGCAAACTACTGCAACTTCCTTATGTCAAATTTCTCCCAAATAAAGGGACATCAGCTCATCTTCCAAGGAAATGAACATTACCCCTTCTTAAAATCCAAGCACCATGCTGCCTTTCACCATTTCTTGGAGAAGAACAGCTCTTGCAGCTCTTCCAGCTTCTTCCAGAGAGAGTATTTGTAGCGGACTTCGTAAAACACTAGGATCAGCTCACCAACCCCAAACACTCTGAAGTCTTCGAGCAGACCCTCCAAAGCCTGAAGGCTTGTGAAAATCTGGTGTCAATATTGAGACTAAGACTCTGTATTTACAGAGCAGTTTAAAATACCGAGCTCTTGAATGTCTTTACAAACTTCATGCTGAAACGTCCCAAACGTACTGACATATATTACCATAATCCCTCCAGTCTGCCTGAAACTTTTGCAACCAGTATTACCGCCAAATAATAAAGCCCTTGCCATCAAGATCGTTTTGCTACTATCAAACATAACGCTGCTGTCAGTATGCAAACAGAGCAGATCAGAAATAAAAATTTAGAATACCTTATGCGAAAAAACAAAGGTGCAATATATGGTGATGACGGGCTGAGCACACATGGGAGAGAAGAGCAGGGACAGTAACCGTGTCCTAGGACAAAGTGGGTTTTCGGTATTTTGCATCGATTGAGTTTCATCCTTACAGGATTTGGAACCGTGGTAGAGACTGCAATGGCACTATTTCATCAGTAGATCAAGCTGCACAACCTAGAAAAATGAGGCTTTGCACTTCTGGAAGGGGTAGAGAAACAATTTCGCGTAATCACTAAAAATAACAATAACTGTCATATGATTTACTATAGTTCATGCAAAAGAAGTTTCTCAATCACTCACGATAGGCTGACAAACAGAAAACATCACGCAAACAGAGTAGATGGTGAAAATATTTCTAGCATAGCTCCCAAGAAAAAATAGCTATTTCTTGTTGCTAAGAAATGTGAAAATATAGGAAAAAAGTGCCTGTTGCAAAGCAACAGAAGCATACTGTGACATTATCTGTACTAACCTGTAGAGATCACTTGGTTGTAAAAAATTAAATAGCATTATTTAACAAAAGTCACCCACAGCTAAAATGGTACACCTTGCGAGAATAACTTTTTTTTTCAATTGCTTGCATCTTGTCAACTCATTTCAACTGAAAAAAATAATTAGGATCTTGACTGAAAACCTGCCTGGAGCCAGAGAAGAATCAAAGTGTTTTCAATAGTTGCTCACTGTACAAATGAAAGGGTAATAATCCATTGTCTCCATCTGCATGTCGATGTTTTTGCCTAACAAATTAAATAAAAGGCAAACTGTTGCTGACGCGTTCTTTTGGTCATGAATGTAACTCATATAAAAATGTATCATGATAAAGCTGAGAAAAATGGGAAGGAGTTCTTCGGTACTTGAATTAACACGTTGATTTCAGCAAACAAGATTATCTTGGTTCAGCCACTTTCTCTGAAAAAGGTTGGTTTGTTTGTTTGTCTGTTTGTTCTCTTTAGCAGACTGTAAGCACTGTAAAGGGTGGCAGGCTGGATATGATTCTTTTGAGGAGGACAGAGTACTAAGAGATTAAATAAGTGAGAACTTGTCTCAGGAGCCTTGTATTGGGACGATGATTTAATGCTTTCTTAGGGTTCCCTCACCTTGAAACTTGTGAACTTTATTGTGACTTTCTACAGAATTATTCTACAAAGAATTCTTTTCCTGCTTAAGCGTACTTGGATTCACTGTAAAAACACACTAATTTTAGTTAAGGCTGAACTTCAAGTTAACGTAATTTCTTTTATCCATGTAAAGGGTTTAGTAAATTGATGAGCTTAAATCTGATACCATTTGAAATAACTTATGTCATAAGTCTTATGACGTAAGCCATAAACTTAGTACTAGATTTGATTTTTAACATGATTGCAACTATAAACCTCTGCAAGATAACCTGAATACTGTGGAAAGCAAATCTGGCAGTGAAAAACATTTTTACTATTTTTATTTAGAAGAACTTATAAAGAAAACGTGGACTCTTTAAGTTGTGAAACAGCTGAATTTAATACAGTTTAAAATACACATTAAAGGAAATATGAACAGATGACTAGTCTTAAGACACCACTCTCCAAAACACACATTTGTTTTATCTCATGGAAAATCAGCAACTGAAAATCATCAATATTTCTGTGTGATAGACTGTGATAGACCATGGCAAATGTAATTTTCAGAGAACTTGACTGATAGCCAAGTGGTTAACGCACTAAATGGAGGTAGTGAATCAGTCCACGAAAGACCCTTTTGCCTCCAGATACTTGTAACATCTGACTTCTCAATTGGTTCCTTTCCAAGTCTTTCATTACAGAAGTAAGTTTATAGCAGCAAATATGCCATGTCTTCACTACAGAAGCTCTCCGGGATTATTTTTTCTTCAGTTTTATATATATATATGATACTCATAGACACGTAACTGAACACCTGAGAACTACTGGTGCCTCTTCTTGTTTTCCATTCACTCCCAATGACTTTTTGGAGGCCCTCTTCATTCCATCATTGTAGGTTAAAACACAGGCTGGAAAACTTCTGCTTTGTATTAACCACGTAGCAGTAAGATTTCTCTTTAGTAGATCGTGCCTAAATGTAAATTTACTTTCTATTCCCACTTCAGTTTTAAGCTTCCTATGGCCAGCAGTGCATAAAGGGGAAAAAGGGGTAGACTTTTACAACATACATTGCAGTGATGATTAGAAAACATTTTTCAAGCAATATAGTTTAAACTTCTCCTAGGATTTGTATTTGTATACAGTGTCCACTACCAGAAATGTGTAGCATAGTGTTGCCATCTACTAACTGCAAATTTCTAGTCTTGAAACAAAGATGCCCGCTTCTGCTCACACCTTCCTCCACAGTCCTTGCAACTTAACAGAGTAGGAATTCAGCCTTAGTGTTTTCCATTGTCTTTAGACTTCCCTATTTGCAAAATGTACTTTCTCAAGTTTAAAACTAACATTACTAATCAGACTATAACAAATGAAAAAGTATGGATATGTCCAAAAGGGAAGAGCTGAGGAGATCAAAAGTCTTTGAATGACTTTCAAGTGCTTCTACAGATTGCTTCTATTACAGTATTTTTAATATATCAAACAGTATAAAAATTACAAAATATTGCAAAAAGGTAGCAGGAACATTGCTGCGAGTTTTTAAAATGTTTTAGTGGACACTGTTATAGATGTTGCAGAGTTAATGCCATGGGTTCTTTATACAGCTACGAAAATGCCTGTCCCTCTGCAACATTTTATGTAAGTAAAAAGAAACCTAGAATATTCATATATATGAAATAGAATTTCCTCCACTATCAGGAGTCTTCATGTATTTCTGTTGATATCCTTAAAGAAACTCTCTCAAAGAAAAATAAAACAAGATCAGCTTAAGATAAATTAATTTTACAGTTCTGTGATATAAAGTACAAGGAGATAAAACAAAAATAATGTACTTAAGTGAAATACATACTGTGAGAAATTAAAAAAAAAAGAAGGGTTAGTTTTCTTAGAGTCTGGAGGTTGTCTTTTCTGAATTCATAGTTTGGCTTTCTGTAAGCACTGGTTAGGACAAAAAGAGGATAGAATCTAAAAAATCTTTCTGTCATTGTCAAACACTAACATTGGATTTCATGCTATTTTATAGCCTGTAATTTAAAATGTCTGCATCTCTATTTAGTTTAATTCCATCACTTTCTCTTATTTATTATGTTCACAATATTTATATATAGTTAAACTTTCAATGTTGAACACTTTGGGGTCTATGATCTGAACCAGACTTATCAACTCATTTAGCTACTCTGAGGACTACAGCACTGTCTGCGAATATGTATCTCCAAGGGAAGAGTTTGACTTTTGATAAAACAGATACCATCATACATGTAGACATCAGAGAGTGATGGACTGGCAATAAATACCTCCCCCCCAAATGGTAAATTTAATGATGCATGCATTTCTGAATGGTACTTCAGTATTTTTGTCAGTATTAGAAGGCAGTTATATGCCTTTAAGATAATTGTGTAATTTTGAATAATCACTTTTTTTTTTAAAGCATTTTGTTCTGCAGAACCTAGCTTTTTTTTTTTTTAATAAGGGAAAGCTCTGCAGCCATGGTCTACTAAGTACCATCAGTCAAAAGTAAACAGGTGTAGAAATGTTTGCTATTGGTTAGCAAAACATATGTTAACTCTGAATCCTTAGTTGAAAATTGATTTCTGTATATGCTTATGAAAGTTATGTACAGATTATATATAGGTATTAAACATTTCCATGCTGAGCAAGCACGTAAGTGAAGAAGAAAGTAAATTAATTACAAAGTTTCACATGATCTGATGTCAAACTTTGGTTTTATGCCAGAGGACTTAGAGGGTTCTCACTATTTTTCCCCCCTTCCCACCTCCACGAACTCTGGATATGGTTTCCAGCAATTTATCACAGCATCAGTTGGCTCGCATATGTGACCTCGATTATTAGTTCTACAGTTATGCAAGTGCTTGGATCTAGTTTTTGACTTTCTGGGACTTGTGTGAGGCAATGGTATATATGAAAGACCTACGTATGGGGTATGACATCTACTGTGATTACAACCGAGTTAGTTCATCTTTGTAATTATGGTATAAAACAGCAGTTCTCAGGCCTTTCTACCTTAAGCTCTCTACCCTAGTCTTGCAAAGATCCAACTACTTTATGGGGAAAACAAACATCCAGAAGTCTGAGAAGGATAAGGAGGCCATGATCCTCCTAATGCCTACAGTAATATCCAGGAGGTTTTGTCCTCAAATCTCCACAAGGCACTTGCCATGAGCAATGTTTTTTTTATTTTGGTTACAAGTTCTTTTGCCAAAGTTAAGCCTCGCACATTGGTATTTTCAGCATTTTGTGTCCCTGTACCAAACAAAAACCCCATGAAACACTGCAGCTAGAACATGCTGTGTAAACAAGAGTTGGCGAGGCAAAGCTTGGGAAAGTAAGTTCAAGGCATGCCTTTCACAAATCGTATAAAAGTGTTTTCTTTTTAACTAACCTAATATTTTCTCTTCCTTAAAGTCAGGCTTGATGCGTCACCAGATCCAGCTACCCAAACCAGAAGGTTTTCATGTCAATACTTTTCAAAAAATATTTCATATTCTTCACATTGTGAGGGAATGTATATCAAAATGTGTAATTTTTAAAAAGAAAGGAAACATCTATGGTTGAAATGCATTGGATTATTACATAAAATCCCTCAGGTAGAAAGAAATGCAGTTTTAGTTGCATCATTTATTTTGGTATTATGACACCTTTAGAGGGCCTCTTTCTACAAAAAGATTGCTAAGTAAGTAGAAGATACTAATGTACTGAATAATTTTCAAGACCAGACACCTATTAAACTATTAAACTGGTTTATAAAACTGATCTTTATGTTTTAAAACCCAGGGGAAAAATATTCATTAGGTAGACAGAAATCAGTTCTATGACTGATAAAATTTGTTACTGTATAGCTTTGGTATATCTAGCTGAGATAAAGAAAGGTAATTTTCTATTGCACTTGTTGTTATACAATTCATAGCACTTCTTAATCACTGCTAAAATATGTAGATACCAACCTGAAAATCTCTGATGAACGTTAAAAAGAAAAAGATAAAACCAAAGGCCACTGTCCATTCACAGATCGCACTCACAAAATGATAAGTATAATCCTGATGGGATGAAACATAAAATAATTTTTCAGATAAAACAGCTAAACAAAATAACTGTGGAATGCTATAAAAATACATGTTTCCTTCTGTAAATTCAACAAATATTCTAAGACTTACCACTCATCATCCCAATACCCTGTTGTATAAAAGTCAATTCAGATTTAGTTTTTACAGAAAGGTAAGTATATCTATCAAGGTTGCATATGTTCCATTAAGCAACATGTCTTGTCCACTAACATAAAAGATAGTACAAGAAAACTACAATTAGCACAAGATCAAAACATAGCTTGAATATAATTTGCACCTGAAAAAATTTAGTTCTTATGTGAAGGGTACCAAAGTGCCCATATTCAAAACTTTTACTCAGAGCCACTGAGTTCAGTAGTACTATCCCTTACAGTAAATTCTCCGACGTTTTAAAATGGAGGGCTACCCTTGTATGTCAGTTCCTGACAAGACCTGTGTTTTTAAGTAGACCATCATAGAAAATCTATGTAATATGACACAAACAGAATGTAAAGTGTTTCTTAACATGCCATCAACAAACATGCCATCCATTTCAGCAAATATTTTCTCATCCTTGCATCTCAAGTAAAAACAAAAACCTCAAGAGGTAGATATTACTAAGTTTACGTAACTTGTGAAGATTTATCTCACAGCTGCCTTGCCACTGTTTGGTTGAAGTATATTTGCCAAGTTTGCTTTTACTAAGCTCTTCAAGCAGGACACACTCTCTGCATTTTTTAACCTGTTTTTTGAATACCTCCATGTGGCAAAGTTTGTCCAAAAAGAAAACTTACCTTTCATAGTTATCATTCCAAGAACACTGAAATCAACTCAAATACCTGATACTGACTTTAGTGTGCTTCAGGTCAGACCCCCAACGTTCATCACAATAGTAAAGACTATTTAATAAAGAATGGTGACAAAGCTGAGAAAACCAATGTTGTAAAAAAACCTCAAAAACTTAAGAATCAAATTGGTCCACTTCTGTTTCATGTGTGAAGTTCATTTTCAAGCAATGCAACTATAAAAGGAAGTAGAACAACTTCCAGAATATCCTTTTTTTTTTTTTTACAATTTGTTCTATGGGTAAGTTTCAAATGCTTGGTTAAAACGAAAGTCTAACTCTCTGAAGATTGACCCATCCGTGACAAGTTTTCTTACCCAAGCCACAGACAGTTTTCTAATGAAGAAATAACTTGAAACCAGCATTGCACAAATCAGTGAGATTTCACAAATCTGTTCATGATAATGTACTATTTAAAGTCTCTGAAGCGTTTGTAATGCTATACACTTTTAGATAAACATAACAGCATACTCCAAATAATACGATACAGGGTAAGCTGGCTACCTAATGAGATTTTACCTTTTCACCTGGTGTCCAGTCAATTTTTGTCATGGAAATTTGTGAAGCAAACACAATCACTGGGAAAAACACAGTGTAAAGGAAACTATAAAAGTTTAGTGAGTAATAGTGAAAACGTCTGCTTACAAAAAAAGACCCCACCTCCCGCTTCTGTAACACAGGAGATCCTGAACAACCAGAATATAAAATCAAAGTATTAAGAAGACAAGTAAATGAAACACATTATTGAAAGGTAACTGATAGCAGCAATCAAAACAAATTTCTGCACAAATAAAGGTTTTTGAAGGTTCTTCCAAAGTACAGAGGGCAAGGGGAGACACTCCAAAACTTAGTTCACATTAATGATTGAGAACTGTGGGAGTAGAGTCCTGCGTTGTTCAAAGGGGAAACATGTTGATTTCCATTGGTCCACAATAGGTGCCTTGATATATTTGTACAACTTTCTCTCAGGACTGGGGCCCTCTTTAAAAGCCCTTTCACAGCTGCTGAAACCAAAAGCAGGCTGTAGCTGGCTGGCTGATGTGATGATCTGCTGCGACCACTTTTCAACTCTGGCAGATCACCTAAAGACCAATAAAATCAATGGGATGACTCTAATTTCAGCAGGCCGTGGGGAAAGCCAGTAAGTGTGGTGAGTGTGTCTCTAGGGGAGGCATCTAATGAAGCCAAGCACCAACCAACATGATCAAAAGCATCTGCTTAGGCTTGAAAGAAATTTTGTGTATGCCAACTGTATTTTATATGTCTGTCTGTTAGGTTCATTTTAGAAGCGGTGTCCCCCTTTTGCAGGTCTTTCTCCGTACCCTCCTTCAAATGAAGGAGGTTGGAAAGTTGGTCTAGTTTTACTATCATATGATCTTATGAAGAACACTGGGGCATTAGATTTAAATATACCACTGAAAGAAGAAATACAGCTTTTTAGAAGACCCTGAAACTCATCTTTATGCTATTAATGGTGTCTTGACATGCTATATGCATTATTAGAGAGCCCTAAGCAAAGACTGCAACCTCATTTTAATCCTTTATCAGCAATGGTTTAACTTAAAAGGAAAATCATGAACGCATAAAGGGAAAACCGTGGGATAAAGGATACTGGGAATGAAAGCAATGCATGATATTACAGATATGGCCATCCTTATGTGACACACAAAGTAAGTGTTCCATTGTGGACAGGACTTGTAAGAGATTATAGACTGAAGTGTAATGTATACAACACCCGAGCCAAATGCCACCAAAGCTCCTATGTCATGGACACTGGGAACAGACAGCTCCTGGAAAGAGAATCAGCACAATGGTTAGCTGCTACTATTTGTACAGTGGTAGGAACCAATGAGCTCTGAGAAGATGGTAGCCACATTATGCTGGGCACGTACAAGCAGTGGGAAACAGTCCCTTCTCCCAACAGTCTACACAGGGAAGATGAAAGAAAATGGAGGAAGAGTAGCTCAGAGAGGTAAACTATCCATGTCCAAAGCCACCAGGTCAAAGTCCTTTCCCATGTTCTCATAATAGCGTAGATCAATTTTAGTGCTGTTCAACAGTTGGTCTGTTACCAATTAATGTTTCCACAAACAGGAACTGGCTTGTGTTTTTCTTAAGAGGTTCCTATACCTCCTTTTTCCCTTTACCCTGCCAAAGATTTTCATCCTTTTGCATTTAAAGTCTAATCTGCATTTGTGTGGCCATACTCTAACTAACGGTAAAGTTTCATGGGAGCTGTTCTAAATAGTGACTGCTATAGCTCCGTTCCCCACCCTCCAGTGGCCAGCCACAAGGCTCCAGGAAATAAGTCAGCAGAAAATTAGTTATATATTTAAAAAAAAAGTGTTACCTAAAATAAGCTCTTGATATGAAGGTCTTACACTGTCAGCCTCTTGAATTATCCAGCCCTCTTACTCTTCCCCATGTCACCAGCCACTTTTATTCAAGTTACACAACAGGTGAAAGTGTGTATAAAATTCCAGCATCACTATTCATGGCCTATATTTTTGTAATACCCTACCTATGGAAGATTCTCTCCCTTAAAACACAAACAAGTAGAATATCCAGTAACAAAACAGATGAAGACAAATTATTGTATTCTAAATGTTTCCAAAAATTACAAAAACAAAGTTATGCCACCTTGGAATCCAATATCAGACAGATAAGTTAGCTCTAAAGTTCCTTTCTGTCACCAGAGCGTAGCAAAACATGTGCTGTGATCTGGTCTACTACAGTTCTATTTTAGTGATTCATGAAAACACATCTATATACTTTCATTACATATTTTAACATCTTTCCTGCCTGGAGGCCACTGTTTTCTTTGTCTTGTAATGGTGATTGTGTTCACATGCTCTTTTAAATTATTTTTCCCCGTGCTTTTCTATCTACTCATTCCCTTCTATCTCTCTGTGACTTATTAAGTTCTGTCAGATTTTAAAGCATGTTCCTCACGCAGGTATTTAAGTGGCATCTCATTATACTTGCATTTTCTTCTCCTCTGCCCCACTTTTTGCCTTCCATATAGGAATGACAGGATTTGGTATGGAAAGCATTAAGCAAGCGTAACTGTTGGCTTTTGATTTAGCCCCATACACAATATACAGAGCTTTTCTAACGTGGGTCTCATGATTGCTCCTATCAAACTGCCACAGCTTCCCTAAAAAGCCCATGACACTCAACCCCTAGAGAACCTGGGAAATGTTGCTACATCTGCTACAGTAAGCCTCCTAAGCTTCCTAGTCAGAGACAGGAAGATCTCTCTTTAATCACATGTAAAGTCTAACAGGCAAAACCAGACCTGCTAAGACCTGGGTTTTCGCTTTGCCTTATTCATTAAGGGCTACGGGATGTTTCCTTCCATATCCAATTATCTTCTTAAAGCTAACCCTCCACTGTCTTTCATCTGTCTTTCAAGCATTGTGTTATTTAAAACAGAGAACAAACACCTTATTCATGACCATTACTTATTTTCTCAGAAACTCTTTTGCTTTAGAGGACACACTCCTAGTGTTTTCTCCCACCTTCTTTCTCACTTTTGCTAAATGTTCAGAGACCAATACCATTAAAAACCCATGCTACCTACCATATCTTACCTTGAAGCAAAAAGGGTGACAAAAATTTCCTTACAACTAATTATGCTACTTAAAAGACTCACCACAAGTGGCACTAGATTTGAGTAAATAAAAGCAAACCTTAAATATTTCCAGTATAATCTCACACTGAAACCTTTTTAACAAACTAGGTATTTTGCTTTGGGAAAAGAGAGAATGAACTGATGCCCAACAGTGTCAATCAGCTCTACTACAGTACTCAGGTATGGTGTTAGCTCACCTGCTGGGGAAAAATAAGTGCTAAGAAACAAACAGGTAGTGCACATGAATGTGAATTTTCTGCATAACCCACTGATTAGAGGGACTAGACTGAATGCTAAAGAAGTAACTTCTAATTCCAGCTTTGCTTTGGTCTCCTGACCTGAAACAATCACCTGACCTTGAGCAAATCTCACAGCCTCTTCATGTCTCAGATATTCTACTGGTAAATGGGGATAAGAGTGTACTGTTCACTAGTTGCACACTATACAGTTAAAAGACCAAAGACTTGCAAGCCACCATTTCCATCTTCCTGTGCAATTAAGCATGCTCAAAAATCTGCTAGGTCAGATCCTCAGCTAGATTAGATCCTTACTGTGTTCTGAACCCTTCCTACAAACTGCACTTAACATGGAAAGTAAGGTCAAAGCAGAGGAAAGAGAAATTAGATGAGGAAGGAGTTTATGAACAGGCAATGAGAGACAACAGAGATTAGATAAGAACCCATGTTATAACTGTCAAGGGGCCCCTTTGGAAACTTTAGGATCAAAGTTTCTGCTTCCCTGACTCTCTCAAATTATTTTGCATTCCTGATTTGTCTTTTCCCCATTGAAGCTGAGTTTGTCTTCTATTTCAGTCAAGCAACACTGTTCCCCATCATCTAACTTTTTTTTGTGCCACATAAAAATCTGATCAATAACAGTACAGATATTTAAAAGTAGAATACCATGCTTAGAATAGACTGCAGTGCCTGTAGCGTTTGCAATCCACACGCACTGCCTGGAGGTAAAACTAAAAAGAGCAAGAGTCAGTCTAAGGCAGAGTTTTTTGTCTGAAAATACCATGTCAATTACATCCAAAATTGTATTGGCTGCTGAAGCCCTGACAATCTTTATTTTCAATTTATCTGTAAGTTGTCAGGTGAGCACAACAGTATTTACCAAAATGTTCCTCACAGTAGACGATTCTTCAAAAGAAATAATTCAGCTGTTTCTACAGATTTAAAGGCAATATCTCAAACTACCTGCCAATTAAACTTGACCTGATTCTCAGCTGAAGTTTTTACTGCAATTGTCCTAATACTTCTTTGTGTCAGAATCTACCCTATTACACGCTTCCTCACTAGAAAAGGTGAAAAGAATAATCTGTTTCAATATTTTTCCTCTCTGTTGAATTTTCTTTCAGACACTGAGGGCTGGACTTCTTTAATTTATAATGAGATGCCTTACCCTTTCTGGCAAAGTAAGTGGTAATTCTACATGTTTCTATCAAAAGATTTAACATGCTGTTATGCCATCTCCTACAGACTTAAAGTATAAAGGCTAATATTGTGCTCAATGTTCTAACCTGTCAGATAGGTCTAGTTTATTCTGTAGAAAATGCTGCTAGTGTGCGTGCCATCATTCAGGTAAAAATACAGGTGTTTCTGCTAGTCTGACTTATTCTGTCCTACCTGACTGTAAGCAAACTAAACTGCAAATAGCAATTCTTTTTTACAGTAGAATTTTCATAGTAAAAATTTTACAGCAAAAGCATCTATATTAAGTTGTTTTCTAGTACAGACATGTTACAAGACAAGCACACGCAAAACCCCTTACTGACATAACTGTACAAGCAAAAAATCTAGTATATAGGGAGAAAGAAAATCTGTCTTTTTAAAGCTCCTGAAAAAAGGCAGGAGCAAGAAAGACATTCTTACTCCATTTGCCAAGTATCCACACTGGGATAATGTTAACCGCTCCTACCTATTTGATTTTTTAACTAGTAAAACAACTTCAGTTTCATTTATGATATGAAATTTACAGTCATACCTGAAAAGTTGCAACTATGCCCATTCCAATACAGCCCATCAATCCAATACATAATGAAAATATGTTGCACGAAGACCTAACAAAGTGCGATGACTCATTTTGCTTCTCTATTAATAAATATCTGATGTACATTGTAATTACACCTGAAAAACAAAAAATAGATATTTTGTTCAATGATCATATATTGCTTACATTTTAACACCTTGCCCTGTAACACATTAGCATACAGAATAAAATTATAAGCATAATACAATAATACTGCCTTTAACTCTACTGCGATGAAAAAGAAAGGTAGTGAATTTCAGATGTATTACTTTCAGATAGAACTGTCTTAACATTATCTTAGTCTAAACATTGCACATTAATGCTATCTAGAGATAACTGCACATCACTTCAAGAAAAACACTAATTTAAATCCCATTCTCCTGTGTGTTTTAGGCACAGAGGCATTGGCATTCCACATTAGGAATAGATGTTACAGGAGATGAACCATAAGCTGGAAGTGGGAGAATTTATTCTGCTCTTATACGCAGTCTTGTACCAGAACTACATCTCCTTATAATGGATGCTCTGAAGAATTAATACATTTTTGTACCATGTAAAGAGAAAAAAATATAACTAGCTGTGTATCCAGAAAATATTTTCAAAGCTTTTGGGCCAATTCTGGCATCGCCAAACCACTACACACAGATTTTATTCCAGCCTACGTGACCCCAATATGCAGTTCACTCCTGACAAACACCTCTACGGAATTAGAAGATCATGGTTCCTCAGGATATAATAAGCTGTAGACTGGATTCCACAGTTCAGTAACACAGAACATAGTTTCAGTCTACCTACAGTTGGGAAAATAAATCGGGTAACTGTCCAGGCACTATGAGGTCACAGGAAACACACCAAGATAGTGTGACTGAATGAGGCTCTTAGAAAAGGTAAAATGTGATTTTTCATAGAATCATAGAATGGTTTGGGTTGGAAGGGACCTTAAAGATCATCTAGTTCCAACCCCCCTCATGGACTACATGTATACAGAGGTACACAGCTCTTGATCCTCCATCCCCTAGAAGTGAACAGAAAATGCCAAACTTCCTGATTCAAGGCCAGTGGACATTTAGTAGAGGAGTAGGCATCTTGCAGAGGAAACCAGGTGTTCCTTCAACACTGTTCTCCCTTTGCTGCAGCATCCTAGAACCTAATGTCTCCCTACATCAAAGATACAGTTTTTGCAAAGTAATTATGCCATCTTTCTTCCAGTTTTTATTTCCAGCTGCATTGACTACTTTGCACTGATGAGGTGCTCTTAAGAGACAGAAGTGCCTCTAAGCCTGCACTTACTGACCCTAAGGACCTGGCCCTCTAGATATTACTTCCGTCTATCTGATACTAGCATTTAACTGTGGAGTACTTTTTCTGCAGTATATTGTATGGACTGCAATGTAAGCAGACAGCTTTTGCTAGTTTTCCTGTCTTTGCTGTGTTCAAACCAAGTATTTTATACATACCTAAAAGTGCTGAAATATTAATCATAAAACCAAAGATACCGCTCTCTGGAGGTTTAGTTCCAGTGTCACTAAAGCAGGAAGAGAAAGAAATTAAAAGTTAATTGAGATCCATGAACCATAAATGAGATGTACACATGAAACCCCAAGAGAAATGTAGCTTGTGTGAACTGCTGCTATGTGCATAAGACATTTAAACATAAATTGGAATGTCATCTGCCACACACTTAACCTCCATTTGTAGTACCAAATCTTTCTTTTTAGAAAGAAATCATATTTTTAGAGCATACTATTTAAACTGTATTTCCTCTTTTTCTGTATGCAATATGCAGATGTGAGAGTGATACTTTGCTCATGAATGACATAAATGATTACATAAATGACATTTTAGAAATGACATTTCTGAAATGACATTTCTTTGACCTGCTAGACCTCACCTGTGTGAGAGTATCTACAAAATTTATACACATACATACATGCATACATATATATGAAAAACATCACATACACAAAATACATGTTATGTAGAAAATGGAATACCTTCCCCATGCAACACTACAGGCTTGGGGAAGAGTGGCTGGAAAG
>NW_008796213.1:5577426-5582233 GCF_000699145.1 Aptenodytes forsteri | reverse complement strand
AAGGGCAACGAAGCTGGAGAAGGGTCTGGAGAACAAGTCTTATGCGGAGCGGCTGAGGGAACTGGGGTTGTTTAGCCTGGAGAAAAGAAGGCTGAGGGGAGACCTTATCACGCTCTACAACGCCCTGAAAGGAGGTTGTAGCGAGGTGGGTGTTGGTCTCTTCTCCCAAGTAACTAGCGATAGGACGAGAGGAAATGGCCTCAAGTTGCGCCAGGGGAGGTTTAGATGGGACATGAGGAAAAATTTCTTTACTGAAAGAGTGGTGAAACATTGGAACAGGCTGCCCAGGGAAGGGGTTGAGTCCCCATCCCTGGAAGTGTTTAAAAGACGCGTAGATGTGGCGCTTAGGGACATTTTAGTGGACATGGTGGTGTTGGGTCAACGGTTGGACTCGATGATCTTAGAAGTCTTTTCCCCTTAATGATTCTATGGTTCTATGATTCACCATAGAATCCTTTTCCCTCTTTTCCCTACATATGTGCAAACACCCACCCCAGAGAATGCCCTTTCCTCGCAGGAAGAACACACTCCTGGGAGTATGTGGGTTCAAGTTCCCTCAGGCAGGACTCCTTTATACAAGGTGAGTGCTCTGTTGAAAAAATACTGTGATGCTGTCACCTCTTTACGCTATTTTTTCTTGTCTAACGTACAACCAGTTGATATCTATTTGATCAGGCTCTGTTGGTCAAGTCAATGGAAAACATGTAGCTCATAAATCTTTACATAATTTGGGTGTGAGCTGAGTGTTCAGTTACTCAGCAGTACCAAAGGCACGATTGTGTGTGTAAACAGAGGCACCCAAGGAACTCTACTGTCAGAAATGTAAACACATAAGGATTTTAGCTAATGTCAAAGTTCAGTGGAAACTGAGCAAAGATTCTGAGAACAAAACTTTCTCTTAGGTGTACAATGGGACAAGTAGGTACTAGCTAGAGATTTTTTTTATGTGATGCAAGAAGGTGAATACTCTTCATTCCAACAGTGAGGCTGGATTAGTTTTCAGTGCTAAACTTCTGAACCTACCACTGAGTGCAGCGAAAATGACAGGTGCTCAGCATGAATGCCTGTGCTCTTTAACACCCAAAAGAGAAAGCACTCTCTACATAAGCAATCATTCTTAAAGATTTTGACGATTTTGTTAAGTTCAAGCCAGAAGAGTATGACCATATCAAAAGATTTAATTTTTTAGAAATGAATATTTGCTCTCAAACCCCTTCTATGTTACAGAAGCCTTTGTGTAATCAGTTGCTAAGTTGATTTATCAAGAACGGGAGGAAGCTTAGGGTGAAGGAAGAATCCTTTTCTATGAAAAGCTGATGCAAAAATAGAGAAAAACCTTGTATTTCTTTTGACTAGATTGGTTCCAAATTCAAGTTTTTACAACTTCTCAGGCATTAAGAATCCCTATTCATCTGTATTTTCTTGTTGTAATGCTTTCTGAAGACTTGCTCCAGCTTGCACTCTGTTTTAGTCTTGTTTCTCTTTGATAGTGGAATCGATGAAAACAGTACACTAACTCATTTTTTTGTTTCACACTTCTGAAAATCATCTTAACCCATGCTTCATTTAGTCCATTTTTTAACCTTGAACTTCACATCTTTTCCTCATGTTTCTGGAGTGTTTTCATTAATATGACAAAGGATTCCATTTAAAAAGTGGGCCACTTGTGACAATCTTGAAGGACTTTTGCAAATCAGAAACTGCTCTATGCTAAGTACAGGACTGTGATCACTTCAAAGCTTTTGAAGGACTTTAGGTGAGAAGAGAATGGAATCGGCACATGCAAAGAAAGCCATTTGAAGTTCTTGGAACACTTCACATCATAAGAGCAATCCAAATAACCTGAAATTGCACTAAACTCCATACATTTTTTAATTAAAGCTTTTCTCAAGCTAAAGCTTTACGGGTGAATTTTGCTATTGTTGATTTTTAAACTCAATAATCTTAGATGTATGCTTTCAAGAAATTTCATACCAAGAACACTATATCATATCTACAATGTATTTACAAAGTACTGCACTGGACTTTTAAGGACACAATCTTTTTAATGCCATATTTTCCACTAAAAAATCCCTGAAGCTAAATGAAAACTTAGGTACATTTTTGTTTTACTTCTGGTCTGCTGCTTTGGAAAAAAGAAAAAAAACGTATTTGTGACAGTTACTTTCTTTTCATGAAAAAGAAAAAAGCAAACGGCACATATGAAACAAAACCATGTGCTCACTTATTTGCAATGGTGCATAGGTGAGCACAACCACCATGGAAAAGACGAGGAACCCTGTATGAAAATGACAGCATTTGTGTCACTGTCTCATGTAGCGGAATTCTACAAACAGTCAAACAGTCTTCTGAAGAGTGGGAAGACAAGAAGGTAGAGGAGACAGGGAATACTCACCAAAAGATTCATCATCATCAAATTTTCTTCATAGCCATCATAAACTATTTTTCTCCAAACTGAAGTCCCAAATTTTTAAAGTAGGAAGATTATATTCTGTCTACAGGGATTCTGACTGATCCAGAGGTACTAACTGGCAACAAATACCTAAAGGAAAATTCCCTTTACTCTTTCACTGAGAATTCAAACCATCACCCAGCCACGCCAGCACATCCAAATTAGTTTGGATTTTGAGTAGTATAAGCAAAAGAACTAATCTGGGCACAACCTAATCATCTTTTAGGCCTCAGCTGCTGGAAAACAGAAAATCATATTCATTTTTATCTACCCAGAAATGTATCTATACGGTTTACTTGATGAGACATCAGCATAGTTTCAATAACAAATTTAGATGTGGTCTTTCCCTCACTGTGACAGCTGTTACATGGTAAACAAATAAAATTGACAAGTTACCTCAAGGTATACACAGGGTACTTGAGGAATGTAAATAAGAATTACAGAAATGTTGAACTAAAAATTGTCAATATTTTTCTCCTTCATGTAACTGGAATTTCCCCATACAAGCTCTATTTAATTTTTGTAGTTCATTTTAAGATATTGCACAACTGAAGTGTTGCAACATTCTTCCTCTTTCTTTTTTATAACTCTAAGTTTCACTAAATCTTGTTCTTAATCCCATGATTCAGCTTCTTAGGCTAAAGCAATGACTGCAAAATAAGAATATGAACTATGGTATGACTATTGGCCTGCGTACTTAGAAGGAATCATCATATTACTCCCAAGTGCACCTTCTACGAAGATCATATGCTTAGAACCTGCGCCTTTAGAATTATTACAGATTGTTCACCAACAGTCAATGTATATCCTTAGTCCAAATGTTGTGTTAAAAGGATGTAAAATAAACATAACATCTGTCTTTTAAAAAACTTTACTAGCAAATGCAGAGGGCCTTAAATGTGAGTGGGTTTGTTATTTTTAAATCACTGACACAGCCTCATATGTCTTGGGGTTTTTTTTAGGGTATGTGGACATTTATTGTGATTCCTTAGTTAAAGGATAAGAATTATTTTTTCAGTGAGATGTTGTTAGACTGATAAAACTATTACAGCTGTGATACATTCATCAGAGTTATACAGCTGTGACTTGTATGTTTGGTCTACCTCTTTAGAAGGAATGACACTTACAATTGAGATATCTGGGCTGTCAAAAACTTGACTGCAAACACAATTATACAGAAAAAACACGTCCTGTTCTGTCATATATTTTATTCAAGGACATGGTTTCGACATAAGAAACATCATTTGTCAAATTTCTTACTACAGGACCTCAAAATCCTTCTGAGCGCTACCCATGTACTGAGTGTGGACACAGTTATATCAAATGGTTTATTTTTCTTGGTTAATAATGGATAAATTGCACTGGTTACAAGTGCTTTTGTGTCAGTAAAACTGCGTATGTAATCAAGGAAGAGCATGAGTATAACCACAATTGTTAAGACAGTAGGGTATTTGTGCATGTACAAGAACAAGGCTTTCCAAGAGCTGAGTCCAGATTTGGGCAGATAATCTTAAAAAGTTTTGCTAACATAAGCATGAAGCCCAACTTTCTTTGGCTCAATTTGAATGAAGCTCAACTTTCTTGTGGGTTGCAGTGTCATTTGCACCATCTTACTTACTTATGATGACAGACCCTAATTTTCAATCAAATTTACGTGTATGTACAAATCAGGTTAGCAGTCTTCTGAAATTATGCATGTCCATAAAGTCCTTCAAGGAATTAGGTCTAGATGTATCTTGAAAGATGTATTTGAAAGTCTTTTTTAGATCTTCTATATATCAGAGACCACTCTTGGATTTCTGGCTTACCTTTAATCTATGAAGAGCTAAATACTAGTAATTTCACAGCTCGGATTTAAACATTAACATAAGCAATGTATAAACAATGATTTACACAGATTTGCACTTAAATGACTAAGGTTATAGAACAGAGATGCCAGTCGTCTCTCGGGGAGCCTTCCAAGAAGAACTCATTGTTCCTATGCTGAAATTTTAAAAATGCGTGTTTGTAAGTGTGTGTGTCCTACAAAAGCTATTGTAGGGCTTCGAGTCCTGTCACCATCCGGTGCAGTTTGCCCAAGTTCTAGAGTTACACAAACAAAACTACATTTCCACCACTGCCTCCAGGGCAGTCACCTTAAATTTTGCTAGAACCGGGCCTGAAGCACTCTTTGACTCCAGCAGAAAACTGTGTCAGGTCTGTCAGCATTGGGGTCCTGTAGCTCTCAGAGAGGACTGGGTGCTAAAGGTGTGATGGGTGACAGGAGTGCACAGCGGGCTCCTGCTCTGCCTCCCCTCACGGGGAGGCCCCGCCACCGCTGCCTCTCCTCCCCCGGGGAACCCCACATCCGCGCCG